>NC_037332.1:78879277-79204621 GCF_002263795.3 Bos taurus
CTGATGCTGAAGCTGAAACCCCAATACTTTGGCCACCTGATGGGAAGAACTGACTTCTTCGAAAAGATCCTGGTGCTGAGAAAGATTAAAGGTAGGAGAAGAAGGGCGACGACAGAGGATGAGATGGTTGGATGGCATCACCAACTCGATGGACATGAGTTTGAGCATGCTCAGGGAGTTAATGATGGACAGGGAAGCCTGGTGTGCTGGAGTCCATGGGGTCACAAGGAGTCAGACATGACTGAGTGACTGAACTGAACTGAAATATATACTTCGTTGTGGATACCAGGATAATCAAGGAGCTGGTCAGCTCTTTCTCTGCTCTTTCCACTGCTATTAAAGCCCCAGTAAGCATCCTAAAATTGAATCCTTCTTATAGTGTGTTCATTAGAGGTTTTCAGCGTCACATAAACATGTGTAAATACACACACATTTAAATTCCATGCTGTTGCATCCATGCTGTGGAAGCCCTTCACAAAATGGCGCTCATGACTGAACAGCTAAACTGAACTGCATCCACGCCATAAACTGAACCTTGGTTATTTAAGATGTATATTCCTCATATTTTTTAATGTTTTTTTTTTTAAATCAAAAGCTGTTCCTTCGTTAGTGTTGTGTCTCATCTGCTACCTGCACTTCGCGTGAACCACAGCTGTATTAGGGAGAACTGTGTTCAATAGCATCCCTTTTTAGTCTGAATTCCAGAAAGAGTTTCTTGGTGATAGGATTTCTGACAAATTTTATAAACCTGAATTTTATGTGACTTGAACTGAATTCATGTTCTGAATTTATAAATTTTGTATGTGTTTTAAAAGGACACTTTTAAATTTATGCAGCAGTTCAGAGATAAGCTTGTTGTAGTGAAGGACTCTGGAGATCAGGAACCGGAATACTTCGGCTATGTGGTAGTGCAGCCTCCGACATGGGTCATTGCAGTGGCTTTGGGCATGGTTCCTTCCTTAGAAACAGTCTTTAAAAAAAAAAAAATTAATAACTCAATTTTGTGTTATTTCTACAAAGACTTTCCATGGTCTGAGATTATAAAATAAAAAATTTCCACACTCTTTTAGTTATTCTATGGTTTCATTTTTTTGTAGCTGTTGAAATATTTTGCCCATCTGGAATTTATTTTGGTGTGAAGTTTAGTTAGGCAGCTACGTTAATTTTTTAGGAGCTACCTAGTCAACTATCCCAGTACTGTTTTCTTTTGAATGACCTTGTTTCTCTTCCAGTTGAAATGCACCTTTATCAAATATTAAAAATCTGTTTATGGTGTCTCTCACTATATGGATATAGTGTTTTCAGTGTTCATTTAGCCAAGTCTATTATTTTACAGTAGTTTTAATTTATTTGAAGAGCTAGTATGTGGAATAGAATATAGACTTATTTTGAATACTTTCACAGGTTAGAAGTAGGGTAAATGGCAGAAAATCACAGTGAGATACCTTTCAGTTCAGTATAACAAGGACATATCTAAGCTCATGTGCTTTCTCACAAAATATTTATTTCTCTAAAAATCTGTTATTTTTTTTTATCTCTATAACCTCTGACTTGATTTTATGTCATGCCTAAAATGCCCCTCCTGTTAACTTTAAAATTGTTTGTTTTCCTATGTTTTCTCTTCCTGTTTTCCTATAGGTACTACTAAAAATTTTAGACCAGTATAGGCAGAAAGAGTATGTAGCTCCCCGTGTTCTTCAGCAGGCTTTCAACTATCTCAACCAAGGAATTGTTCATTCTGTGACCTGGAAGCAGATGAAGCCGCACATACAGGTTAGTGGCAGTGAGCAGCTCTCCGAAATTATCCTCTGGTTAAAAATTTTCTAGACAAGGTCAGTGTTAACTAATCCAATATTTTATATTTAACATATTTTTGTTTTCATTAATAATTTCAGAAGAGTATCTTATGTTTCATATAAAGAGTTTAGAAGTTTAAATATTTGAGAAGAATGAGGCCTTCAAGTTAAATGAGTTGATCTTGGTTGGAATCTCATTTAGTCTCTGTTTTTCCTCTGATACGTCAGATAGTAGTTTTCTACCTTCCTTACCTGCAAGTTGCTAGGATCAAATGAGGTATTTTGTATAATAGCGTTTTGAAAACAGTCACCAGGCCTGTAGTTAAGGTAGTGTTCTTTTGTAGGAAATGCAGCCTGATACATGACCATTTTCTTTTGTAGGTTTTTATTTCTTTTTTTAGGTTGTTAAATTCTACAGCAAAAGCTAAAGTTTTCTGTTTGTATCAATTTTATTTAAAGGTAGAATTCAGCATTGTTAAGCATTGATTAATTCAGCATTGATAAAGAACAAATCAATGAAAAGTTATAGACCATTGATAAAGTAATATTTACATACAGATAACTGGATAATTTGAAGAATTTAGGAACTAAATTTTTTCCTCTCAAAGAATGCATTCTTTAATTCTGTAATCTCTAAGACGGTAGCTGAAAAGTAAAGCAAATTCTTTTATCTTTGGAATCTAGGATAGATTTTGTTTAGTGTTATCTTATTACAGATCTTAAAGATCTGTTAGAAACATTAATATGACAGTTTGGAAAACTGACTTCCTAAAGCCTTTCATTATTGATATTCCCCAAATATGAATACTCTATATCCATTTATTGGTTTGTTTTTTTCTCTTAGAATATCTCTGAAGATGTGATTTTTTCTGTGATGTGCTATAAAGATGAGGATGAAGAACTGTGGCAGGAAGATCCATATGAGTATATAAGGATGAAATTCGGTAATTGAGATGATTTTATTCTTCATCAGTACCTGGTTATATGAAGTAATATAACTAAATTTATACTTTTAAGTAGATTTATTACTTTGTGAAATTCCCAGAGTTCTGCTTTGCATGATAAACTCCAAAACTCATGAAAGTTTGATGTTCTGCTGAGCCAGTGGTCTTGAGATGAGAAGCTACTTTATTTATCTAACCCTCTCAAGGATGCTGAAGCATTATCATCTCTATACAACTCTTTCTATTGTGATGCTGATCTGCAGAGTCCATTCCTTTCTATGCCTTTTGGGCTACACATTTGGGTTTGTTCTTGGTCTGGGAGATCACTTGCGTATCTGCATATTTTAGGAATGCTCCAATATAGTTTGTGTCCTTATCCTAGGGACTGAATATTCCTCAGGGGAATGAAATACTTATGTTGACACCAGTGTGTGGCCCTGTTCTCTGTGGATTCTTTTAGCCTTGCATCTTCCTGGAAGCTGCCGGACTCTGTAGGTTGCCCAAATTCATTCCCCTTTATTCCCAGTATGAATTAATCACTTCATGCATACTCAGGCAGTTAGTATAGGAAGGTGTTACTTGTGTACTGCTGTTTCTCCCACAGTGAAGAAGCTATCTGGGGGCAGGGACTGTCTTCAGTTCAGTCCAGTTCAGCTGCTTACTCATGTCCGACTCTCTGTGACCCCATGAATTGCAGCACGCCAGGCCTCCCTGTCCATCACCGACTCCCAGAGTTTACCCAAACTCATGTCCATCGAGTTGGTGATGCCGTCCAACCATCTTGTCCTCTGTCATCCCCTTCTCATCCTGCGTTCAATCTTTCTTAGAATCAAGGTCTTTTCCAGAGTTAGTTCTTTGCATCAGGTGGCCAAAATATTGCAATTTCAGCTTCAGTATCACTCCTTCCAATGAATACTCAGGACTGACTTCCTCTAGGATTGACTGGTTTGATCTCCTTGCAGTCCAAGGGATTCTCAAGAGTCTTCTCCAACACCACAGTTCAAAAGCATCAGTTCTTCAGTGCCCAGCTTTCTTATGGTCCAACTCTCACATCCTTACATGACTACTGGAAAAACCATGGCTTTGACTATATGGACTGTTGTTGGCCAAGTAATGTCTCTGCTTTTTGATCTGCTGTCTAGGTTCGTCATAACATTTCTTCCAAGGAGCAAGCGCCTTTTAATTTCATGGCTGCAGTCACTATTTGCAGTGATCTTGGAGCCCAAGAAAATAAAGTCTGGTGCTGTTTCTGTTGTTTCCCCACTCTATTTGCCATGAAGTGATGGGGCTGGATGCCATGATCTTATTTTCTGAATGCTGAGTTTTAAGCCAGCTTTTTCACTCTTTTCCTTCACTTTCATCAAGAGGCTCTAGTTTTTCTTTCCTTTCTGCCATAAGGGTGGTGTCATCTGTGTATTGGAGGTTATTGATATTTCTCCTGGCAGTCTTGATTCCAGCTTGTGCTTCATCCAGCCTGGCATTTCGCATGATGTACTCTGAATATAAGTTAAATAACCAGGCTGACAATATATAGTCTTGATGTACTCCCTTCCCAATTTGGAACCAGTCTGTTGCTTCATGTCTGGTTCTAACTGTTGCTTCTACCTGCATACATATTTCTCAGGAGGCAGGTAAGGTGGTCTGGTATTCCCATCTCTTGAGGAATTTTCCAGTTTGTTGTGATCTACACAGGCAAAGGTTTTGGTATAATCAATAAAGCAGAAGTAGATGTTTTTCCGGAACTCTCTTGCTTTTAAGATGATCCAATGGATGTTGGCAATTTGATCTCTGGTTCCTCTGCCTTTTCTAAAACCAGCTTGAACATCTGGAAGTTCTTGGTTCACGTACTGCTGAAGCCTCACTTGGAGAATTTTGAGCATTAGTTTGCTAGCATGTGAATGAGTGCAATTGTGCAGTAGTTTGAACATTCTTTGACATGGCCTTTCTTTGGGATTGAAATGAAAATTGACCTTTTCCAGTCCTGTGGTCACTGCTGAGTTTTCCAGATTTGCTGACATATTGAGTGCAGCACTTTCTTAGCATCATCTTTTAGGATTTGAAATAGCTCAACTGGAATTCCATTACCTCCACTCGCTTTGTAGTGATGCTTCCTAAGGCCCATTTGATTTCATATTCCAGGATGTCTGGCTCTAGGTGAGTGATCACACCATCATAATGATCTGGGTCATAAAGATCTTTTTTGTATAGTTTTTCTGTGTTTCTTGCCACCTCTTCTTAATACCTTCTGCTTCTGTTAGGTCCTTACCATTTCTGTCCTTTATTGTGCCTGTCTTTGCATGAAATGTTCCCCTGGTATCTCTGTTTTTCTTAAAGAGATCTCTAGTCTTTCCCATTCTATTGTTTTCCTCTATTTCTTTGCATTGATTACTGAGGAAGGCTTTCTTTCTTTTTTTTTTTTTCCATATAAGTGTTCAGAAGAGGCAAATCAATAGGGACAGAAAGAAGAGGAGTGGTTGACTAGGGCTGGCCACGTCGGGCCAGAGAGAGGAACGGGCTATGGTTGCCACTACATGCTGCATTCCCCTTTAGGGTGATGAAAATAGTCGAAATGTAGGTTGTGATGATGAGTGCACAAGTCTGAGAATATTCTAAAAACCCACACATTGTACGCTTTCAATAGGTTAATTTTATGGTATGTCAACTATATCTCAATAAAGGTGTTCATTTTTTTTATTAAAGGAAAACTCAACTGGAAGAGATTCTCTGCTAATGGTTACTCGCTAAAAGGAGTTCAATAAAGAGGGGTGGGGGTGGAATCAAGCTCTTCATGCAATCACCAAGGTCTCTGTAAGAAGAGCTGCTTCCAGGGAAGCCAGTGGGAAGGGTTAGTTAGTCTGAACTACTCTCTAGAATACTCTAGCTGTAGAATCCGGATTCAGAGTCAGTTTTATTTCTATAAAGAACACACACTGCTGGGGAAAGGATTGTATGAGAAATAGCTCAGGGAGGGAGACTTTCACAAGAGAAAGAAAAAAAAATGTCTATTTCCATTCATCTCTTCTATTAAACAAGAGCTCTCAAAGAAGACTTCCTTTTTTTTTTTCTTTCATCAGTTTTATAGTTTCCTATATATAGATCTTTTGTTTCTTTAGGTAGATTTATTCCTAAGTATTTTATTCTTGTCATTGCAATGGTGACTGTAATTGTTTCCTTAATTTTCTTTTTCTTGCTGTTCTTTGAAACTCTGCATTCAAATGGATGTATCTTTCCTTTTCTCCTTTGCCTTTAGCTTTCTTCTTTTCACAGCTATTTGTAAGGCCTCCTCAAACAACTATTTTGTCTTTTGCATTTCTTTTTCTTGAGGATGTTCTTGATCACTGCCTCCTGAAAAATGTCACAAACCTCTGTCTGTAATTCTTCAGGCACTCTGTCTATCAGATCTAATCCCTTGAATCTGTCAGTTCCACTGTATAATCGTAAGGATTTGATTTAGGTCATACCTGAATGGTCTAGTAGTTTTATCTATTTTCTTCAATTTAAATCTGAATTTGGCAATAAGGAGTTCATGATCTGAGCCACAGACAGCTCCCAGTCTTGTTTCTGCTGACTGTATAGAGCTTCTCCATCTTTGGTTGCAAAGAATCAGCCAGTGTGATTTCAGTATTGACCATCTAGTGGTCTGTCTTGCTTTATTTTGCATTCTCCATCCCTTCTAGAGCTCTACACTACTTTGCAAGTTCTTGGCACTAGTCTGCATTCAGTGAAATGTTCAAATAAATAATGTTAAGACTAGCATTACCTAAGGCATGCTGAAGGGGCTGTGACCACAGTGCTTTCCTCTTCTTGGGACATGTGTTTCTGGTTACCTGAATTAAGCCTACTAGAATAGATGCCAGATTATTGGTCCATGTTGTTTTCACAATGCTTATGTTTAGTATTATTTGATTCGGTAAGTTAGGAAGTGCCTCTTTCTCTTGGAGACAAAGTACAGGAAAAGCACAAGTATGAGAAAAGTATTTACCACTGGTTTATCCTTCCATTCTATCATTTCCTTTTCAAATCATGATACATAATGCAGGATTTATTAATTCCCCTTCCTAATGCTTTAATGGGCTTCCCACGTGGCACTAGTGGTAAAGAACCTACCTGCTAATGCAGGAGACTTAAGAGATGTTGCTTCGATCCCTGTGCCAGCTGATCCTCTGAAGGAGGGCATGGCAGCCCACTCCAGTATTCTTGCCTGGTGAATCCCTTGGACAGAGGAGCCTGGTGGGCTTCAGTCCCTAGCACTGCACAGTCGGACACGACTGAAGTGACTCGGCACATGCACAATGCCTTAAATAGCACAGAATTATTTGCCAATCTTTCTTCTGTCTTATTTAAGGCATTCTTTTTAGTGTTTGGCTTTTCTATACCTGTGAACTTTTATAAGTGCAGTGTATTTGTTTAGCTTTCAGAAAACTACTGTTATTTTACTTACTCTTCATATTAAATAAGAAAGTACCTCAGGTTTTGGAAAAATATAATAGTTAAGAGTTCTGTGTGTTACATTTTATTGATTAAAGGAGAATATGGATAACTCAAGACTAGGTTAAGTGCCTTTTTTTCCTTAATAGTTTGCTTCTGTGGACTAGAACGCAGTGGCTAGTGTTTGTATTTTACTTTTAGAAAGCTATTGGGGAAAACAATTACTAGTCTCCTTTTTATATTTTTGTCATGTGCAGTTATTTATATGAACAAAATACTTCTAAGTATATTGACTGATATTAATAATGGTGTGTTTAGATTTGGTAAAAACTGAAGGAGAGGGACTTATCTGCCGGTCCAGTGGCTAAGACTCCATGCTCCTAATGCAGGGTGCCTGGTTTTGATCCCTGGTCAGAAAACTGGATCCTACATGCCATAATTAGAAGATCCCACATGCCCCAACAAAGATCAATAATCCCACAGCCACAACTGAGACCCAGCACAGCCAGAGAAATAAATAAATAATTTTTAAAAAAACAGACTGAAGGAGCTTAGGCCTTGATGTTAAGACAGTCTGGCTGTGAATACCGGCCTAGTCGCTTACTGTGTAACTGTGGACAAATCACCTAACCTCTCTGAGATGCGGTGCTTTCAGCTGTACTGACTTGTGTGCGTTTGTATGTAATCAGTTTGTTTCTTTCTCTTACTGTGTAAGCAACATGAGAACCTTTTTTTGATATTTGTATTCCCAGAGCTTAGAACAGAGCCTGGCACACAATAAGCAGTAAATAAATTTTTATTGTTTTCTTATAGAGGTAAAGCATTTTTCCTATCCTCAGTGGAACTGTATTGTTTGTTTTAATATGATTATTTAAAAGGACAACCTATAGAGTTTGATAAATATTGTTGTGTATGAGAGCAGTCGTGATATGTTCTTAGCTTATAACCAGTGTTATATATGGACTGTTTTATTTCTTGGTTTTAGAATAGTGGTCAGTCAGGTTTAAACTATAATAAGTAGTTGTATTTTTGCTAACATGGTTTAAACTTTTAAAATCTAAAATCTTAGATATTTTCGAAGATTATGCTTCTCCTACCACAGCAGCCCAGACTCTCTTATATACCGCTGCAAAGAAAAGAAAAGAGGTATGTAGTTATTCTTTTTAAATACAAAACTGAAAGGTGACCTGTGTTGATTTGACATTCTAATGAATGCCCCTTGTAATTGAAAAATTATGTTAGTAGTTATAATCTGTAACTTTAAAAAATTTTTGTGTCCTCATAAGGGAAAAGGAATATTTTTTCTTAATTGTAGTTGCTTGATAGAACACAATAAAATGTCTTTATTTTTGAAAATTTGTACATCATTTTTAATATGATAGTAAAGCAGTGAAAGCTCATGTAGACTAAAGTGGATTCTTCTATTTCTTTAGGTGTTGCCAAAAATGATGGCATTCTGTTATCAAATCCTAACAGACCCGAACTTTGATCCTAGGAAGAAAGATGGAGCCCTGCATGTGATTGGTTCCCTAGCTGATATTTTACTGAAGGTTAAGCTACTCAAATTTAATTTACTTAATAACACTGTGAAGCATAGGCAAATGAGATAATATGAGAATTATGGATAATTTAAAACTGCTGACTCTGCATAATTGAGTTGACTGTAAATATTTTTCTGTCATTTTTATTTTTTTAATTTAAAATGACTTTTTATTCACTTTTTCAGTATGAAACTGTTGCTATGTAAAAAAGATGATACAAAATAACTTTAGTGTTGTTTCTAGAAAGATCAGTTAATATCAAGTTTCTATCTAAAGACTATTTCTCTCTTGTTTTAAAATGCATTATGTAGGTCAATAATTTTACAAAATTTAAATAAAAGTATATTAAGTGTAAATCATAAGAAACATGCTTTATTAGGAAGTGATTTTTACATATGAAAAAGACATTAATAAGTTAAACTCAATTTCTATTTCCTAACAGAAGAGTTTATTCAAGGACCAAATGGAGTTATTGTTGCAGAATCACGTATTTCCATTACTATTGTCTAACCTGGGATACCTTCGAGCCAGAGTAGGTTTTTCCATGTTTCATTATAGTGTTTCGAAATCTTCATTTGTAAGTTAATTATTGAACTAAATACTTTTGGACAAATTTATCTTTTACCACACTGGGACAAAATGAAGTTAGTGAGAATGTCTTTTAAAATCATAAAAGCTGAATAAAGAGCAAATTAGTAAATAAAGGGATGTATAGATTTTAACTGCAACTGCCCCTCTTGCCTCACTTGCTGCATATGCAGAACATACTGTGAGAGGGGTGATGCTGCAGTGGTGGTACCATGTAAATTCATAGGCTGATTAATTTTTAGTGCCCAAAACAGCATGAAAATTATATTTTGGCTAAACTCTTGATTATGATTTCCAGTATAATAGTTAGATAGACTTTAATAACATGGAGAAAATAATAATCCATGTACATTTATTTGTATTCTAAGTATATATTATTTATAGAAGCAATATATTTTATGGAGAAATTAAAATAGAACTTTTAACAGCCTAGTGCTTATTTTTGTAACTATATCAACACAACAAAATATCTTGCTAAAACCAATATATGTTAATCATGCCTTGTACACACCAAAGCATTTTATAAATAAAAGACAGGGACTTTCCTGGTGGTCCAGTGGTTAAGACTGTGCTCCCAGTGCAGGGGTTCTGGGTTCAATCCCTGATCAGGGAACTGAGACCTGGAGCAATCAAATAAATAAATAAATGAAAAATATTTAAAAAGAAATAATAGTCACTAGAGAAATATTTGTGTGAATGTAGGTTAGAAATGTAGAGGGTGCACAAGTATTTTTATAAGTAGGCTACTATTTTTACAGACTATTAATTGTATGTCTCTTGCAAGTCGTTAGTCATTCAAATTAATTACTGTCAATTGTATTTTATGCAATAGATTTAAAAAAATAATATGATTTAGTGGTCTAATAGTTTAAAGTTTGATAATTTATACAAGGTTAAAATTTTTTTTATCTTCTGTGACTGAAAAAGTCAAGTTTCTTAAGCTGATTAGTGTAAAGGAAAATAATATTTTATTCATTTGCTTTGAAGACCAGTAAATGAATGTCAACACTGGCTTGTAGTGCTTTTGCATATAAATAATAAGTTGTGAGTCATAATATTTATTAAAGCATTGACAGGATTTTTTTTTAGAGACACTTAAGTTGGGCTCTGTTTAATCTTTCTTATGAATAACGATATTGCATAAAGGTAATTTAGAAGTAATAAAATTGCCTTTCTTATAAGAAGTATGGAATCGAGAAGTTAGCAACTGAGACTAATATGTTTCCCTCCAAAAAACAAATAAATGAATAGTACATGGTAGGATTAATGATGTTTTACCTAGAAGTTTTTATATTCATTATTACATAAAACCATAATCCTAATAGTTTCCTACTAACTTTTTCCTTATAACATAGTCCTGTTGGGTACTTCATGCATTCAGTTCTTTGAAATTTCATAATGAGCTCAACCTAAGAAATGCAGTTGATCTAGCAAAGAAGAGCCTGATTGAGGATAAGGAGATGCCTGTCAAGGTTGAAGCTGCCCTTGCTCTTCAGTCATTAATTTCTAACCAGACACAAGGTAAAGCCAAAATTATTATTAAATTAACAAAATTTAAAATTTAGAATAAAAATACATTTTTTAGAGGGTATTTTTAATTAAATAATTATTTTGATGTGGTCTTCTCAAATAGTTTTGTTTACTTCCTTGTCTTAAAGTTCAGAGTTTGGGTTTTTGAGGTTTTGCCCCCTCAGAATTTTATAAGAGTTTATTCTTGCCACTTTTAGAAATGTCTGTTAACCGTGGTTTCCAGAAAAATTTGAGATTAGGAAACAAGTTGATTGTTAAACATTAGGGTAGATGGGGAATCAAGAGACCTAGGAGTCTAGTTTTGACTGAGCTTCTGCCTTGCCGTCTAGACCTGGGCAAGATATATGATCTGTCAAGGCTTAGATTGCCATATATTTAAATTTAGGGGGATTGGACTAGATGGCTTTAAGATTCCTTTCAGCTCTAGGATTCTGTGATTCTCACAGTTCTGAAAGTAGCAAGTTGCATTTCTAGTGAGTGATAACACATATCTCCTTTGTTGAGAAGAAGGCTCTGTTCAAAATTCAAATAAACCTTTAAAAGTAAATTCTGCATTATGAATAACATTAGCCTTTATCCCTATACAACACTGTTCCAATGGAAGGCAATATTAGATAAACACATGTGGGGAGAAGGGTGGTTGGAGATGGGGTGAAAGAGTGAATGAGCATCATCAATGTTGGGCACAGTCTTTATGTAAATGGTTTTTACACTTGTATCATGCTGTCATATTCATGTTTGATAAGTCATGCTGATGACAGAGGACACATGTGATTCAAATTTCTCAAGGGAGCTATTGGCATTTGGGGCAGGAGAGTTCTTTACTGTGCAGGACTGATTGTATGTTGCTCATGGGAAAATGGATACATTGGTGAACATTATTTTGGTACAACTTTATAACTTACTTACCATCAGGCAAATATGTATCTGGAACCTACTACCCTGTGTTATTTACCTTGTGACCAAGTAACTTTCACTTGTGAATCGCTAATATTTTTTACTGAGTTTGTTTTTTATTGCATTAGCCAAGGAATATATGAAGCCACATGTAAGGCCTATTATGCAGGAGCTGTTGCACATTGTTAGAGAGACAGAAAATGATGATGTTACTAATGTTATCCAGAAGATGATATGTGAATACAGCCAAGAGGTTGCCTCAATTGCTGTGGATATGACTCAGCATTTGGTAAGACTGGGCACAGTTTTATGTTAGTTTGGTATAAAGGCTTTGAATGATCTAAGTAAATTAAACTCCAAAATTTGAAGTTTAGTTTGTATGTAACTGAAATGCTAATGTAAAAATATTTGCTCTAATAATTCTGACAGTTAATTTCAATGTATAGTTTTCAGTTTTCCTAGATTTTGGATTTATTTATTTAATGCAACCAGAAGTTAATTATTTGCTGTTTGATTATAATAGCTAATATATATTCCACTTTAGTGACTAGATAAGGGCAAAGTGGCTATATTTAAAAGATGACAGTTTTTATCATCAATATTCACTTGGCAAACTGCATATCTTAAAGTTTGAGCAGTGGTGGCATTTGGAGATGTGACACTGTCCTTTTGCTCACTTCTCATAGAGAAGTGTGCATGTAGCAGTACTAATTGTTGAATGTGTTTGCTATTTTTGTAGGCTGAGATATTTGGCAAAGTTCTTCAAAGTGATGAATATGAAGAAGTTGAAGACAAGACTGTAATGGCTATGGGAATTTTACATACCATTGATACTATCTTGACAGTTGTAGAAGATCACAAAGAGGTAGGATTTCCTTGTGTTTTATGATGTCATTATAGTAACTGAAATGTATATTATTGGTCATGAATTTTAAATTCTTGACCTTTAAATTGCTGTTTATGTTGCTGGATTTTAAAAATTACCCTCAAATCTTAAAGAAAAGTATTAAAATGATTGAAGGGAAATGTTGCATGTGATTTTAAAGTATATAGTATATAGTATATCTCTTTTGCTAAACTTAGTTCATCACATCTGCTATATGCCAGGGTAGGCTTGGGGGAAAACCAAATTTAATAGGACATATAGTATATAGTATATAGTATATCTCTTTTGCTAAACTTAGTTCATCACATCTGCTATGTGCCAGGGTAGGCTTGGGGGAAAACCAAATTTAATAGGACATAAGCCACACTGTTTGGAATCCACAGTCTGGTCCTCTTGGTAGAGAGAGACTGCCATTCAGTTACAGAGGCAAATTTTAAATAATAGAACAAAATACTGATGTAACAAATACCTGAGAATGCAAGGGAAGAAGAGCTTAAAACATCATCTTCCCTAGGCTGAATTCCAGAACAATATTGGATTAAGAATTTGTGCAGATGTTTGTCAAGCACTCTCATATCCGTTCAGTTCAGTTCAGTTTAGTTGCTCATTCATGTCCAGCTCTTTGCGACCCCATGGACTGTGGCATGCCAGGCTTCCCTGTCCATCACCAACTCCCGGAGCTTGCTCAGACTCATGTGCATCAAGTCGGTGATGCCATCAGCCATCTCATCCTCTGTCGTCCCCTTATCCATTAGCTGACAGAATGTCACCATGTCCCCCGCTGCAGCGCGGGTAATGGTAGTGCCCTTCTGCAGAAGTACAGCACAAGGTTCAGGTAGTATCTCATGTTCACGGAGTTGGGAATTTGTAGATTTAGAGTTGCAGTCAATTGATATATCCTGATAATATATCAATTATTGCCTACCTAAAACCTGCTGCTCTCCTCCCCAAGTATTATATATTATATAGCCTTTACTTAAATTAGATTTGTGTTCATTACTTCTGCCAGCACAGTTGACTTGTTTGGCAATGTTGGCAGCTCTCGTTTTATACAGTGGGACTTAGGAAGCAGGTGCTGGTTCTTTAAATAGCATTGTTAAACCCTGTGGCTGTTGACTTATCCTGTGTTTATCGCATACTTTGGTAAGCAATGGATGCTTACCAGGTTCTTAAAAATGGTTCAATTTTCTTCTCCTGGGCAGGCCTTTCTTTGCCTAAAAGACTTAATGTGAATTTTTGTTTTTATATTCATTATTGTATTGTTGTGTCCTTGTTGAAAGTATATGGGCCTCTCTGTAATGGTGAGATTTTCAAGTTAAATTGCATGTATACTTAAGGATTATTCTTTCCCCGTATATGTAGAACTTGTATTTTAAATTTGAAGAGAGCTTAGAAATCGTCTTGTCAAGTTTTCCCAAATATGTTTGTCTGGAGGATGGGCAGTAGTAGGATAAACATCAGGATTAGTTTGGGAAAAAAAAAAACAAAAACCCACCGTTTTATCTTTCTGTTTTAATTTTTTAATTCTTGATATTACTTTTATTTTGAATTTCAAATAAAGTTAAAGGAGCATGTGACCTTATTGTGATTATCAAAGGAGGAATGGGTTAAAGTTGAGATACACTAATCAAATCTAGCTTCCCTAACCTATAGATGAAAAATCTTAAAGCCTTTAGCTAGATGGCTTTGCCAAGGTCATAGGTAACTAGAGGCAAAACAAGGACTGGAATCTTGGTCTCCTGACTGCCAGTCTTATGATTTTGAACTTTGACTTACTAAAAGCAAGCTTTGAAAGCAAGATTTCCTTAAAAGAAATATTTACATGTGTATAAATACTTAATGTATGAAGAGTAAAATTAGAAATCGGAAAAAGATGGCTAGTATTTTTATGGCTTAAGTCTTCACATTGAAGCCCTAGATATATTATGAATTAAAATATTGGTATAAAATATGAGATAAGGAATTAATTTAACTTGTAATTTTATTATGATTTTAACTCACAGTTCCATCATTAGCCCACTTTTCAGAATTTCCTGGTTATTCTTTGGTGTTTAATTTTTCACATGGAGTTTAGAATTAACTTCTTAATTTCTCTTCTCAAAAAGCTACTATTGGGAAAAAAAAACCTATTGGTATTTTTATTGGGGTAATATTAAATTTATAGATTAAATTAAGGGTTATGATGAATTTTAAACTAAATGTTTAAAATTTGTCTTTAGGTTACTCAGCAGTTAGAGAATATCTGTCTACGGATCATTGATCTTGTTTTACAGAAACATGTAATTGGTAAGTTCAAAGATAGAATAAAAAGGTAAATTGAGACTATTTTAAAATTTGATGAAAAATGCATTTTAGCCCTTCAAATTCAACAAAATGGACAGTTTTGAGAAAGAGAAGCTTGCCTTCTGTTCAATTTTTAGATATACTTTCTAATATTAGATTTCTAGATTTTCATTTAGAGGTAAGCTTAACATACCCAATTAAGAATTTTTGTTGTTGGAGTTTTTAAAGAACAGAGATTTTAAATTTTTTTTAGAAAGAAAGAACTAAGATGAGGTTCAGGTGAGGTTACTTTAGGATTGAAAAATGTGAGATGATAGGCATATATTCTATCAGAAGTGTGCATTAATTGTTATTCTGTTTATGTTATGGTACCTGAATTCTGAGTAGAGTCAGTAGTTAATACTGGACGTTATAGATTGATTGGGATTTGTAGAAGAGGCAACTTTTCATAGTATCCAAGCATTTTGAAGATACCAGCCACAAGTCTTGTGGGTAGGAGAGAAATGTAGCCTGTATAGTGTAAGAGATAGAAAGATGGAACAAAAGCAGGTTATCACATTAGAGCAGCCATCTCCAAACTTTTATCATTCACACCATTAGTAAAAAATTGAGCATGTACTTCTAATGTATGTGAATAATACTTGAATATATATTTATATGCAATATACATGTTACTGTGATACATTTACATACATAAAGAGAAATGTAAAATGTGAAGTTAAATATAAATGAATATATTTATCTCTACTAAGTGTTCTAATACATTCTTCTCCCATTTTAGAGCGTTATCCTCTACTTTGCTAAAGTAGTCCTTACTTTTGAAATCATCACTTTAAAGCAGTAGTTCTCTAACTTTGATGTGGATAAGAATCACTGAGGATCTAGTTAAAATGAGGCTTCTTGGACCATAAATTCAGAGATTCTGATACATCAGAAAGAATGTATTCACTTATGTCCTTTTTGTGAAGAGATGCAACTGAAAATTCTCCATTAAAAATTTTTTTTTAAGGACTTCAAACATGTGGATATTGTATTGACTTACAATATTGTATTAGTTTCAGGTTTACAACATAGTAACTGGATATTTTTATAGAATATTCTATATACAAAGTTATAAAATACTGACTATATCCCCTTTGCTGTGCATTACATAGCAGTCTGACCATGTTTATGTCCACAGTCCAGTCTTTTTCCACTGTTCCACTTTTGCCTCCTTCTTTTGCCTGTTTTTATTGCTAATTTACTCTTGAACTTCATGTTATTAAAAGCTAGGCTTAGCCATTATTGATTTAACTCCTCTATCTTATGTAGTAAGTCAAAGTTAGTACAACCATCCTACCCTAATAGTCCATTGTCTTGGCTGAGACCAAATGAAAAAGCTTCTGGTTAATTTAAACATAAATGGAATTGATGGAAGGATATTTGTAGCTCACCAAAGCAGTGGGAAGGCTGGAGTTGGCCAGAGTCAGCCAGGATTCTGCCATAAAAATGGTCTGCTTAGAAGGCCTGTGCTGCCTTGCTCAACACTGGGTCCTACACTGCTGCCCACCATAGTCCAGACTCCCAACACAGACCGAGAGCCTCCTGATTCTTCCCACCCTCCACAAAAAAACTGGAACAGCTTTGTGCCTTTTAGTTTCTCCCTCAGATTCATAGTCCTCATCTTGAGCATCTCGAGTGGCCTGGTAAATAAAGTACACAGGCTGTAGCCATCAAGAGCATGAAAGGAAATACTGGGCTTCTTTTCTTTCTTTTAGGCTTCATGTTAGGAAGAGGCATTTGCTTTCCTGAACAGAACTTTCAGAAATTTTTTATTCAGGCCATTGGTTGTATTTCAAATGATTGTCTTTCCTAAATTATTTCCCAATATCTATGATTTCCATCTAATTTTGCTTTTGGTAAGGCAAATATCTGTATTGCTAGCTTTTAAATATATTAAAATTTGAATAAGATTACAGAAAAAAATTTTATTCAAGCTTCCAGGGTGAATATTGGTTCCCTTAAATAAGAAGAAGGAAAAAAAAACCCCCAAAACTTTGAAGTTAGACTTTTTTTTTCAGTGACATGGTAGGAAATTTTTGAAATTTTTGTGTTGAGGTTTGTGTTTTCTGATTGTATGTTTAGATATAATTTCCTTCTGAATGAGGGTAAGAATAATAAGTATATGTACAAATGCAAGAATATTCCCTTTGGACTCTTTTAATAGTAAGTATAATTATCTTGAAGTAAGTTGAAAAATATTGTACTAATTTTACAAGCTTTGTAAATTGGCAAAATATATTCTGTATATAGTTTGTAAAAAATACATGCAGCAGACAGATATTTTCACATAGATGAATTAAGTTCTCTGAAGAACATTAATTGTTTGTAAATTTAAAATCCTGTGCATGAGACACATACAATAATTGTTCCTTCTTGTATCCATTTCTGATATAGTTTTATATATAAACTTTATTTTCTATATTACAAAACACAAAAACTATAACTTTTCAGTATTACAAGTAAGTTTAGTAAAAGCAAATCTTTGCCATATCTTATTGAGTAGGGGGCAGATCTTCGTGAGAAATGGAAGATGGCAAATATTAATAGAGATAGCAAGAGATGGGAGCTGAGAAACAGATGTTCAAAAGTATGTTAGATATAAGATATGTGTGAGTATATAGCCTAAATCCTCTTCTGTGTGGTCTTTGTGTTTAATTTTTGCTATTTCCTAGGATTCTAACTGGAGATTCTCTTCTTTCTAGAATTCTATGAAGAAATTCTTTCACTGGCTTACAGTTTAACTTGCCATGGTATTTCTCCTCAAATGTGGCAGCTTCTAGGTATCTTATATGAGGTTTTTCAGCAGGATTGTTTTGAATATTTTACAGGTATGACTTTGACCATGTAACATTTTTGCTGTTCTGTGTCTAGATAGGTATTATTTCCTCTGACACTTAACATAAAGACATATGATTCCAGTACTAATCAGAAAATAATTGTTCTTCCTTTCCTGTTGACTGGTGCTATTGTAGGACTATTTTTTAGCCCTAGGAATAGAGGTCATGGTAGGAAGGCTATATTTCCTACTGAATCTTACTTAAATTACTTTGCAGTCAGAGTATATATCCATATATTAATTAATATTTTCTGAATGTCAGCTATATTCCAAGCAATGTTCTAAGCTCAGCAGTACATCAGAGAACAAAATAGACAGCCCTTGCCCTTTTGACACCTCCATTCTAGTATGGGGTGGGATAGGCTAGGAAACACACAGACAAATAAGCAAATAGAGTGTGTCAGATGGTAATGAGTGCTATGGGGAAAAAGAAGAAAATTCATAACAATCACTACAGTAAATGATGAGAATTTTAATCTTTCTGATCCACATTTCCCTCATCAATAAATAGGGCAGGTGTACCATTTTAGTTTCTCGCATTTTGTGGTTGCAAGGGAAGATAGTAATGTGTGTGTGGTATAAAAATGTGCTTACAGTGGTAATAATTGGTTTCTGCTTCTGTTGCTCAAATCTCATTGAGCGTTTGAATTTTTTTCCAGACATGATGCCTCTTCTGCATAATTATGTGACAATAGATACAAATACTTTACTGTCAAATCCAAAGCATTTAGAAATACTTTTTACTATGTGTAGAAAGGTAAGCATGTCCTAATCAATTTGTCATAATGATTCTTACTAATGTTTACTGACTAGTGTTGTATTTCACTTTAGGTACTCTCTCAATTTATTTTTTATATATTTAGTTGTATATTGCTCTTATGAACATATATTTGTCATTTTGTGTTTTCAAATGGAGTTTGGAATTATATTCTGAAAATTTCATATTGTGTGTTATACTTAATGTTTGCTACTTCTGTAGCTGTGTACTTCACAATGCTTAGGTAAATAATTTTCCATGTAGTTTTTCTTTAAAAAATATAGACTTACTACTTGATTAAAGAAGAGTGCTAGGAAAATACCACACTTTGTGAATTATGATTTTTCTTTTAATTGAATGTATATATTGGAAAACACTAGGTATAGGTAATTTGAACATAAACAAGACACAAAATATTGGAATAGTTGGAAAGATAGCATCATTTAACTCAATACAGGGTAGTTTGTAAGCCACGTAATGACTACTGTTGTATTTATGTACAAGCATGATTGTCTACTACGTTATCTTTGTCACAAATGCCCCCTTGGTTATATCTAGGAGTGACTCATGACTAATGCTTTCCTCCTCTTTTAGGTGAATATGTGTATATTCACAAATATAAAACTGTATTACATAGAGATGGCAGATTTTAGAAAGCTCAAATAGCCAGAAACCTAAGTTTGGCTTTGGAGTTGTTAGTAAGATAGCTAGTGTACAGCCTGTTTTCCTTCCTAGGAGAGATATGTACCAGGCTCTGTTAAAGAGTGCTGAACTCATATTCAGTTTATCTAATTTAGGTCTCAGTTCAGTATGAACATGTGCTTTCTATAATTGTTCATTCAGTGAAAATACAGAATTGTCATTAGGGGAACAGTCTGGTAAGCTTTGTTATATTCATCTTGTGTAATACTGTTTAGTCCTAAATGGTTTAATATCTTCAGAAAGTACTTCGAGTTATAAAGTCCATGTGAGGAAATTAAATGGTATGTAATATTATATTTATGGTTTCATTATGAAAAACTGGGTGGATATAGACAGGATTCAAAAAGAACAGAAAAATACGAAAAATACAGGGTTTGTTTCATTGTTTAAGAAGGTTTTCGTTTTTTTTTTAAATTTCATTGTATCATTTTATTGTTTTTGGTGCCTTACTTAAAGAGAAGCTTTTTTGTATAGACAGGTAACAGCCTACTTTTTAATCCAGAGTTAAATAAAGTGAATCATTACTCATATAAGGAATTAGAGTAGATAAAAAAGATAGATGGACTTCATTTTGAACGTCCTTTTTTTGGTTTGGCAAGGTAAACTCATGATGCAAACGCCATGATTCTAATGGCTGTTTTTTACCTGATACTTACTTTATGTAAACTTGATTAAGGTTTTACAATGCTGTTCACTGCTGAGTGAAATTTTAATTACTGCAGGTACTATGTGGAGATGCAGGAGAAGATGCAGAATGTCATGCAGCCAAACTTCTTGAAGTCATCATTCTTCAGTGCAAAGGAAGGGGAATTGATCAGGTAATATATGTATAGAAAACATCCTACTTGATGTTTAAAATTTTAAATTTACAATGCCTGCTTGACATTTTGTTTATATTATGATGAAAAATTATAAAGATAGCCTATAGTTTGTATTTACTGGTACAAATCTTATAACAAAAATACCCATGCAATTTGGAAATTGTTCCTTGCATTCTAGATACACCGAAAAATATGTAATAACTTAAGAGACTAACAAGTAAATCATGAAGGAGATAAATGTACAAATCCTGCTCAGTTTGATTCCCAGAGATTTGCTTTTTTCCTTTGTTTTTGTGCATGCTATTGAAATATTCCCAGATATCTTTTTCAACCAGAAATGAAGGTGCAAAAAGGAAAAAGTTTTTCTCTATTGATATAAAAATATATATTTTTAATAAGATTAATTCAGTTTTTGATACAACTGTGGTATGATATTCAGTTACTGAGAAAAATGTTCAAGTATAAGTGTAGAGTTTTTTTTTCCAATTCTGTAATATTTACTCCATGTATTTTTGTATAACAGCTTTATTGAGATATAATTTATATACCATCCAGTCAGTCATTTAGAGTTTATGCTTCACTGGTTTTTAATATAGTCACCAAATTGTACAACTATTATCACCGTCAGTTTTCAGAATATTTCGTCACTACCCCTGAGAAAACTCTGTGCCCTTTAGTAGTTATTTCTCATTTCACCTAAATGACCCTCAACCCTAGGCAACCATTATTCTACTTTCTTTTAATTGATAATTCTGTATTTCTTTTAATTGATAAATATTTCATCATACAATTGTATCACATTTATTTTAGCTAATTGTCAATTGATGGACATTTTTCTTATTTACACATTTTGGCTATTGTGAACAATGTTGACATGAACATTTGTATGCTGATTTTTGTGTGGACATGTCTTCGTTTCTCTTGGTATATATGTTTATATATGTATATATATAGGAGTGGTAATTCTGTGTTTAACCATTTGAGGAACTGCCAAACTTTTCCAAAGTAGCTGCACCATTTCCTGTTCCTACCAGTAGTGAATGAGAGTTCTAATTTCTCCATATCTTCACTAACACTTGGTTGGTCTTTTTGTTATAGCCATCCTAGTAGTGATATTTCATGGTTTTGGTTTGCATTTTCCCAGATGGCTTATGATAGTGAGCATCTTTTCATGTGGCTGTTTGTATTTTTTTGAAGAATGTTTATTCGGATTTTTTGGCCTATTTTTGATTAGTTTATTTGTTTTTGAGTTCTAGGGATTCTTTGTATATATTCTAAACTCAAGTTCCTTATCAGATATGTACTTTGTAAAAATTTCCTCCCAATTTTTGTGTTATCACTTTCTTGATGTCCTTTGAAGCACAGGAAAGTTAATTTTGATGATGTCTAATTTATTTTTTTGTTGTTGTTGTGGTTGTCATCATATTTAAGAAATCATTGCTAAATTCAAATTTACAAAACATTTCCATTTTCTTCTAAGAGACTTATGGTCTTAGCTCTAATATTTAAGTCTTTAATTCATTTTGAGTTAATTTTTGTAGATGGTGTGAGGAAAAGGTACAAAGTCATCATTTTACATGTAGATGTCAAGGTGTCTAGGAGCACTATTTGTTGAAAAACTGTTCTTTCCCTGTTGAAATGTCCTGGCACACTTGTCAGATCTATTCACTATAAATGGGAGGATGTATTTGTGGACTTTAATTCAGTTTTGATGAATTTTTTTGTCCTTAATCCAGGATTGCACTATTACTGTAGCTTTGTAGTAAGTTTTTGAAATTAGGAAGTTTAAGTCCTCCGGTTTTCCTGTATAAGATTCTTTTAGCTAATCTAGACCCTTGAATTTCCATATGAATTTTAGGACTGACTTGTCAGTTTAAGGAAAGAAGACAGCTGGAATTGTGATAAGGCATTGTGCTAAATCTTTAGATCACTTTGGGGAGTATTGTCACTTTGAGAATACTTCAATCCCTGAACATAGGATGTCTTTCCTTTTCCTTGTATTTAGGTTATCTTTAGTTTTTTTCAAAAATGTTTTGTAGTTTTCAAGTACATTTCTTTTGTTAAAATCTTCCTAAAATATTTTATCCTTTCTAATGCTGTTGTAAATGGTATTATTTTCTTAATTTTATTTTCAAGTTGTTTATTGCCTGTGTTTAGAAATACATATTTTGGTATATTTATCTTGTTTCTTGCAACTTTGCCAAAGTTGTTTATTAGTTTTAATAGAGTTTCAGAGAATTTCTTTGGATTTTCTGTATACAAGGTCATCTCATCTGCAGATAGAGTTTTGCCTTTCAAACCTGGGTGCTTTTTTTTTTTACTTTTCTTGCCTAGTTGCCTTGGCTAGAACCTTCAGTGCAAGGGTGATTGGTATGGTGACACCTTGTCTTGTTCTTAATCTTAGGTTGGGAAGCATTCCTTTCACCATTAAGTCTAGTGTTAGCTGTGGGTTTTTCATAGCTGTCTTTTATCAGATTGAGTGCGTTCCTGTTTACTCCTGGATTGTTGAGTGTTTCAATCATGAAGGAGTGTCAGATGCTTTTTTGCCTCTCTTGACATGATCATATGGTTTTTGTTCTTTTAATATGGTGGATTTGTTGATTTTCACATGTTAAATCAACATTGAATTCCTGGTGTAAATCCTACTTGATCATGGAATATGATCCTTTTTATATATTTCTAGATTCAGTTAGATGGTATTTTTTATAACTTTTTGTGTCTATATTTATAGGAGATATTGATCTGTAATTTTTTTTCTTGTGATATCTTTGTCTGGATTTGGAATCAGTGTTATGCTGGCCTCGTGGAATGAGTTGGGAAGGGCTCCCTCCTCTTCTATTTTTTGGAAGAATTTATGAAGGTTGGTGTTTTTTAAATATTAGAATATAG
This sequence comes from Bos taurus, assembly GCF_002263795.3. NCBI lineage: Eukaryota > Metazoa > Chordata > Mammalia > Artiodactyla > Bovidae > Bos > Bos taurus. Next base: position 78,902,218 of record NC_037332.1, read on the forward strand.
CAGTGAAGCCATCTTTGCCTGAGGTTATTTTGTGGGTAGTTTTAAAATTACCAGTTCAATCTCTTAATTGTTATAGGTCTACTTGTATTTCTATTTCTTTTTGAGTTAATATGGGAGTTTGCATCTTTCTTAGAAGTTGTCCATTTCATCTAATTAGTTGGCATGCAGTTCATAATATTTTGTTATCTTTTTGTAATGACCTTGTTTGTTTTTGATTTTAGTAATTATCATCTTCTCTTTCTTTCTCTTTTTTCCCCTTTTGTTATTTCAAGTAAAATTTTGTCAATTTTGTTCATTTTTTCAATGAACCAATTTATGATTTTTCTCTCTCTTGTTTTTCTGTTTGCTATTTCATTAGTTCTTGCTTTAATCCTCATAATTTAGTCTTTTCTACTTTCTTTGAGTTTAGATTGCTCTTCTTTTCCCAGAGTCTTGAGGTGGAAATTTAGGTTATTAGATTGAGGTCTTTCTTGCTTTTTATTATAGAGATTGATAGCTATAAATTTCCTTCTAACTGCTGCTTTAACTACATTAATAAGTTTTGGTATATGTTCATATTCATTCATCTCAAAATATGTTCTTATTTCCACCTTAGATAATGCTGATACAGAGATGTGTCTTGAGGTAGAAAGAAGGGATGTCAAAACTTAAGTCCAATGGCTTTATCTTCTTAGTTAGAATTGTTAAGAAATGAAGAAAGTTTAAATTTCAGTTTGGAGAAGTCTAGTAAGTCTAGTAAAGAAAAATTGAGTAAAGGAATTGCTTTTAGTTGGATAGACTCATTTGAAGTTAGCAAATAAGAATTTCAGGTGTAATACTGTGGATTTCTACTTCTAAAACTGGATTGTCAGAGGGATTGAAAAGTTGGTATCCAAGCATTTCTACGTCAGAAAGTTGAGTTAGCTTACTTTCTAATCTTAGTGAGGTTAGCACTACTGTGCTGAAAGATTATAACACCTTGGAATTAAATTCCTCAGTATTTCCTATAAATTGGTAGTTATATCTAGATATTTTGGTAAGATTTATTTGTGATTTTTTTGGCAAGAATGCTTCATAGGTGGTGGTGTGTGCTCCTACCAGGAGGCACAGATGTCTGGTTGTTTCTCATCTTATGATCTTAGTGCTGATGGTGATGATATTTTAATTCTGTCATTCTTTCTTCATTTATGAGTAGAAATATTTCTATGAAGAAAAGTGTTTTCTCATCAATTTATTAGGTTCCTCTGAGGAACAGTTTGAGTATTTCTCTTTATTTATCATGACTGAGGCAATAAATTTGTTTCCTAGCATCTTCCAAAGATGACCAGTGAGATGTTTTGGGTTTTTTTGTTTTTGGATTTTAGTATTACTTGAACTTACAGATTCACATTTATTTGATGTGTTTCATTTAAATCTGTAAGTTCAAATAATACTAAAATAATACTTCAGAATGTTTCAGGCACACAGAGTTCTTTCAGCCTTGGCTAGTGGGAGCTTCTTGAGTTTGCCATATGAGTGCTTTTGACCTGACTCTAGTAGTGTTTGGGAATTTTCTGCTATCTGGTGTGACTAGATGCTCCAGGTTCATCTTGTACATTTCCTGCCCTACCCTGGGATATGGTATTCCAGGACTATAAGCAGAAGGGATAGCCTCTGCTATTGAGTTGGTCATTATTTCCAGAAAAGAGAACCAGGAAATACACGCTATATTATTTTAAGACTAATGCATTATTAGAAGACATGGATATTTCCAGTTCAAATTCAAGACTACATTATTTTTATTTAACCAAATTGATCCTAATCAATATCCCCTAAACCCAGAATCCTTGTTTTCATCATAATTACTCATTTACTTTATCCCACTAATATGTATTAATATATAGAGTCTCATAAAGGATTAATCTCTGAAATATACAAGCAGTTCATGCAGCTTAATATCAGAAAAACAAACAACCCAATCAAAAGAGCCATTTCCTTCTCCAAAAAAAAAAAAAAAAAAAATGGGAAGAAGACCTAAATAGACATTCTCCAAAGAAGATATACAGATGGCAAATAGACACATGAAAAAATGCTCAACATTGCTTATTTTTAGAGAAATGCAAATTAAAACTGCAATGAGATATCACCTCACACCAGTTGGAATGGCTATCATCAAAGAATCTACAAACTGTGAATGCTGGAGACAATGTGGAGAAAAGGGAACCCTTTTGCACAGTTGGTAGAAATGTAAATTGATGCAGCCACTATGGAGAGTATGGAAACTTCTTAAAAAACTGGGAATAAAATTGCCATATGACCAGCATCCCACTACTAGACATACCCTGTGAAAACCACAATTCTAAAAGATGTGTGTTCCACAGTGTTCACAGCAGCACTATTTACAATAGCCAGGACATCAAAGCAACCTAGATGTCCATATGGATAAAGATGAATGGATAAAGAAGTTGTGGTACATATATATGATGGACTCTTTCTCAGCCATAAAAAGGAACAAATTTGAGGCAATTCTAGTGTGGTAGATGAACCTAGAGCCTGTTATACAGAGTGAAGTAAGTCAGGAAGAGAAAAGCAAATTGAATATTAATAGATATATATGGAATATAGAAAGATGTATTGATGAGACTGTTTGCAGGGCAGCAGTAGAGACACAGACATAGAGAACAGACTTGTGGACACAGTGGGGGAAGTACAGGGTGGGATGAATTGAGAGGTAGTATGGAAACATACATATTACCATATGTAAAATAGATGGCAAATGGGAAGTTGCTGTGTAACACAGGGAGCTCATCCTGGTACTCTGACAATCTAGAGGGATTGGATAGATGGGAGATGGGAGGGAGGTTCAGAAGGGAGGGAACAATGTATACCTGTGGCTGATTCATGTTGATGTATGGCAGAAACCAACACAACATCATAAAGTAATCATTCTCCAGTTAAAAATAATAATAAAAAGTATATACACAGTGTCAGTGTAAAGTTATACCAGCATTGTCACAAACATGTGATTACATTGTCTTAAACATGTGTGTTTAAGATTTTTTAGTAGCTCTTTTTGTCTCAAGGGTATATTCTAGGAATATTTATAGCCAAACATGTCAAGTCACAAATTTTAAAGTAATTTAGAATAATCCCTGTTTGATTATTCATTTTATTTTAACTCCTAGGGATTGCTTAAATTTTTTTATGAATAAATAAAATATATGCATAGTCTAAAGTCTGGTTTATAAAAAACAATGTATATTCAATGTATATTCAGAAAAATCTAGCTTCCATCCCTGTCCACTCTACCATTACTGTCTTTCCCTATTTCCATCTCCCCCAACCCCAGTTTTAGTTCATACTTTCATTAAAAAAAATAAGCAAATAGTTACATTCGTTATCTCCTCACCTTCTTAAGTAGTAGTGTTGTTGTTCTCTCGCTAAGTTGTGTCCAGCTCTTTGTGACCCCATGGACTGCAGCATGCCAGTCTTCCTTGTTCTTCAGTATCTCCTGGGGTTTGCTTAAACTCATGTCTATTGAATTGGTGATGCCAACCAATGGTCTCATCCTCTGTCTCCCCCTTCTCCTCCTGCCTTCAATCTTTCCCATCATCAAGGTCTTTTCCAATGAGTCTGCTCATTACATCAAGTGGCTAAAGTATTGGAGCTTCAACTTGAGTATCAGTCCTTCCAGTGAATATTCAGGACGGATTTCCTTTAGAATTGACTGGTTTGATCTCCTTGCTGTCCAAGGGACTTTCAAGAGTCTTCTCCAGCTCCACAGTTTGAAAGCATCAATTCTTCAGCACTTAGCTTTCTTTATGGACCAACTCTCACATCTGTACATGACTACTAGAAAAATATAGCTTTGACTATGTGGGCCTTTGTTGGCAAAGTGATATCTCTAGTTTTTAATACACTATCTAGGTTTGTCATGGGCTTCCCTCGTGACTCAGATGGTAAAGCGTCTGCCTGCAATGCGGGAGACCCGGGTTTGATCCCTGGGTCGGGAAGATCCCCTGGAGAAGGAAATGGCAATCCACTCTAGCACTCTTGCCTGGAAAATCCCATGGATGGAGGAGCCTGATAGGCTTTTTTCCCAAGAAGGAAGCGTCTTAATTTCGTGGCCTCAGTCACTGTCCGCAGTGATTTTATAACCCAAGAAAATAAAATCTGTCACTGTTTCCACTTTTTTCCCATCTGTTTGCCAGGAAGTGATGGGACTGCATTCCATGATCTTAGTTTTTTGAATGTTGGGTTTTAAGCCAGCTCTTTTACTCACCTCTTTCACCCTGATCAAGAGGCTCTTTAGTTCTTCTTCACTTTCTAACATTAGAGTGGTATCATCTGCATAGCTGAGGTTGTTGATATTTATCCTGGCAATCTTGATTCTAGCTTGTGAGTCATTCAGCTCAGCATTTTGCTTGATGTAACCCAGATAGCATATTAGAAAGCAGAGAGATCACTTTGCCGACAAAGGTCCATATAGTCAAAGCTTGGTTTTTCCAGTAGTCATGTACGGATGTGAGAGTTGGCCCATAAAGAAGATTGAGTGCTAAAGAATTGATGCTTTTGATTTGTGCTGAAGAAGACTCTTGAGGGTGCCTTGGAAAGCACAATCAAATCAGTCAGTCCTAAAGGAAATCAACCCTGAATATTCAACTGGAAGGACTGATGCTTAAGCTGAAGCTACAATATTTTTGCCACCTGATGCAAAGAGCTGACTCATTGGAAAAGACCCTGATGCTGGGGAACATTGAGAGCAGAAATAAAAGGGAGTGACAGGATGAGATGGTTGGATGGCATCATTAACTCAATGGACATGAGTTCGAGCAAACTCTGGGTGATAGTGAAGGACAGGGAAACCTGGGGTGTTGCAGTCCATGCAATTGCAAAGAGTCAGACACACCTTAGTGGCTGAACAACAGCAAACCATGTTATATGTTATATCCCTGTGACTTTTTTGGGAATTCTTTTTCCTCAAGAGAAATTCTGATCACATCATGCTTATTCTAAGTCTCTCTCTCTTTTTTTTTTTGCACTTGATTCTTAAGCAATGCAGGAGTTAGAGGTGCTCACCTTCTGTGCAGTTAGAAATCCGTGTATAACTTCTAGTTGGCCCTCTGTATACATGATTTCTCCCTATCTGAATTTAATTAACCATGGATAGTGTAGAACTGTAGTATTAATTGTTGAAAAAATCTGCATTTAAATGGATCCATATAGTTCAAACCCATTTTGTTCAAGGGTCAAGTGTATTTCCAATTTGATTTATCAAAGAAAAACTCCATCCTAGTCATTTTAACTTAAACATGGAAATGACTGAGTCTACATTTGGATTATTGCAGTTTTTTGATTGTGTATTCTTGTAGGACAACCTTCATCTAACTGTAATCTTCAGTTAAAAGGAAAGGAGACATTTTGGTACTGCTCTAGGACCTTTTTTGGTCATTTAATCTCTCTGAGTTTAATAATTCTGAAAATGATTTAAACTAGCAAGTTCTATTGTCTTTAAGAGTGTCTTATTTAATGATTACACTTTACCAGCATTCAGCTTTCTGTAAAAGTTACTTGATTTCTCTTTTTCTTTTTTCTTCTAGTGCATTCCACTCTTCGTTCAACTTGTTTTGGAGAGATTAACCCGAGGGGTCAAAACTAGTGAGCTTCGTACTATGTGTCTTCAGGTTGCAATTGCTGCCTTGTACTACAACCCTGATTTGCTGCTACATACTTTAGAACGAATTCAGTTGCCTCACAACCCTGGACCTGTAACTGTACAATTTATAAATCAGTGGATGAATGATACAGATTGTTTTCTTGGGTCTGTGTCTTTTTGATTTTACACTGCATTTCTGTTGTTGGAAAGGTGACTTGTAATATGCATGTATAATAGCATATTGAAAGATAGTTTTTATATCTTAGGAATTTTTTAGTGTGTTGTTAACATAATATTTAATTTTTAGAGAATTAAGAATGTGTTTCAGGAGTATAATCTAGTGGAAAAGAACACAGACTCTGAAAATTAGATTTATTACCCTTCTTCACTTGTTTTTGACTTACGTGTATTGTTATATGTCTTGGCAACAAGAATTAAGTGTCTACTTGGGTTCCTTGACTTTAAGTGTCTCTGGGTAACAACATTCTAAATGGAGTCATGTTTCTAAGGAAAGTACTAGTCTGGTAAAAATATGAAAACCTCAAGGAAGCCTGTTCTCAAATGTGAAATCAGAGGATTGTTAGCTATAGTCCAGGTCCTATCCTGGTAGGAGAGTTCAGCTTTGTGTGAAGCACTTTCCTAGCTTTCCAACGTAGGAAAAGTGAGATCCTAAGTCATAGTTATATACCCACCTCAGGTGACCCCACACATATAAGTGACCCTGTTGTGTTAGAATTTGAGAGACTGCTGATTAATTTAGAAATAATTAGTGTTCTTTTTACGTCTTGTAAGATATCATTTAGAAAAATTTACTGAGGGGGAAATAATTCCAGCAGGAGTAGTTAGAATATTACCAAGTGATGGGGAGATGGTGGAGGCCTGAATTAGGATGGTGGAAAAGGAATAGGGAAACATACTTAAAAGCTGCTATGTGTATTCTAATTTTTCTACATATAGGAGACTAGAATTTGTCCCGGATTTAGATTTCTTACTAATACTTTGAAAGGAAGAGCATACTTTAGAAAGAAATTGTACTTAGTTATATCTGACAAAGGTTTACAGAGTAGAGATTTAGTCATTCACAGTTATATAGTTGTTGCTTAGTCACTTAGTCATGTCCAACTCTTCTGCCACCCCATGGACTATAGCCTGCCAGGCTCCTCTGTCCCTGGGATTTCCCAGACAAGAATATTGAAGTGGGTTGCCATTTCCTTCTCCAGGGGATCTTCCTGACCTAGGGATTGAACCCACTTCTCCTGCATTGGCAGGCAGATTCTGTACCACTGAGCCACCAAGGAAGCCCAGTTACACAGTTAGTAGCATCTATAAGCAATTTCCCAAAAATAGAAGGTGTCTCAGCAATTATATAGATTGGGCATGTGTGGATTGTGCTCCCTTGGATTCTTCAGAGCCCCACTCAGTAATCGTCTTTTGTACTGTAATCCATTTGACCCTTGGTGTACACTACTAGGTAGAGCTGCATTAATGAGAAAGTCATCAGGCCAAGCACAGCACCTGTTACAGTATACTGCTTTGGCATTGGTAACTGGAATCAAGCAATGGAAATAATGAAGAATAACAGAAGCTATATTTGTTGTTAGGTTTGTTGTATATTGAGGAGCGCATGGTGTATATTGGGGCTTTCTTGGTGGCTCAGACAGTAAAGAATCTGCCTGCAATGTGGGAGACTGGCATTTGATCCCTGGGTCAGGAAGATCCCCTGGAAAAGGGAATGGCTACCCACTCCAGTATTCTTGCCTGGAGAATCCCATGAACAGAGTAGCCTAGTGGGCTACAGTCCATGGGGTCTCAAAGAGTTGGACATGTTTGAGTGACCTAACACTTCACTTTTTTTGTTGTATATTTAATTTTGAATTACTGCCAGTAAATTTTTTTATTCATGTCTGTGTGAATGGTACACTAATACAGTAACCTTTTCATTCTTAATATTTTTGGTTTTAAACAATTTAGAAGCACTCATGTAAAAATCTTTGTAATGTATATTGTGTGTTTGCTAAATCGCTTCAGTTATGTCTGACTCTGTGCGACCCTATGGACTGTAGCCTGCTAGGCTCCTCTGTTCATTGGATTCTCCAGGCAAGAATACTGGAAGGGGTTTCCATCCCCTCCTCCAGGTGATCTTCTGAACCCAGGGACTGAACCTGGGTATCTTATGTCTCCTGCATTGGTAGGTGAGTTCTTTACCACTAGCTCCACCATTGGTCAAACTTTTTTTCCTTCAGAATTAGTTTTCCTTATCTTATTTTATAGCGCAGAACATTTAATAGATTTACTTGCAGCTATTAAGTTCAGCAGGGCTTTCCGGGTGGTGCAGTGGTAAAGAATCCACCTGCCAATGCAGGAGGCACAGGAGACCTGGGTTCCATCCCGGGGTTGAGAAGATCCTCTGAAGCAGGAAATGGCTACCCACTCCAGTATTCTTGGCTGGAATGTTCCATGGACAGAGGAGCCTGGCAGGCTACAGTCCATGGGACCTGAAAGAATAGGGCATGGCTGAGTAACTGAGCATGCCCACATTAAGTTCAGCTTATTAGACGTTGAGATTTTTAGACTAGCTTTTGGCACCTGGGGGATTAGTATACAATATAGTGTACCTTGTAGACCAGTACAATGAATCAAAGTCTAAGGGACTTTTATTTTTTCACTGGATAGGAATTTTATGCTGTCATATATAGGTATTCTTGCTTTAATAAAACTTGTTTTGTCAAGGCCCAGTTGCAGCATTTGTATTAATCATAAATTGATATTACAGCAAGATTCATCATATCAATTGTAGGCTCCCATAGGTCTTTGATGATGAGAATTGGTTTGCAAAACTTGATTTGCATAGGAATTCATATAGTACAAAATGGTTTTACCTCTGTGTAGCTCCAGTGAATGAACCTTAGAGCACAACTTGGATGTTCCTTTTTGTAATTTCTTCAGAAATTTTTCTTATTTCTCATGTGCACACTTTTTTCCCTTTTATGATTTGTAGGCATCATGATCGGAAGATGTGTATAATAGGACTGAGTATCCTTTTGGAATTGCAAAATCGACCTCCTGCAGTAGATGCTGTGGTGGGACAGATTGTGCCCTCAATTCTTTTCCTTTTCCTTGGACTAAAGCAGGTCTGCGCTACCAGACAACTGGTAAACCGGGAGGATCACTCAAAAGCAGATAAAGCCAATATAGAAGAAAATGGTAAAGTGTTCTAATTGCAGTGAATGCTAGAACTGATTTTTTTGAGTATGTGTTTTCTTTAAGTTTTAGTCTATTTAGAAACATTAAATAGATTTACATTTCTTGGCTTGCTACATGTTTAACAAATATTTTGAGTTTGATTGACTAAATTATATAGTAGTCCCTTCTTACCACAATTTTGGTTTTATGATTTTAGTTGTCTAAAAATGTTAAATGGAAAATTCCAGAAATAAACAGTTCATAACTTTATTTATCTATTTCCCATTGAAGTATAGTTGATCTACAATATTATATTTTTGGTTATACATTTAAGTCTTTAGTTTCAGATGTACAGCATATATAATGATTCACTGTTTTTATAGATTACACTGTTTAAAGTTATTATATTAACATATTCCCTGTGCTGTTCAATATATCCTTGTAGCTTATTTTTTTAAAACTTAAGATTGTACCTCTTAATCTCCTACTCTTGGCCCTCCACTCCCCCCTTCCTAATGGTAACTACTAGTTATCTCTCTGTATCTGTGAGTCTGTTTTATATTCATTTGTTTCTTTCATTTTTTATATTCCATATTTAAATGTAACATATAGAACTTGTCTATCTTTGTTTGACTTACTTCATTAAGCATAATATCCTTTAGGTCTATCCCATTTTGTTGCAAATGGCAAGATGTCATTCTTTGTTTATAGCTGAGTACTAATCCACTGTATATCTCACCACATCTTCATTATCCATTCATTTGTTGATGGACATTTGCATTGCTTCCTTATTTGGCTATTGTAAATAATGCTGCTGTGAACAGTGGGGGGTGTGTGTAGCTTTTTGAGTTATTTTTTAATATATGTATATATACCCAGGAGTGAAATTGCTAGATCATATTTTTAGTTTTTTGAGAAACTTTTCATAGTTTTCCATAAGGGTTGTACGAGTTTACATTCCCACCAACAGTATGCAAGGGTTCCCTTTTCTTTATATCCTTGCCAACATTTGTTATTTGTTGATAGCCATTCTTATTGAGAGGGGTGAAATGATATCTCATTGTGATTTTGAATTGCATTTCTCTAGTGATTAGCCATGTTGAATATCTTTTATGCCTATTCAGGTCTTCTGCTCATTTTTTAATTGGGTCAGTTGGTTTTTTGACATTTGAGTTGTATGAGGTATTTATATATTTTGAGTATTAACCCCTATCATATTATATCATTTCTTGCACTTATTGGTTGTCTTTTCATTTTATTAATGATTTTCTTTGATGCCCCCAAACTTTTAAGTTTAATTAGGTTCCATTTGTTTTTGTTGTTATGTCCTTTGCTTTAGGAGACAGAACCCCCAAAATATTTCTGCAATTTATATCAAAGAGTGTTCTGTTTTTCTGCTAGTAGTTTTATGGTTTCTAGTTATACATTTAGGTCTTTAATCCATTTTGAGTTTATTTTTATCTGTGATGTGAGAAAATGTTCTAGTTTCATTCTTTTACATGTAGCTGTCCAGTTTTTCCAATATGCTTATTATTGAAGAAACTGATATTTTCCATTGTGTATTCTTGCTTCTTTTGTGGTAGGTGAATCAACTCCAAATGTAGAAGTTTATTTCTGGGCTTTTAATTGTTTCCTGTTGATCTATGTGTCTGTTTTTGTGCCATTACCATACTGTTTTGATTACTGTGGCTTTATAGGATAGTCTGAAGTTAAAGCACATGATATCTCCAACCCTGTTCTTTTTCATCAAGATTGCTTTGACAGTTAAGGGTTTTTTGTGGTTCCATATAAATTTTAGGACAATTTGTTCTAATTTTGTGGAGGGTGTCATGGGTATTTTGATAGACATTAAATCTATAGATTGCTTTGGTAGTATGGATAGTTTAACAATATTAACTCTTCCAATCCATAAACACAGGATATCTTTCCATTTTTTGGTATTTTCTTCCATTGTAGAGTATAGGTCTTTTCACTTCCCTCAGTTAAGTTCATTCATAAGTATTTCATTTTCTTCAATACGATTTTAAATAGATTTGTTTTCTTGATTTCTCTTTCTGCAACTTTACTGAATTCATTTATTAGTTCTAAAAGCTTTTTGGTGGAGACTTTATGCTTTTCTATATATAGTATTATGGCATATGAAAATAGTGACAGTTTTACTTCCCTTCCAATTTGGATTCCTTTATTTCTTATTTCTTTTTCTTGTCTGATTGCATGGCTCACCTCCCAATAGTATGTTAAATAGAAGTGGCAAGAATGGGCATCCTTACCTTGTTCCTGAATTTAGAGGAAAATCTTGTAGCTTTCACTGTACCATATGATGTTAGCTGTGGGTTGGCCATAAACAGCCTTTATTATGTTGAGATATGTTATCTCTATACCTACTTCGATGAGAATTTTTGTCACGAATGGATGTTGAATTTTGTCAAGTGCTTTTTGGTAGGTATTATGATCATCATGTGATTTTATTCTTTTTTTTTTGTGGTGTATCACATTGATTGGTGGATATTGAGTCATCTTTGCATTCCTGGAATAAATCTTACTGGATTGTTGTGTATGATCCTTTTTATAAGTTGTTGAATTTGGTTTGCTAATAATTCTGTTGAGGATTTTTGCATTGATATTCATCAGAAATATTAGCCTATAATTCTCTTTCTATTTTTTTTGGTAGTGTCTTTGCTTTTGGTGGCACTGTGGAATGAGTTTGGGAGTGTTCCTCCCTCTTCCGCTTTTTGGAATAGTTTGAGGACAGGTATTAGCTTTTCTTTATACATTTGGAGGAGTTTTCATGTTAAGCCATCCAGTCATGGACTTCTTTTTGCTGGGAGTTTTTTGATTATGAATTCAATTTACTAGAGTGATCTTTTTATTTAGATTGTCTGTTTCTTCCTTATTCAATTTTGGAAGGTTGTATATCTCTAGAAATGTTTCCATTCCTTCTTGGTTGTTCAGTTTGTTGGCTTATAACTATTTGTAGCATTCACTTATGATTTTTTTTGGTATCTCTGTGATATCAGTTGCAATTTCTTTTATTTCTTGTTTTATTTGTTTGAGCCCTCTCTTTTTTCCTCCCACTAAAGGCTTATACATTTTGCTTATTTTTCAAAAATAGTTCTTGATCTTTTCTACTATTTTTTTTTTGGTCTATTTTATTTATTTCCCCTCTAAACTTTATTATTTCTTTCTTCTGACTTTAGGCTTTGTTTGTTCTTTTTTTTATTCTTTTAGATGGTAGGTTAGGCTGTTTATTGATATTTTTCTTGTTTCTTGAGGTAAACCTAAATTTTGCAGTGTTTGTAAATTTGCAAAGTTGTGTTTTTGTTTTCGTCTCAAGGTATTTTCTGATTTCTTTTATGATTTTTTCATTCATCCATTGGTGTTTTAGTAGCATGTTGTTTAGTCTTCATGTGTTTATGTTTTTCATTTTTCTACCTGTGATTGATTTCTAGTTTCATAGTGTGGTCTGAAAAAATGCTTAATATAATTCCTATCCCTTTGCATTCGGTGAGACTTATTTTGTGGCCTAGCATGTGTTCTGTCCTGGAGAATGCTCCACGTGCACTTGGAAGAATGTGCATTCTACCATTTTGGGGATCTAATGTCCTGTAGATATCTGTTAAGTTCAAGTGGTCTGATGTTCATTTAGACACATTAGAAAAACCGCCAAACTACATTTCCATCTGTGTGTGTCTTTAACCCTGAAATTAGTTTCTTCAAGCAATCAGAATTCTTTTTTTCCAGTATGTTGCACTCTTTCTAATTTCTTACTTTGGTCTCTCTTGGCTTATAATTATTAAGACTTGAGGGAAGATTTTTTAGTAATATCCCAGACTTTCTTATTGAATTGCCTACTTAAGTGTATGACCATTAACCAACAAAGGTATCTCTTGCTGTCTTATTATTATCCATTGTATATAGTTTTTAATTTTTTTTTGTATGTGGTAAAAACTATGGTTTCTTGCCTTATCCCTAAAATTATTTTGCAGCTTAATACACGTGCTTCAATATGGTATGTTTTATAGAACTAGATTTAGATTAATAATGCCTGGTTTAAGTTTACTCCAGGTTTTTCCTCTTAGATTGATTTTTGCCCTGCATTTAGTATCTTCCAGTTATTTACAGTACTGGTCTGTCTGGAACAGACTGGCCCTGAAAATAGAAACTCAGTCTATGGAGATACACAGTTCAGCTGTCAACTTTTTAACCCATGTGTAGCTAATTATTTTTCTTTAATATTTCTAAACGTTTCTGTTTCTGTTAGCTGAAATGACCTCTTCATTTGAGCATTTCCAAGCAATTGGTAATTATTAATAGCTTAGTTGGAGAAGGAAATGGCAACCCACTCCAGTGTTCTTGCCTGGAGAATCCCATGGATGGAGAAGCCTGGTGGGCTGCAGTCCATGGGGTCGCACTGAAGCGACTTAGCAGCAGCAGCAGCAGCAATATCTTAGTTAATTGTTAAGAGACTCACATTCTCAATGGGAGGTCATTGTTGTTTAAAACACATGCACTGAGTACACAATCATTTTATGTCTTTTTTTTTTTTTTACAAAAAGGTTAATTTGGGAATCTGTGGCTAAATAGTATTTTTATATTAATGGATATGAAGCAGCCATAGTAAAACAGTAATAATAGTTCATCTAGATCACAGATTTAGAGATAGTTAGAAATTGTTTTAAACGAGGAAGATAAAGTCATTTTCAATTTAGCAAGCTATAGTAAAGGTAAGGTTTATTTTTATAATTTTACATAAAATTATTTGATAGTTTTTCCATTTCTAGAATGTCACTTTATAATTTTTGTTTTCATTTGGATTTATCTTTTGTCCTTATGTGATTTGATTCCTTTTGAATAAATAATGGATTCACAGAAGAGATTTCAAGTGATGAAGAGGAGACTAATGTAACTGCTCAAGCAATGCAGTCAAATAATGGAAGAGGTGAAGATGAAGAGGAAGATGATGATGACTGGGATGAAGAAGTGTTGGAAGAAACTGCTCTTGAGGGATTCAGTACTCCGCTGGACCTTGACAATAGTGTGGATGAATATCAATTTTTTACACAAGCTTTGCTGAGTATGTTGTTACTCCCTGAATCATCAAATATGTTTTTCATTTCCATCTTTTAGAAGTTGTTTGGGGGTCTACCCCAAATTGGTTTAGGATTCCCTGTAAAAATTGTATTTATTTTTAATTATAGAAATCCCCAAACATACATAAAATGAGAGCAGATAGCATAATGTCAGGGTTAGGTTGCAGGATATCCTTATAATAGTGATTTAAGGCAAGAGTATCTGTATATATTGTTCATCCTCTAGGTATAAACAAAGATTTTTACAGAATGAAGTATCTCACATATTTTGCTTAAAAATTGTGGCCATAAACTTATCAGCAATTCATAATCCCCATGGGAAGGAATGGGGTCCATAAGAGAGTAAATTTTTAACTATATAAGCAATATACCAATTTTTTACAGCAAAGGATACTAGAAATACAGTTAAAGTACTCATAAAAGATTGGAAGAAAATACTGTCATGTAAGATCCACAGATTACAGAAACCTTCTATAAATGAATAAGACCAATAACCTTGTATAAGAATGAGATACATAAATAGAAAACTTACAGAATTAAAAATAAGTAATAAACCAATGAGAATATTTGGAAAATTATTATAAACAAGGTATAATGAAAAGAAATCCCACTATATGGGTTGTTTGATAGTTACATTGTATTTCTATGGCAGTATCATAATTTAGCTTATTTCCACTGATGGACATACAGGATATTTCCAGTTTTTGTTTCTTTGCTGTTATAAAGAATATTAAATTGAACATCCTTGTTCAATTTGAACACCAACCCTAAAATATTGTTGTTAATACTAACAAGGTTCAGTTCAGTTCAGTTGCTCAGTTGTGTCCGACTCTTTACGACCCCATGAATTGCAGCACACCAGGCCTCCCTGTCCATCACCAACTCCTGGAGTTCACTCAGACTCACGTCCATCTAGTCAGTGATGCCATCCAGCCATCTCATCCTCTGTCGTCCCCTTCTCCTCCTGCCCCCAATCCTTCCCAGCATCAGAGTTTTTCCAATGAGTCAAATCTTCGCATGAGGTGGCCAAAGTACTGGAGTTTCAGCTTCAGCATCATTCCTTCCAAAGAAATCCCAGGGCTGATCTCCTTCAGAATGGACTGGTTGGATCTCCTTGCAGTCCAAGGGACTCTCAAGAGTCTTCTCCAACACCACAGTTCAAAAGCATCAATTCTTCGGTGCTCAGGCTTCTTCACAGTCCAACTCTCACGTCCATACATGATCACAGGAAAAACCATAGCCTTGACTAGACAGACCTTTGTTGGCAAAGTAATGTCTCTGCTTTTCAATATGCTATCTAGGTTGGTCATAACTTTCCTTCCAAGGAATAAGCATCTTTTAATTTCATGGCTGCAGTCACCATCTGCAGTGATTTTGCAGCCCCCCAAAATAAAGTTTGACACTGTTTCCACTGTTTCCCCATCTATTTCCCATGAAGTGATGGGACCGGATGCTATGATCTTCGTTTTCTGAATGTTGAGCTTTAAGCCAACTTTTTCACTCTTTACTTTCACCTTCATCAACAGGCTTTTGAGTTCCTCTTCACTTTCTGCCATAAGGGTGGTGTCATCTGCATATCTGAGGTTATTGATATTTCTCCCGGTAATCTTGGTACTAACAATGTAGTGGTAGCCTAATATACTGGCATTATGTAGTATGCCAATATATTGCTAATTACAAATACCATTAATGAATCACCTCTATGTTTTATTGAAATTTAGCAGGAACAAGAGTTTGAGAGTCCAGGGAATGATATTCCAAAATATGAGGAAGATAAAGAGCATAAATGTGGAAATTGAAATGCAGAGGGTGTTCTCTAAGGCAGTTGCTACTGGACCTGGGTGTTCATCATAAGCAACAAAGAAGCTCTTTGGTCTTGGGTGGGATCTCAGGATATGTATTTTGAAAATGCTCCTCAAGAGACAGGCAACCAGCTTTGGCTCAGTCAGCACATAGGGACCACTGCTTAAGTCTCTGTGAAGTGGTAAAATTGTACCAAATTGTACCAGCCTTGGATTCTGGACTGAGGTTGTCTTTATCGCATTGCCGATTAGAGTGTTGTTGAATATTTTTGTATAAGGAAGTGATCTTGGGGATGTGGTAGTTTCTTTCAGGGCTATTATCTATTGATAAGGTCCAAAAAGAACTGAAGTGGACTAGACTTGGGAACCAAATGTTAGGAAATTGCTTTATGTAATTAGGGCCCTCGAGAGAAAGGATGGCATTTGATGAAAAAAGCATATAGGTAAAAACCATCAAGAAAGCAGCACAGAATTGGATGTGGAGAGGGTATGACAGTGGTTGACTAGGAGACTAAAAGAACTAGTGATGGAAATGGGGAGATCCAAGGAGAGTTTGAGAGGTAAATGTTAAATTTGGTTATAGTTGTGCTGAGTTTCAGGTGACCTATCCAATGTAAAAGTCCAGGAAGTTTAGTGAACAGTTTTGCCTAAAGGTACAAATTTGAGGTTTTGGTGTAGATGCAGGTAGCATGTGGCATGTGCCGGCAGCATGAGAATTCCTGAGGAAAATGATAACAAGTGAGTAAAGTGTTTCCCATGATCTGGATTTTAGGGAGCTTTCATAGTTAGTGAAACCCCAAGAAGAAGAGGAGATGGCAAAGGAGGCAGAGAACTAGGCAAAGGAGAGATTTGTGGTGTTTCAACCCTTCCACAAGGGGCTTCCCTTGTGGCTCAGCTGGTAAAGAATCCACCTGCAATGCGAAGACCTGGGTTCAATCCTTGGGTTGGGAAGATCCCCTGGAGAAGGGAAAGGCTACCCACACCAGTATTCTGGCCTGGAGAATTATATATATAGTCCATGGGGTCGCAAAGAGTCAGGCACGACTGGCCGACTTTCACTTCACTTCAACCTTCCCTTGTAGCCCCACAGGTTGAGTACTAAAGTGAGTACTCAGGAGTCATTCTTTGTTGGAATAAGTTTTATCACCTATTGTCTGTTATCATTTCATTGTAATTTGGTTATATCATTAGTTATTATCTGAAATAATAATTGTCACTGGACTCCCTTATCATTCCTTCTTCCCTGAAACACTCCGCATTACAACAGCTGTGCAGAATCGGGATGCTGCGTGGTATCAACTGCTGATGGCGCCACTCAGTGAGGATCAGAGGAGGGCGCTGCAGGAGGTGTACACATTGGCCGAGCACCGGAGGACAGTGGCAGGTCAGCCAGCATGATTTTCTGATCGGAGCGCATGTGTCGGTAGTCAGCCTTTATTTTTACCAGCCTGGTGGCACCTAAATACTGTTCTAAAATTTGTTTTTAGAGGCCAACCTTTCAAGATAATAAGAAATTATCATTATTTTATGATCTTTTTAATCACTTACGATACTTTTGCAAAACACCCTGTGTTAACATCTGTCTTCAGTAGTGTTCTTATTCACACCTTTATCCTATTTTGGAGCCAAAGGTAAGACATAAAGGTGGGATGAATCTTGCTAAAGGAGAGTTAACCAGCTGGGTCACCCACCTAACCATCTAAACAGTGAACCAGAGGCATTTTATGAGTTCTTATAAGGACCTTATATTTCTAGAAATGAAATACTCTCCATTTCTTTTTGTTGGGCTTTATGTAGAAGTTGGTGGTTCTTGTTGATTTTCAGTTTTTGAGCTAGAGAAATTATTTTATGCAGACATTATTATGGTCACTTCTGGAAAATTAATGGAAGATTTTGTAATTACAGAAGTATTTTAGTGGAAGACATTATGGAATAGGAATCTAGAGTTTAGAACCCAGGTTCTTCTGCATGGACTTTAGACTTCAGTCCTGCCTAGATTCTGTATCGCCTCTCCTGATGGGAGAAGTGAGTGTGCCCTTTTAGGAGTAGACACTATGGCTTTGAGCCTTGTTTTTATCTTGGCTCAGTTTTAGCAAACAGTTTTTCCAAAATAGAGATTATAATTGCAGTCATTCCTCAGTATCTTCAGAGGGGATTGGTTCCTGGGCTCCCCTCAAATACCAAAATCCTAGGATGCTCAAGTTCCTTGTTAAAATGGTGTGGTGCAGTGGGCCCTCTATATCCTATGTGTCTGTGGGTTACATATCCCCAGATACCTGGACGATGGTACTTACTGACATGGGTTTGTTAAAGGCTAGTGTTCAATTGGGCAGAATAATTAATACCACGATTCACATTCCTTCACAGCGCTAACTCTAAAGAATCTGGCTCCTTTGAGGATATTTCCAACTTTGTCACCTTAGATACTTTTCTCTTTTCCCTGCTTTCTCTTCAAATTCTAGAGGCAAAGAAGAAGATTGAACAACAGGGAGGCTTCACCTTTGAAAACAAAGGAGTCCTTTCTGCATTTAATTTTGGGACTATGCCCACCAACAACTGAAAGAAGGAGCACCAACTGACCAAACGTCATTATTACATTGAACGTCAGCTGGAAGGAGAGGGTCAGTAGAGCTGGGAGGGGCTGCTGTTGGCGCCACCTGCTGTGCCAGTTACACTTGGCCTCTGGCAGCACCTTTCTCTGCCCCTGTGTCCCCTTTGATCTTTCTCACCCTGAAATATATATTTTAAGCAGCTACTGTAATGTATGAAATTAAAGAAAAACAAAATCATAGGACTGAAAAGGACAAAGCATATGCTCCAAAGGATGAACGACCAAGGTGGATTTAGAGGATTGGATGGAATTGCACGTCTCAGGTTTTGCCATGCAGAATCAATGGATTTATGCGAATAACAGTGCCTTCTGTTGTACATGAATTATCTGAAAAAAAATTTTTTTGGAGTGTGTTGCAATTTTTTTTAAAGCATAAAACATATTTCTAGATAAATGTAAACCTTGGCTATATGTTGATTTATTCTGTATTTTACTATGTGAATTTCCTGTTAGACAGTTAGCTATGAGTCACTCTGGTTTCAAAATCATCACTGCTCCCCTTGATCCCCCTGCTGCTGGGGGCTTTCTTCAGGGGTTGTACAATATGCACTGGCTCTGGTTTTTCATAATGTGTTTTTTCCTAAGGATGTGGCTTTCCTAAGAAGTGTCTTATTCTCTCTTCTGTCATATTTTTCAGCCCTGAAAGGGGTAGTATTTCTTTTGAATCAATCTATATGAGTATTGATTTCATTCATAACCTGGTAAGTTCAGGACTCAAAAATTTCTTGGCAGCAAGTGGCAGGGACTCCTTAGTCACTGGAATTAACAATAAGTCCGAGTATTTTCTGAATCATGTACTTAATTATGCAGTTAATTGATAATTATGCTAAAGCACATTGAACTTCTAAGAGAAAGGTGCTGCATAAGCATGCTGTCTTTCTGGATGGGGGCTTGCATTGTCAATAACTTATCATTCCAGCTGTGTTGGACCTGGGTCCAGAACATTTTGTAACAGTATTTTTTATCTAGGAAAAAGACCCAAGTAAATCTAACTTCTTGCTTTCTCACACATCTGACTTTTCTCCTATCTAATCTGAACTGAATCTGTTTTTATTTTAGCTCAGTTTGGCTTCTATTTTTCAGGGGTTGGGATATTGGTCACTGCACTCTTACATTGTAATTATGCAAGATAGCCCAAGAGAAATATTACAGATAGAGGTTACAGCTGTTTTTCTGAACTGATTCAGTGCCAGAACATGGGTCATAGTGTTTTCATTCTGTAAAGTGAAAATGGATTTTCAGAACTTAATATATTTCTGGATATGATACAGTTGTCCTTTTTTATGAACTGTTTGCAGCTTATATTTTCCATCAGTGACTGGAGGAATTTCCTCCAGGTGCTTTCTAGATTACCATCCCTTGTTAATATGAACTGTTTTTAGAATTTTAGGTTATTTAAGTAGATTTTACAGAAGTAGCCCAAGAAGCCATGAGTTTCAGTTAAATGATCCCCTGCTTTCCTCTGCCCCACTCATCCCAAGGCACTGATAGTGTGCCAAATGGGAGTTAGAAGAGAAAGATGGCATTAGGGGAAATTGTTAACATCTTAAGCTTTGAAACTCTTCTTATTCTCCTTATGTCCCAAATGGTTTAATTTTAACATAATATGCCTTCACACTGGATTGTAAAAGGCATGTGATTTTATTTTTGTGATGTATTGTCTCCTGCAGTATTAAAGGGAAAGAAGTGTTAATGTGTATCATCCTATCTTGTTTTTGAAGCCAGGGTAGTTGTACAGTTTTGTTACCAGCAGTGCTAACCTGAATGTGATCTGATAACCTTGGAAATGCAGGAACTCATATGAATGTATAATAAAATGCGGGCTGATTCCCAGGATCCTGAACTCCTCTGTGTGAAATATTTTCTGAAACACCCATCAGGATGTATTCCTGACTCCTGGGGACCTGAAGCAAGGTGGGCATAGGTTGGGGAGGATAAAAAGGGCTCATCAGAAACAGCTAAAGAGTGGGGAGTGTTTGGGGACAAGAGCCCATCTTATAAACCAAGGTGTCCAAATGAGAACTGCAGATGCTCTGAAAAAGCAAGATCATTCAACCACATCAGGACCTTGAAGAAAAGGAAAAGTGGAGCCATTTTCTGATGTGTATGTGCATGCTAAGTCATGTCTGATTCTTTGCAACCCCATGGACTGTCGCCCAGGTTCCTCTGTCCATGGGATTTTTCAGGCAAGAATACTGGAGTGAGTTACCACTTCCTCCTGTAGGGGATCTTTCTGACTCAGGGATCAAACCCAAGTCTCTTGTGTCTCCTGCATTGGTAGGTGGATATTTTGCCACTGTGCCACCTGGGAAGCCCCAGTTTTTTGATGGGTGGCCATCAAATTAGGAGCAGTTGAAACAGTGGAATGGTAAGTGCTGGCCTTTTGTTTCTCAAATATTTACCTAGCATGACAGTAAGCTTCTCCTCCCTACCTCTGATTTATGTTAAGACTGCACTGAACCAGTAAATTGTTCATCTGTGAAAATTACAAAGAAAGAAAATAAATTAGGTTATTTGTTTAATATAGTGAATTACAGTCCAGTTTTCTGTTCAACAGTGGAGGTTGAAAATTGGAATACATTTATGGAGGAAATCAAAGGAAATTTCTCCGTGTGATCAGAGCCTGCCAGTTTTGTGTGTGTGTGTGTGTGTGCGTGCGTGCGCACATGTTTCATCTTTAAAAAAAAAAAAAGTTCAGATAAGCCTTAAGTGGAAATCCATCCTGCTCCTGTTTCACTCTCTCCACTGAGATTAGTGTACAAGTGGGTTGGAAACATCTCAGGCAGTCCATTAGTGACTAAGACCACAAAGTCAGTGAATGAAAGGTTGGGCTGTATTTTTAAGAAGAAGCACAAACACCAGTGCAACCATGGCCAATTCTGTAGCCAGGAGAGAGATTGTGTATGCAGCGGTGGGTTGAGTGGCAGGAGAGTCTGGGGCAGACAGCAGTGCTGGCAGAGAGAAGAGGGCTGTGTTGTGAGAGGGTCTGCACGACTCTTCCATCAAGGGGGAAGGTGAGTGAAGGCCCATGCTCCCTACAGAGCACCTGAGAGGAAGTTCACCTTGGAGATCATCCAGTTTGAAAAAAAGATTCAAGCAGTACGTGGATATCTCTCAAGAGCTAAGAATCAGAGGCTTCACAGAGGGTCTGGAATATACCTGGAGCTAAGAGCAATTCAGGCAGGAGTGACCTTAGAGAGCGTGCGTGCTTAGTTGCTCAATTGTGTCCAACTCTTTGTGATCCCATAGACTGTAGCCCACCAGGCTCTCTGTCCATGGAATTTTGCAGGCAAGAATATTGGAGTGGGTTGCCACTTCCTACTCCAGGGCTCTTCCTGACCTGGGGTTCTAACCTGCGTCTCTTGAGTCTCCTGCATTGGCAGGCGGATTCTTTACCAGCTGAGCCATTGGAGAAGTCCATCATTGGTACCAAGTCCCCACAAAGAAGACTAATAACTAGACTGGAGAATTCAGGGGGACTTGAAACATCCCACCTAAAATTGAATTATTTCTGTGCCTGGCTGCTGTGCAACAAATATTTATTTGTCATATCTCTCAGCTTCTTGGATCTTATTTCTTAGACCAGAGATTGAACCCAGGCCATGTCAGTGAAAGCACCATGTCCTAACCACTGGACCACCCAGTGAATTCTCAAGCAATTATTTAAAAAAGTTTAATAATTTGGTCTCCCCTTTAACCTAGTACTGTTTATGTGTTTACTCAATATTTATTTGGTGAAGTTGGGGAGAAATTTTTTATTAATAGATACTGTATACAAATATTTTCAAAATAAGAGACTTCTATACATTTATTACACACAGTTTTCCAAGCCAGGTAACCCAATACTGGTCATTCCCAATAACGAAAACTACAAACTCAATTTCTCAGTTTTTAGCTTCCTGCAGCTGCTGATATAAGACAACCCTCAGCTAGGTGGTGCCAAAATTAGGGGCATTTTCCACATAAAACAATGTTTGACATCAGTAGATATCAGCAGGAAGTGTTTATCTTTTCTACTTTGGTGGGAACAATAAAACTGGTTTTCATTTCACTAGTTGGTAAATGAGCTGTATTTGGAAACTGTCATCAGCTGGCGCCCTGTTTCCTGGGCGTCCCAGTGAGGTCAGCTCTCCCGACAGCGGGAGTTCCAGGACACACCCTCTGGCCAGCCCCTTCGTGGGGCTGTGGTTGGGCACTTTCACCAGAGATTCCCTGAGGCAGTGACAAGTTAAATAAGCAGATTGTTTACTCTCTCAACATGCCAGCATCTGACAGGCCTTCATTCTTTGCTTCCAATCAAGTTTTGATGAATATGGTACAACCCAGACTTTGGATCTAGAGAGCTGTGTGACTCCAGATGGAGTCTACTTGCTGTGGTAGCCAGCTTCCACGATTGCCCACAACGAGCTTTGATATCTCTTGGGTTGCTCCCTCTCAGATTGTTCCACAGTTAAGCTGTGAGAGCTATAGCATGTAGAAATTATGGTGTGTCACTTCCAAGATTAGATTATAAAAATACGTGACTTAACGTCTTGGATGTGTTTTCTCTCTCCCTCTCTCCATGTGCTCTGGTGGGAGCCATGTTGTGAGTGGCCCTATGGTGAGGACCATATGGTGAGGAGCTGAATGAAGCCTGCCAGGAGACACAGCATGATTTAGGAAATAGATCTTCAAGCTTGTCAAGTCTTCAGCGATCACAGGCCTGGCTGACAGCTTGACTGTAATAACCTCATGAAGGACCCTAAATCATACGCATCCAACCAAGCCACTCCTAGATTCCTGATTCTCAGACACAGACAATAAATGACTGTTGATTCTAGCTGTTTGGTGACATTTTGTTATGCTGCTATAAATAACTAATACACTGTTTACAAAAACTCTCCTATACTTTCTACTATGAATAAATAATACACCCTGGATTGCCAGGAAATAGAATGCTGACATCTGATATGAGGTAGCACTAGATATTTTCCAAGATTTCTCCCCACCCCAAGATTCTACAATAGTTTGAAGACTGACTATAATAACTGAATTTTCCTAAAATAATCTAGATTTTCTACTTTCAAACTGAACTGTATCTAAAAACAGATATGAAAGAACCTGCAGATTAGATTCAGTTTACATCTTGTTTATGGATGTTAGGTGTTTGTTCTCAGGTATTATCCTTTATTTTAATTTTTAGTCAGCTTTATTGTTTAACGTGAAACTTTCTATAAATAAAAAGGCATGGTGCTGTTTATAGGCTATGTTTTTATTGTCATGAAGTATCAGTTGAAACCATGACTGAATTAATTTTTTTGTGTGTTCAGACATTATCTTGAGTTATACTGACCCCGTGGGTCAGCTGTACAAACTCATGCAGTGCAGTTTGTCCGCAGATCACTTTTACATGCATGATGATCTTGCATTGCTGTAAAGCTACTTCTCAGTCCCTTTCAAAAAGATTCACAAGTTTGGACGTGTGTCTCTGCCCTTGGGCTCTATTTTTACTGCATCCTGTTTATATTCAACTTGGAAATTTGATTTTCAGAGACATCTGTGTTTAGAATTGACTGTGGGGCTTAAACACTAGAACAGAATTGCTCTTGTAATATAATAACACAGGCATTTGCCTCCCTAGGTCTTTTGTTGAGCTGTCACTTGCTGATGGTTATTTGGTGACATTGTTTTTTTATTCTCCCTTGTGGAGAACCGCTAAATTAGGGTAATGGATTATGCTGTCAATCAAGTTTGACAGACCCTCTATGAGAAATTGTAATGGAATGAAAGCAACATGGTCCAGTTGTTCTGTGATTAGCAATGTACCTTAATAACTGAAGTAGCCCTTCAGTTATTGAATGCTACAAAGAGCATTTCAGTATGGTGGATCTAGCTTCCCACTGCATGCTTCTATAAGATTGTATGTGTGGTACTCAAGGCAGTTTTTAACCTGTGACACTTTCAAAACAAAGTTTAGACATGCTGTTTAAAAGCATTTGATTATATTTACATATATATATAGTGTGTGTGTGTGTGTGTATGTAAATGTCATTGGAGCGACATTTATGGCATAACAATGTATTGAGGAAAAACTTTTCCTCTGCTCTCTTAGGTTCAGTAACTGTGGTCTTGAGAATTAACCTAAGAAAAGAAAACAGAAAAAGTACAGTTTTTTTATTCATTTTCATATTCATAAGATTTCACAGAAGCAAAACTCAAAGAAGCAGTTAGAAATTTGGAATAACTTCTAAAAGTCAACAAACAAGAATATGGGAGTGAGCTGGACCATATGGCCAGCTTCTGCTTTGCCCACGCACACTGGACAAGCAAGTGACAGGCCATCAGACCATCCGCCTTCAGCCCGGGGCCACCTTCATTCTCTATTACCAATACCAGGCAGAGAAAGGGTGACTTTTCTTGTTCCTAGAATTCTAAAAGCTATTTTTGCCCACACAAATTTCTTTCTTTTTCTTTTCTTTTTTGGGTCATGCTGAGTAGCTTGCAGAATCTCAATTCCCCGACCAGAATTGAACCCAGGTCACGGCAGTGGGAGTCTGGAGTCCCAACCACTAGGCCACCAAAAACCCTCCCTCCTCAACCAAACACATGCAAATTTCTTGATACTCTGTAAAACACTCTAGAATTCTTGATGCTTGGTACAGATTTTCTTGCCTTTAGAAAAAACATTTATGGGCCAACATTCTGTTTAATGGTCATTGACTCTACTTTTGGCATGCTTTTATGCCTCATCTTTCTCATTTATTTTCCCCTCTGGCTTCTAATTTTTCTTTAGATTCTTTTTCATTTCACTGTACTCTTGTCTGAAAATTTAGTTTGTATTGGGAAGCCTGGGAAGTCTACATGCCAAGTTCATTAAATACCTACTAGGGTTTTAGAGATGGAATGATTTTTCAGTCTGGTTCACACTGAATTTTTTTTTTTTTTTTTTTTTCGCCATGCCTCATGGTTTGGGATCTCAGTTCCCCTACCAGGGATTGAACCTGAGCCCCAGCAGTGAACCCAGGCCCCTCCCTCTTGGACCTCCCCCCTCTCCATCCCATCCATCTAAGTCATCATAGAGCACCGAGCTGAGCTCCCTCTGCTATGCAGCAGGTTCTCACTAGCTGTTTATTTTACACAGGGTAGTGAAGTATATTTATGTCAAACCTAATTTCCTAATTCATCCTACCCTCCCCTTCCCCATCCTGTGTCCACACGTCCATGTTCTACATCTTCATTTCTATTCCTGCCCTGCAAATAGATTCATCTGTACCATTTTTCTAGATTCCACAATTATATGCATTAACATATGGTATTTGTTTTTCTTTTTCTGACTTCACTCTGTATGATTCTAGGTTCATCCACATTGCTACAAATGATCCAATGTCACTTCTATTTTTATGGGCGAGTAATAGTCCATCATATATATGTACCACATCTTCGTTACCCATTCAAGTAGATGCTTCTTTAAGAAGAAAAAACAAGATGAAATTTTGAAAGTAGTTGCCTGAGAAACTGGTGGAGATGGCCATTACTGTGATTTTTGATTAGGTTTTTATGTTCCTAAACCTCTATCATCTCTTTTTAAGAATATAATCCGCCCTCCTCCACCCCTCCGCCCACTTTATGCTAAGCTATGTAGAGAGAAAGGAATTTGGAAGGGCAAAGTGAGCCTTGTACCTGAGGCAGGGGGAAGTTAAAATTGCAAGAACTCTAGGTAATTGGTATGTTACAGGATGACAGCTGGGAGATTGGGATGAGGGAAATTGACTGTTTCCTCTGCCCTTAGTTCTAAAATGCACTTAGGGAAAACTCTATAGATCCTTTCCTTACCAAGCTCCTCTCTTTGTTTCTCTTGATAATTAGTCATATTTTTTGCATATCTTTGCATGGTGAGAAATTCTTATTTAATACTGGAAACTTAAAACAAAAAAGGCTTGGGACTTCCCTGGTGGTCTAGTGGTTAAGACTCCACAGGGGGCATGCGTTTCATTCCTGATCAGGGAACTAAGATCCTGCAAGGCCAAAAATAAAAGAGGCTCCACATGATGATGTCTTTCCATGGAGAAAGTTCAAAATTTTCCCTAAGAAAACAGAGTTGGAAGAAGGGAAACATTTTAATACTATCAGCGACTGGGCTGTTATGAGGTTAGATTGCAGTTCTGGTAAGATTCAGTCTACTCTTTGTCCCTTGTACCTAGGGCTTGCTCTTCAGGATTTCAGTTAAGAGACTAGTAGGTCTGGATCTCCTTAGCTCTGAGAACTATGGGAATTTCTGCCCTGCTTTTCACTGGTTTTCAGAAATGCTCTTTAATCTCCCATTATGCACATCTTTGGAGTTAGCTAAATGCCTTGATGTCGGAGACTAGGTCTCAGATCTCCAGCTTTGGCATTTCAGTCCTGAATGCCCACACAAAGCTCTGTGAGTTTCTTTTGTCTTCCCAAAAGAGACCTGTCTGGACCAAGCTCAGATCCTCAGTCTTCAGCCTATGCCCAGAATTGACAGATACGTCCTGGAAAAGTCAACTGCTGGTTCTCAACAGCTTTACAGAAGGTTCTGTCTGTTTAGTCTCTGGAATTTTAGTCCCTCTGTTACTGTTTGCTTTTGTATCTCTCTGTTACCTTAAAAATTTTTAAAGGTTTAAAAAGTTTATCTGGGTTTTGTAGTTCTCAGTAGGAGCATTTTCCTGCCATGAATTCCGTCATATCCAGATGCAGAAATATGCCTTTTATTTTTTGTCCGTTTGATCTGATGTGAACTGAGAGAAATGAAGTAGCCTTCCACTGCTGTTTCCATCTGTTTCTCTTTGTGCTTGCAATAGTTTCTGTTTTTATCAACATTGTTGCTACATAGTTTAGTACAGAGGTATTCATAGCTGTTACATTCTCATTTTGGTTTGTGTGCTCTGACACTGTGAAGTGCCTTTATTATTGCTTTTTGGCTTGATTTCTACCTTCTCTAATATTTTATTACACTAGCCACTTTCTTTTTGTTTTGCTTTTTCTGGTATTTTTTGTTGTTGTTCATCTTTTTAGCTTTTCTGAATAATTTTGTTTTCATTGTTATTCTGTATTATAGCCTAGGAATTGGGTTTGTGACCTAGATCTGTGAATCAATCTGAAAATCAATCTTTTTCTTTTATAAGCTAAATTAAACCTACACATATTGGTATGATTAATTTTAGACCTATGATATGTGTAACATTTTAAAAGTCTCTTCTTTGCAGCCTCTTTCTTTCTGATAGTGGCTACATAATTATATCTTTATTTAATACTTTTATTCTCTTTTTTCTTTAGAATAATATGTAAAATTTTCCTAACATAAGCAGCATTAAAGTTGCGTGTATTCTCTTCTTCCCCTTCATCCTGTCCTCTCCATCCCACAGTTCTGGTAAATAATGCTATCTTTCTTAGTATTGACTTTTGTACTGTCAAATATGTTTTACTTCAAAAACTTGAATTTTCAACTTTAAATATCTCTTGGTTTCTTGGTATTATAGATGAAGCAATCAATGAGTTTATTCTTTTTTCTGCTTTCCCTCTTTCCATTTAAAAAAATTGTTTTTAAGTTGTCAGGTCATATACCACATATATTCTATTCTGCCACTCTATTTTCCCCCCTTTTAAATTTTATATCTGTTGGTAGATATATTTACTGCCATTGAGAAGTCTTTTAACTGAGGCTTCCTCAGTCATCCCTTGGCTGATTACAGTTTTTCCTCTAGTAGTTTCCTTGGGAGGAATATACACGAACATTATTCCCTGAATTCTGGAATGTTCAAGGCAATTTGATAGTATTAACCATTGGAATGAATGTGACTAAAAGCTCTGTTTCTGGCAAGAATATAAATTGGTAAAACCACTGGAAAGCAGGTTTGCAACAACTTATCAAGTTAAACACTCACTACTCTATGACTCAGAAATTTCATGTCTACTCAGGGACAACTCATACACAGGTTTTCAGAAGTCACATAGAGGGCTGTTCATAACAAGATTCTTTATAACAGTAAAAAATTGAATGACAACCAAAAAGCAAATGATAAGTAAATCAAGGTGTATTTGTCAAATTTTATACATCAGTCAAAATGAAAAATCTATAGTCACATTCAACAGTATAGACAAAATCTTAGCAATGTGCTATATTTTACTAATTCTCATCCTTGTCGTTTTAACACTTGTAAAATTGTGATATATATTACAATTCATGGTACGTCATTGTTTAATTAGAGGATATTATCTTTTCTTATTATATAAAATAACACTGTATCTTACATTTCATGGGAACTTGTATTCAAGGACATATGGTAATAATATGTGACATAATGAAGTGTCAGAAGATTACATTCAATATGGTGCCCTTTGTGTAAGGTTGAAACAACTAAAACTAAGCAATTTTATTTATGAACATGTATGTATGACAATACTATGTGTGTCCAAGGGGGTAATAAAAAAATTCAGGATGGTGATTCCTTCTGGTGGGGGAAGTCAAATTGATGAGATATGAAAGAAAGGTAGATGAAAGTTACTGTTTGAGTTCTCATGTTGGTTTCATGGATATTTAGATTATTATTTAACATTTCTTATTTTAATAATCATTAACATAAATTATCATAAATCAAATAAATATATATATATATATATAATACATAAATGACATGTATGGACTAAGAGTGAAAATATGCTTTGAGCCAAGAATTCTGACTAGTTTTATACACCCTGAGGTTGAAACTTTATATTAGAAGTAAAATTTGGCTGGTTCATACTGACCTTGAGTTTAAGTGTTAAAACTACCTTCTGACATTGAAAGTTATTTTTGAGTAATCTGACATCTACCATCATCCTTATTTTCTTTTTCTTTTTCATAAATGATATCATCTTTTTGCTTGGATTTCCAAATGATTTTCTGACTCTTTAAAGACAGTGGATTTACTAAGATATGTCTGTTTTGTTGGAGGTGGATTAAGTTTTCATAATATACAGTGTGCTTTTTCAATAGGTAGGCTTAGATCATGTATTCCAGAAATACTTTCTATAGTTATATTTTCAAATATGCATTCTATTCTACCATTTTGACTTTCTTCTTTTGGACTCTGTATGTCTAAGATACACTTTACTTGTCGTCTGTATCTATGATTTTATCTCTAATCCTGTTGATATTTTTCTCTATTTTGGCTTAATTTTGCTTGCTTTTCTCATTTTTTTCCTGCCTATCTCTTATTGTGCTTTCCATAATATCTATTTTATATATATATACATTTTGCTTCAACATACCTCTCTTTCCTTCCTCCTCCATTGCGTTATTATTAATCATGTATAATACACTATTATAATGACGTGTAAGTGAAGTGAAAGTCACTCAGTTGTGTCCAACTTTTTGCAACCCCTTAGACTATACAGTCCATGGAACTCTCCAGCCCAAAATACTGGAGTGGGTAACCTTTCCCTTCTTCAGGGGATCACTCCAACACAGGGATCGAACCCAGGTCTCCTGCATTGTAGGCAGATTCTTTACCAGCTGAGCCACTAGGGAGGTCCATTATCATAGTGATTATATCTTTGTTAGTTAGAAGTACATCAATATAGCTGTATCATTATTATTTTATACAGTTGTCTTTTAAATCAAGAGAAGAAATAAGTAAAAAATGCATTTATATTATGTTATACATTTACCTATGTGTGTAGACAGAATAATGACTCCCCAAATATGTTCATGTCTTAATCCTCAAAACCTGTGATTATGTTAGGTTATATAACAAAGAAAAATTAAGGTTCTAGATAGAATTAAGACTGTTCAGCTGCTGAGTTTAAGAGAGGGGAGACTATTCTGCATTAGCCCAGTGGATACAACATAATCCTAGTGTTTTTAAAAGTGGAAAAGGGAAGCAGAAGAGAAAATCAGAGTGATATGAGAAGGACCCAACCCACCATTTCTATCTCTTAAGATGTAGGAAGAGAACCACAAGTCAAGGAATGCAGATAGCTTATAGAAGCTGAATGAGAGAACTTAGTGGATTTTCCCCTAGAACTACCAGGAAAGAATGTAGACCAGCTGACAACTTGATTTTAGCCCAGTGAGATCTGTTTTGGACTTCTAAACTTATAGTATTTTTGCATCATTTTAGGCTGCTAAGTCTTTGGTAATCTGTTAACTAAAGCCATGACTTCCCTGGTGGCTCAGATGGTAAGACGTCTGCCTACAATGCAGGAGACCCGGGTTCAATCCCTGGGTCGGGAAGATCTCCTGGAGAAGGAAATGGCAACCCACTCTAGTATTCTTGCCTGGAAAATCCCTTGGATGGAGGAACCTGGTAGGCTACAGTCCATGGGGTCGCAAAGAGCCGGACATGACTGAGCGACTTCACTAAAGCCATAAGAAACTAACAGACTATGTAATTATCTTTACCATGTTCTTTGCTTTTTTCATGTGAATTTATTTATTTATTTATTTTGCAGCCAGGGGAGTGTCTTTTAGAACTTATTGTAAAAGTAGATCTGCAAGCAACAGTTTCTCTGTCTTTTAAAAATCTGGGTATGTCTTTATTTCACCTTCATTTTGGATAGTTTTACTAGATATGTACTTTTTAGTTGACTTTTTTTTTTTTTAATCTTAGCATTTTGAATATATCATCCCACTTTCTTCCAGCCTCCACTGTTGTGATGAAGCTGTTACTCTTACTGAGGGTCCTTTATGGTGAATTGCTTTTCTCTTGCTATGTGGAAAAACTTCTTTTTGTCCCTTGGCAGTTTGAATATGATGTGTCTAGGTATGGATCTGTTTGAATTTATCCTACTTAGGGCTTGTTGAGCTTCTTGGCTGTGTGGATTAATGTTTTTCATCAAATGTGGGAAGTTTTCGGTCATTACTGTGTGTGTGTGCTAAGTTGCTTCAGTTGTGTCTGACTGTGACCCCATGAACTGTAGCCTGCCAGGCTCTCTGTCCATGGGATTCTCCAGGCATGAATACTGAAGTGGGTTGCCATGCCCTCATTCAGGGGATCTTTCTGACCCAGGGACCGAATGCTGTCTCTTATATCTCCTGCATTGGCAGATGGGTTCTTTACCACTAGGATCACTTGGGAAACCTCAGTCATTACTATTTAAAATCTTTTTCTGTGCCCTGCTACACTGCCTTTTTCTCTTTAAAAGTGGCACCTCTGTGTATGCCCCTCTGAACTTCACCTAGTTCAGTATGGTGTCTTCAGCCTTCTTTTGCACGCCCCTGGTTTCTTCACCCAATGCTGTACCTCCTTGGAAGGTGATCCTTCATTTTGGCTGATGCTTTTGATATTTGCTACTCCAGATACCCACAGACACCTTCCATCTTTTTCTCTCTCTCTTCTCCAGCATGTGATATCTATTCAAAGCCAGTCCTGTCTACAACAGGTCTCATACAGGGTGAGGTCCTCACCTTCTGGGGGAATATTTTGCTGGTGATTTCTGAGGTCTTTTACTGCTACATCCCTCTGTGTACTCCTTTGCTCTCTCATTTCTGCATTCTGGTCAGCTGTTTTTAAAAACACTTCTATTTCAATTTAGACTTCGTGGGATTTTTGTTTTTCCCAGTTGCATGAAAACTGAATTTGTGGCTTTTAAAACTCTGTTTTTTTTTTTTTTTCTCCTGTGTTTTTCCAAGAGAAGTCATGGGAAGATTCATTAAATGAACACTATAGCTATACCAAATAGCCCCCATATATGTTAAAAAAATTTCTAGTGTATTTAAAAAAAAATCTATTTACAATGTTCAGAAGAAAGACAAGACAAAACCAAAGTTGGCCTAGAGTTTCAGTCAGATGTTGTGTCTGTCATTTTGTTCACTTCAGTGTACAACATTCAAGGGGGTTGGAGTGTGATGTTACAAGAGACTGGTCACATGTCTAAGGTGAATTTTGAGCAGGTTGAGGTCCTTAACAGGACCTACATCAAATATGAAACTATTATCATTTCTTGGTGAATTCTTCGGTTAATCTTAGAGAAATAAGTCAAAGATGCAAAGAAAGAGAAAAGGCAATGGAATTCTGCAAACAGAATAGAAGATGCAAGTGGAGATGATGTTTTGGGCTAATGAGTAGGACAGAAAAAAAGTGATTTCTTTCTCTGATTAGACAAGAAAGCACACAGAAGTGAACAAATGGGTTTTTGATATAAAACATCGTTTCAGGGACTTCCCTGTGGCTCAGTGGTGAAAAATCCATGGGCCACTGCAAGAGATACAGGTTCCATTCCTGTTCCTGGAAGATCCTGCATGCCGTGGAGCAACTAAGCCTTTGCACCACAACTACTGAGCCTGTGCTCTGGAGCCCACATGCTGCAACTACTGAGGACCACATGCCCTAGATCCCACGCTCCACAAAAGAGGCCACCACAATGAGAAACCCAGGCACTGCATCTAGGGAGTAGCTCCCACTCACTGCAATTAGGGAAAAGCCCACACAGCAATGAAGGCCCAGCACAGCCAAAAATAAATAAATAAGTACAATTATTAAAAAAACAGTTTCAGAGCCTTGTGATATTTCCAGAAAACTTTCATTTTACATTTGTAAACCAAAAGCAAGTTGTTTCAATTGATATACTTCAGTTAAAGTGGTATCATGTAATTTTTAAAAGTCTTGCTCTGTATGTTATACTGTGTATTTAGCTAATACTCATTTTAACAGGAACTTTCCAGGTGCTGCCAGTGATAAAGAACCTGCCTGCCAATGCAGGAGATATAAGAGACTCAGGTTCAATCCCTGGGTCTGCAAGATCCCATGGAGAAGGAAACGGCAACCCACTCCAGTATTCTTGCTTGGAGAATCCCATGGACAGAGGAGCCTGGTGGGCTACAGTCCATAGGGTCACAAAGAGTCAGACATGACTGAAGCGACTAAGCACGCATGCACATTTTAACAGAAAAGCCATCAATGACTGGATTATCAACCTCATCATATGTCTGTTATCTTTTCCAAACTCATTGTATTTCCAGTGTTGTATGCATCACCATCCATCAGAAGACAAGGTCAGCTCTTCAAGTCTTGTGCTTTGAAGAAAGAACCAACCAGCCTCTTTAGCAACAAGAAAGTCAGGAAGACTTAAAGAGCTTGATATCAGATATACTAATAGAAGCTAGAGGAGATCTGTTTGTGAAGGGGATCCTCTCCATAATCTCCAAATCCCAGCATAGATGGCTGCTTGCTAGTTTTTGACTGCTGAGTCTAGACATAATAACTCCTAATGAACTCACCCAGACAAGATGGGAAGGCCTACCATGGAATGCTGGGATGGGATACAAGAGAGAGACAGCAAAGGCTGTTTCTGTAATATGATCTTGCCAGATGGAGTGTTTCATCCTAGGTTAAAAGGTCAGTGCTATGATCTCATTCTTTTTTTTGCAAACATTGTAATGATTGACTTTATTATAGGGATTAAGATCTATGATTAAAGTGATGTAATGTCAACAATCTTTTTTTAATCCTGTATTGATTCAACAACTGCTTTGTATATGCTTTGGTTTAGTTAAATATGATGGAATAGTTTGTAGACCTCTGAATTCCAACAACAATGGACCTACTTACAGTGCAGCTGTGGAACTGATAATCTTTATGACAGTGTTATAGAATGGAGTTATATCGTTACTCTGAATACAACAGGCACGTCTCTTCATTTGTCTACTATATTAAAATGTATTTATATTTAAAAGTCAAGTATTTTTGGTTTTGAAAATACTTAGACTTTGAATCACAGACCAGATTGTTTCATTTTTTTTTTTTTTAGGAAACTTTATAGAATGAATAATACAATCCACTGATAATTTGTATCAGTATTAAAAAATGATTATTTGGGGGACTTTTATAATCCCTTATGATAAGTGATGCCTGCATATGAATGCTGCTCTTGAAATGGGTTCAGGTCATTTAAAAAATAATAGCATGGGTGTTTCTCCTCACTTACTGGTTAAATTCTAGATCAACACACCAGAGTGGTAAAGCTGAGAGAATATAGTGGAGAAATGGTGAGTGGGTGAGAAATAGGGGGAATTGAGATAGATGCTCTGAAGTCCTGTGATACCTGAAAGGATTTTAGAACAAAAATGTAAAAGCACATGAGGTTGCTAAGTTTACATGTGCCACACCCCCCTCCCGTCCCCAACACAAAACACAAGCCTGTGTATTTATTACTTCAGGAAACAGCACAATAGCAGGGTTACCTGTATCATCTGCCTTGAAGTCACAGTCTGTCTGCCTCATCCCCTTCCCACACCTACAGTCCTTTTCTGATAAAAATGAGAGAGGCCAGATGCCTTTGTGGGGTTTTGGGCAAAAACCACGTTCTACAGAGGAACTCCATAGGGAATGGTGACAAACAGATCAACTTTATCCTTTTTAATAAATATGGATTCCATGAGACATGCAGAAATGGAAATTGTATCCCAATGTTTGCTGAGATGTGGGCTGGTGCTCCATGGGGCCTGCCCTCTACCCAAGTCTTTGGGATCAAGAGGGACTGAACAGTCGAGGAAGAGGATTACTTGTGAAAATTAACATGCCCCTGAATCTCTTGAGAGACCCTTGTCACTGAAGGTCACCAGACTTGTTTCTTGTAACCCTGAAAACCACTCTGTACACTAGCAACTAGGTATCTGCTTTAGGGTCTCTGTCTGTATTCCATGTTTCTTCCCAGACCAGAGAGAGCAAAAAGTTGCAGAAAGAACAAAGAGGACACACTTTGGAGTCCCTGGGTTCAGATTCTTGCTCTTGAGCTCAATATCAGCCACTGTCAGATCATTTAGTTCAGATAATTCAATTACAGTCTGTCCAGACTACCCCACAGAGTTCTTACAAGGGTTCAAAAAAATCAGAGCATATCAAACATTAATGTATCCAATGAGGATTTTTGAAAGTTATAAATGATTGTAAATTTCATTTCTTAGCTCACCAAATGTCTTCAATATTGTCTTTTATATATTTTGCCTCCTCTGAGCTGCACAGTAAGATGAGGGATCACCAGAAGGTGCTTAATAAATGCTTTTTCCATGTATGACCACCCTAAAATCATGACCCTTGTAATTCGTTCAGGACTGGAGCCATGTTTAGAGAACAGAACAAAGAGAAATTCAAATCACTAACAAATCAAATGCAGAACTCTAAGGCAGCTCTTACTAAAATCCCTTTCCCCTCCTGTTCTCTCAGTTCAGTTCAGTCGCTCAGTTGTGTCTGACTTTTTGCGACCCCATGAATTGGAGCACGTCAGGCCTCTCTGTCTATCACCAACTCCCGGAGTTCACTCAAACTCATGTGCATCCAGTCGGTGATACCATCCAGGCACCTCATCCTCTGTCGTCCCCTTGTCCCCCTGCCCCCAATCCCTCCCAGCATCAGAGTCTTTTCCAATGAGTCAACTCTTCACATGAGGTGGCCAAAGTACTGGAGTTTCAGCTTCAGCATCATTCCTTCCAAAGAAATCCCAGGGCTGATCTCCTTCAGAATGGACTGGTTGGATCTCCTTGCAGTCCAAGGGACTCTCAAGAGTCTTCTCCAATGCCACAGTTCAAAAGCATCAATTCTTTGGCACTCAGCTTTCTTCACAGTCCAACGCTCACATCCATACATGACCACAGGAAAAACCATAGCCTTGACTAGATGGACCTTTGTTGGCAAAGTAATGTCTCTGCTTTTCAATATGCTGTCTAGGTTGGTCATAACTTTCCTTCCAAGGAGTAAGCGTCTTTTAATTTCATGGCTGAAGTCACCATCTGCATTGATTTTGGAGCCCCCCAAAATAAAGTCTGATACTGTTTCCACTGTTTCCCCATCTATTTCCCTTGAAGTGATGGGACCAGATGCCATAATCATTGTTTTCTGAATGTTGAACTTTAAGCCAACTTTTTCACTCTCCTCTTTCACTTTCATCAAGAGGCTTTTTAGTTCCTCTTCATTTTCTGCCATAAGGGTGGTATCATCTGCATATCTGAGGTGATTGATATTTCTCCCAGCAATCTTGATTCCAGCTTGTGCTTCTTCCAGCCCAGGGTTTCTCATGATGTACTCTGCATATAAGTTAAATAAGCAGGGTGACAATATACAGCCTTGATGTACTCCTTTTCCTATTTGGAACCAGTCTGTTGTTCCATGTCCAGTTCTAACTGTTGCTTCCTGACCTGCATATAGGTTTCTCAAGAGGCAGGTCAGGTGGTCTGGTATTCCCATGTCTTTCAGAATTTTCCACAGTTTATTGTGATCCACACAGTCAAAGGCTTTGGCATAGTCAATAAAGCAGAAACAGATGTTTTTCTGGAACTCTCTTGCTTTTCCCATGATCCAGGGGATGTTGGCAATTTGATCTCTGGTTCCTCTGCCTTTTCTAAAACCAGCTTGAACATCTGGAAGTTCATGGTTCATGTATTGCTGAAGCCTGGCTTGGAGAATTTTGAGCATTACTTTACTAGAATGTGAGATGAGCGCAATTGTGTGGTAGTTTGAGCATTCTTTGGCATTGGCTTTCTTGGGGATTGGAATGAAAACTGACCACTTCCAGTCCTGTGGCCACTGCTGAGTTTCCTGTTCTCTAGCAGCCTGCAACTCTCAAGTTGTCATTGTCACCCTTCTCCCACAGAAAACCCTCTCGTTCACCATCCCTGGCCCATCCGTTACTCTCTCTGGTGGTGGTTTAGTTGATAAGTCATGTCTGGCTCTTGTGCAACCCCATGGACTGTAGCCCATCAGGCTCCTCTGTCCATGTGATTTCCCAGGCAAGAATATAGCAGTGGCTTGCCATTCCCTGGCTTGGAGAATTTTACTTTACTAGCATGTGAAATGAGTGCAATTGTGTGGTAGTTTGAGCATTATTTGGCATTGCCTTTCTTTGGGATTGGAATGAAAACTGACCTTTTCCAGTCCTGTGGCCACTGCTGAGTTTTCCAAATTTGCTGGCATATTGAGTGCAGCACTTTCACAGCATTATCTTTCAGGATTTGGATGGCTCAACTGGAATTCCATCACCTCCACCAGCTTTGTTCATAGTGATGCTTTCTAAGGCCCACTTGACTTCACATTCCAGTATGTCTGGCTCTAGGTCAGTGATCACACCATCATGATTATCTGGGTCATGAAGCTCTTTTTTGTACAGTTCTTCTGTGTATGCTTGCCATCTCTTCTTAGTATCTTCTGCTTCTGTTAGGTCCATACAATTTCTGTCCTTTATCGAGCTCATCTTTACATGAAATGTTCCTTTGGTATCTCTGATTTTCTTGAAGAGATCCCTAGTCTTTCCCATTCTGTTGTTTTCCTCTATTTCTTTGCATTGATTGCTGAAGAAGGCTTTCTTATCTCTTCTTGCTATTCTTTGGAACTCTGCATTCAGATGTTTATATCTTTCCTTTTCTCCTTTGCTTTTCACTTCTCTTCTTTTCACAGCTATTTGTAAGGCCTCCCCAGACAGCCATTTTGCTTTTTTGCATTTCTTTTCCATGGGGATGGTCGTGATCCCTGTCTCCTTCCTGTACAATGTCACGAACCTCATTCCATAGTTCATCAGGCACTCTATCAGATATAGGCCCTTAAATCTATTTCTCACTTCCACTGTATAATCATAAGGGATTTGATTTAGGTTATACCTGAATGGTCTAGTGGTTTTCCCTACTTTCTTCAATTTAAGTCTGAATTTGGCAATAAGGAGTTCATGGTCTGAGCCACAGTCAGCTCCTGGTCTTGTTTTTGCTGACTGTATAGAGCTTCTCCATCTTTGGCTGCAAAGAATATAATCGATCTTATTTCGGTGTTGACCATCTGGTGATGTCCATGTATAGAGTCTTCTCTTGTGTTGCTGGAAGAGGGTGTTTGTTATGACCAGTGCATTTTCTTGGCAAAACTCTATTAGTCTTTGCCCTGCTTCATTCCGTATTCCAAGGCCAAATTTGCCTGTTATTCCAGGTGTTTCTTCACTTCCTACTTTTGCATTCCAGTCCCCTATAATGAAAAGGACATCTTTCTTGGATGTGAGTTCTAAAAAGTCTTGTAGGTCTTCATAGAACCATGCCACCTCATGCGAAGAGTTGACTCATTGGAAAAGACTCTGATGCTGGGAGGGATTGGGGGCAGGAGGAGAAGGGGACGACAGAGAATGAGATGGCTGGATGACATCACTGACTCGATAGACGTGAGTCTCAGTGAACTCCGGGAGTTGGTGATGCACAGGGAGGCCTGGCGTGCTGTGATTCATGGGGTCGCAAAGAGTCGGACATGACTCAGCGACTGATCTGATCTGATCTGCCATTCCCTTCTCCAGGGGATCTTCTTGAACCAGGGATTAAACCACATCTCCTGCTTGGCAAGCAGATTCTTTATCACCGACCCACCAAGAAAGGCTTGTATTCTCTCTAACCCACCACAAACCCATCTCTCCCAGCATTGCACTGGGCCCTCCACACCTCCACATGTGAGATTCCCTAGGGATGGAGGCTCCTTTTTACTCTCATTCTTGTTTTCACTAGACTAAGTCTTTATCCTCAACTCTTTTTCCTAATTCTGCCTCCAAGAGACTGAATATTCTCAGTCCTGTTCAGAGGAAGAAGGGGGAAAGAACTAAGCAGTGAATGGAATCAGGACCCAATTTATTTGGCAGAAAGAAGAGTTGAAACATTCACCATTTTTATCTGACTTTGAAACAGAGCAGGACCCTAAGGTCCTTTCCTGTCTGCCTTTTGTCTGTGGAAAACTTTGGCCAAATAATAAGTTTAATCACAGAGATGAGAAATGCTGAAACAAAAGAAAATAGAAAAAGGGGACCAAATAATAATAATGTAGTCATTAAGCATAGCAAAAGACCATTAATTCCTTCTCAAGGACTATAGATAATATTCTGAGCCATATCCTGTGAACTGTCTTATAGATACAGAAACCCCAGGTGGAACATTAATTACATGATCACCAGACTGTACCCAAGACACAAACTATCACAATTCTGAGAATTGACCTCAAAGAAATAGGAACAAGTAGACCCTGGAACTGAAGATTGTTGTTGTTCAGTTGTGAAGTCATGTCTGATTCTTTGTGACCCCATGGACTACAGCACACCATGCTTCCCTGTCCTTCACTATCTCCCAGAGTTTGTGCAAACTCATGTCCACTGAGTGAGTGATGCCATCCAATCATATTGTCCTCTGTGGCCCTCCTCTCCTCCAGCTCTCAGTCTTTCCCAGCATCATGGTCTTTTCCAGTGAGTCAGTTCTTCAGATGGTGGCCAAAGAATTGGAGCTTCAACTTCAGCATCAGTCTTTCCAATGAATATTCAGGGTTGATTTCCTTTAGGGTTAATTGATTTGATTTCCTTGCAACCATGGAACTCTCAACAGTCTTCTCTAGTACCACAATTCAAAAGCATCAATTCCTCAGTGCTCAGCCTTTTTTATGGTCCAACTCTCACATTCGTACATGACTATTGGAAAAACCATAGCTTTGACTATATAGACCTTTGTCAACAAGTGATGTCTATGCTTTTTAATACACTGTCTGGGCTTGTCATAGTTTTCCTTTCAAGGGCCAAGCATCTTTTAATTTCATGGCTGCATTCACCATCCACAGTGATTGCGGAGCCTAAGAAAATTTGTCACTGTTTCCACTTTTCCCCCATTTATTTGCCATGAAATGATGGGACTGAATGCCATGATTTAGTTTATTGAATGTTGAATTTTGAGCCAGCATTTTCACTATCCTCTTTCACTCTCCTCAAAAGTCTCTTTATAGTTACTTTTAGCTTTCTGCCATAACAGTGGTATCATCTGCATATTTGAGATTGTTGATATTTCTCCCAGCAATCTTAATTCCAACTTGTGATTCAGCTAGCCTGGCATTTCACATGGTGTACTCTGTGTATAAGTTAAATAATCAGGGTTACAATATACAACCTTGATGTAGTCCTTTCCCAATTTTCGTTGTTTCTTCTGCTATTCTAACTGTTGCTGCTTCTTGACTTGCATACAGGTTTTTCAGGAGGCTGGTAAAGTGGTCTGGTATTCCCATCTCTTGAAGAATTTTCCACAGTTTGTTGTGGTTCACATAGTCAAAGGCTTCAGCATAGTCTATGAAGCAGAAATAGGCATTTTTCTGGAACTCCCTTGTTTTTTCTAAGATCTACTGGTTGTTGGCAATTTGATCTCTGGTTCCTCTACCTTTTCTAAAGACAGCTTGTTCATCTGAGGTCCTCTGTTTGCATACTGCTAAAGCCTAGTTTGAAGAATTTTGAGCATTATCCTGCTAGCATGTGAAGTGAATGCAATTGTACCATATTTTGAACATTCTTTCACATTTCCTTTCTTTGGAATTAGAATGGAAACTGACCTTTTCCAGTCCCGTGGCCACTGCTAAGTTTTCCAAATTTGCTGACATATTGAGTACAACACTTTAGCATCATCTTCTTTTAGGATCTTAAATAGCTTAGCTGGAATTCCATCACTTCTACCAGTTTTTTCATAGTAATGCTTTCCAAGGCCCACTTGACTTCACCCTCCAGGATGTCTGGCTCTAGGTGAATGGCCACACCGTCGTCATTATCTGGGTCATTAAGATTTTTTTTATATGATTTTTTGGGTATTCTTGCCACCTCTTCTTAATCTCTTCTGCTTCTGTTAGGTCCATACAATTTCTGTCCTTTATTGAGCCCATCTTTGCATGAAATATTCCCTTGGTATCACCAATTTTCTTGAATAGATCTCTAGTCTTTCCCATTCTATTGTTTTCCTCTGTTTGTTTGCACTGTTCATTGAAGAAGGCTTTCTTATCTCTCCTTGCTATTCTCTGGAACTTTGCCTTCAGTTGGGTATATCTTATCCTTTTTCCTTTGCCTTTCACTTCTGTCCTCAGCTATTTGTAAGGCCTCCTCAGACAACCACTTTTCCTTCTTGAATTTCTTTTTCTTGGGAATGGTTTTGGTCACTTCCTCCTATACTGTGTTATGAACCTTTGTCCATAGTTCTTCAGGCACTCTGTTTACTGGATCTCATCAGTTGAATCTATTCTTCACCTCCACTGTATAATCATAAGCCATTTGATTAAGGTTTTCCCTACTTTCTTCAATTTAAGTCTGAATTTGGCAAAAATGAACTGATAATCTGAGCCACAATCAGCTCCAGGTCTTGTTTTTGCCGACTGTATAGAGCTTCTCCATCTTTGGCTGCAAAAAATAGAATCAATCTGATTTTGGTATTGACCATCTGGTGATGTCCATGTGTAATGTTGTCTTTTGTGTTGTTGGAAGAGGGTGTTTGCTATGACCAGTGCATTCTCTTGGCAAAACTCTGTTAGCCTTTGCCTTGCTTCATTTTGTACTCTAAGGCCAAACTTGTCTGTTACTTGAGGTATCTCTTGACTTCCTACTTTTGCATTCCAGTCCCCTTTGATGAAAAAGATATCTTATTTTGATGTTATTTCTGGAAGGTCTCATAGGTTTTCATAGAACCATTCAACTTCAGCTTCTTTGACATTAGTGTTTGGGGTATAGGCTAGGATTACTGTGATAGTGAATGGTTTTCCTTGGAAACGAACCGAGATCATTCTGTTGTTTTTGAGATTTCACCCAAGTACTGCATTTCGGACTCTTGTTGACTATGAGTGCTACTCCATTTCTTGTAAGGGATTCTTGCCAATAGCAGTAGATATAATGGTTATCTAATTAAATTCGTCCATTCCCATCCATTTAGGAATCGACTGATTCCTAAAATGTCGATGTTCTCTTGCCATCTCCTGCTTGATCACTTTCAATTTACCTTGACTTGTGGATCTAGCATTCCATGTTCCTTTGCAATATTGTTTTTCACAGCATTGGACTTTACTCTCACCGTCAGACACAACCACAACTGTGGGTTGTTCCTGCTTTGGCCCAGCCTCTTCATTCTTTCTTGAGCGAATTCTCCACTCTTCCCCAGTAGCTTATTGGACACCTAGTGACCTGGGGCACTCATCTCTCAATGTCATTTCATTTTGCCTTTTCATACTGTTCATGGTGTTCTCAAGGCAAGAATCCTGGAGTGGTTTTCCATCCCCTACTTCAATGGACTACATTTTGTCAGAACTCTCCACCATGACCCATCCGTCTTGGGTGTCCCTGCATGACATGGCTCATAGTTTTAATGAGTTACACAAGGCTGTGATCCATGTGATTATTTTAGTTAGCTTTCTGTGATTGTGGTTTTCATTCTGGAGGCTGTGTAATTCTGGAGGCTGTGGGAATGTTTCCTCTGTCTGCCCTCTGATGGGTGAGGATAAGAAGCTTGTGCAAGCTTCCTGATGGAAGGGACTGACTTTGGGGAAAACTGAATCTTGCTCTAGTGGGCAGGGCTATGCTCAGTAAATCTTTAACCCAATTGTCTGCTAATAGGTGAGGCTGTGCTCCCTCCCTGCTAGTTGTTTGGCCGGTGGTCGCCCAATCCTGAAGTCTGCATTCTCTATGGTAGGGCTAATGGTGACCTCCAAGAAGACTTATGCCAACACGTGCCTCCCAGGGCTGCTGCTGCTAGTGCCCTTGTCCCCATGCCAGGCCACTGCCAACACACACCCCAGCAGGAGACCCTCAAACATTCACAGGGAGTTCTGGCTCAGTGTCCTCTGGGGTCACTGCTCCTTTCTCCTGGGGCCTGGTGCATGCAAGGTTTTATTTGTGCCCTCCAATAGTCTCTGTTTCCTCCAGTCCTGTGGAAATTCCGTAATCAAATTCCACTGACCTTCAAAATAAGATTCCCTTGGGATTCCCAGTTCCTTATCTGGATCCCCAGGTTTGGTAATCTGATGTGGGGTCTAGAGACTTTGCAACTGTGGGAGAACTTCCTTGGTATAATTGTTCTCAGTTTGGGTCACCAACCTGGCAGGTATAGCATTTGATTTTAATGTGATTGCACTCCACCTGCCATCTCATTGCAGCTTCTCCTTTGTCCTTGGACATGCGTTATCTTTTTTGGTAAGTTTCAGTATCCTCCTGTCGATGGTTCTTCAGCAGTACAGTTCAGTTGCTCAGTCGTGTCCGATTATTTGTGACCCCATGAACTGCAGCACGCCAAGCCTCCCTGTCCAACACCAACTTCCAGAGCCCACCCAAACCCATGTCCATTGTGTCGGTGATCCATCCAACCATCTCATCTTCTATCATCCTCTTCTCCTCCCGCCTTCAATCTTTCCCAGCATCAGGGTCTTGAAGTATTGGAGTTTCAGCTTCATCATCAGTCCTTCCAATGAACACCCAGCACTGATCTCCTTTAGGATGAACTGGTTGGATCTCCTTGCAGTCCAAGGGACTCTCAAGAGTCTTCTCCAACACCACAGTTCAAAAGCATCAATTCATCTGCGCTCAGCTTTCTTTATAGTCCAACTCTTACATCCATACATGACCACTGGAAAAACCATAGCCTTGACTAGATGGACCTATGTTGACAAAGCAATGTCTCTACTTTTTAACATGCTGTCTAGGTTTGTCATAACTTTCCTTCCAAGGAGCAAGCATCTTTTAATTTCATGGCTGCAATCACCATCCGCAGTGATTTTGGAGCC
Source organism: Bos taurus (assembly GCF_002263795.3). Lineage (NCBI taxonomy): Eukaryota > Metazoa > Chordata > Mammalia > Artiodactyla > Bovidae > Bos > Bos taurus. The sequence goes on from NC_037332.1 coordinate 78,946,005, forward strand.
CAGAAAAATAAAGTCAGCCACTGTTTCCACTGTTTCCCCACCTATTTGCCATGAAGTGATGGGACCGGATGCCGTGATCTTAGTTTTCTAAATGTTGAGTTTTAAGCCAACGTTTTCACTCTCTTCTTTCATTTTCATCAAGAGGCTCTTTAGTTCTTCTTTGCTTTCTGCCATAAGGGTGGTGTCATCTGCATATCTGAGGTTATTGATATTTCTCCCGGCAATCTTGATTCCAGCTTGTGCTTCCTCCAGCCCAGCATTTCTTATGATGTACTCTGCATAGAAGTTAAATAAGCAGGGTGACAATATACAACCTTGACGTACTCCTTTTCCTATTTGGAACCAGTCTGTTGTTCCATGTTCAGTTCTAACTGTTGCCTCCTGACCTGCATACAGGTTTCTCAAGAGGTAGGTCAGGTGGTCTGGTATTCCCACCTCTTTCAGAATTTTCCACAGTTGGTGGTGATCCACAGAGTCAAAGGCTTTGGCCTAGTCAATAAAGCAGAAATAGATGTTTTTCTGGAACTCTCTTGCTATTTTGATAATCCAGCGGATGTTGGCAATCTGATCTCTGGTTCCTCTGCCTTTTTAAAATCCAGCTTGAACATCTTGAAGTTCATGGTTCATATATTGCTGAAGGCTGGCTTGGAGAATTTTGAGCATTACTTTACTAGTGTGTGAGATGAGTGCAATTGTGTGGTAGTTTGAGCATTCTTTGGCATTGCCTTTCTTTGGGATTGGAATGAAAACTGACCTTTTCCAGTGCTGTGGCCACTGCTGAGTTTTCCAGATTTGCTGGCATATTGAGTGCAGCACTTTCACACCATCATCTTTCAGGATTTGAAATAGCTCAACTGGAATTCCATCACCTCCACTAGCTTTGTTTGTAGTGATGCTTCCTAAGGCCCACTTGACTTCACATTCCAGGATGTCTGGCTCTAGGTGAGTGAACACACCATTGTGATTATCTTGGTCGTGAAGATCTTTTTTGTACAGTTCTTCTGTGTATTCTTGCCACCTCTTCTTAAAATCTTTCGGTTCTGTTAGGTCCATATTATTTCTGTCCTTTATTGAGCCCATCTTTGCATGAAATATTCCCTTGGTATCTCTAATTTTCTTGAAGAGATGTCTAGTCTTTCCCATTCTATTGTTTTCCTCTATTTCTTTGCATTGATCACTGAGGAATGCTTTCTTATCTCTCCTTGCTATTCTTTGGAACTCTGCATTCAAATGAGTATATCTTTCTTTTCCCCTTTGCTTTTTGCTTCCCTTCTTTTCACAGCTATTTGTAAGGCCTCCTGAGACAGCCATTTTGCTTTTTTTGCATTTCTTTTTCTTGGGGATAGTCTTGATTCCTGTCTCCTGTACAATGTCATGAACCTCTGTCCATAGTTCTTCAGGCACTCTGTCTATCAGATCTAGTCCCTTAAATCTATTTCTCACTTTCTCTGTATGGTCATAAGGGATTTGATTTACGTCATACCTGAATGATCTAGTGGTTTTCTCTACTTTCTTCAATTTCAGTCTGAATTTGGCAAAAATGAACTGATAATCTGAGCCACACTCAGCTCCAGGTCTTGCTTTTGCTGAGTGTATGGAGCTTCTCCATCTTGGCTGCAAAGAATATAATCAATCTGATTTTGGTGTCGACCATCTGGTGACGTCCATGTGTAGAGTCTTTTCTTGTGTTGTTGGAAGAGGGTGTTTGCTATGACTAGTGTGTTCTCTTGGCAGAACCCTATTAACCTTTTCCCTGATTTATTCTGTACTCCAAGGCCAAATTTACCTGCTACTCCAGGTGTTTCTTGACTTCCTACTTTTGCATTCCAGTCCCCTATAATGAAAAGGACATCTTTTTTGGGTGTTAGTTCTCGAAGGTCTTGTAGGTCTTCATAGAACTGTTCAACTTCAGCTTCTTCAGCATTACTAGTCGGGGCATAGACTTGGATTACCATGATATTGAATGGTTGCCTTGGAAATGAACAGAGATCTTTCTGTCGTTTTTGAGATTGCATCCAAGTACTGCATTTCGGACTCTTTTGTTGACCATGATGGCTACTCCATTTCTTCTAAGGGATTCCTGTCCACAGTGGTAGATATAATGGTCATCTGAGTTAAATTCATCCATTCCAGTCCATTTTAGTTCACTGATTCCTAGAATGTCAATGTTCACTCTTGTCATCTCCTGTTTGACCACTTCCAACTTGCCTTGATTCATGGACCTAACATCCAGGTTCCTATGCAATATTGCTCTTTACAGCATCGGACCTTGCTTCTATCACCAGTCCCATCAACAACTGGGTGTTGATTTTGCTTTGGCTCCATCCCTTCATTCTTTCTGGAGTTATTTCTCCACTGATCTCCAGCAGCATAATGAACACCTACCAACATGGGGAGTTGATCTTTCAGTGTCCTATCTTTTTGCTTTTTCATACTGTTCATGGGTTTCTCAAGGCAGGAATACTGAAGTGGTTTGCCATTCCCTTCTCCAGTGGACCACATTCTGTCAGAGCTCTCTACCATGATCCGTCCGTCTTGGGTGGCCCCACATAGCATGTTTTAGTTTCACTGAGTTAGAAAAGGCTGTAGTTCATGTGATCAGATTGGCTAGTTGTCTGTGATTGTGGTTTTAGTCTGTCTGCCCTCTGATGCCCTCTCTCCGTGCCTACCATCTTACTTGGGTTTCTCTTACCTTGGATGTGTGGTATCTCCTCACGGCAACAGCTAGTTGCAATTTGGTGTTCTTGCAGGAGAAGGTGAACACACATCCTTTCCCTCTGCCATCTCATCTCCCACTCTTGTCTTCCTGTCTCAGTCAGGAAGATTAACTGTACCTAAAACAATCGAGGTGACACTGGTCAGACCACCGATGACCAATTTGAAGATGACTGTCCCAGCTGACTGTGCTGTTTCTGCATGTAGCTCCCTCCTTCTATCCAACCAGCTCTTGCCCCACTGGTTGCCAGTTGGTGGAGTCGGCCTATGCATAGATGTTCACCACCCCAGCCCCTAGTTGCCAGCATCTGAAATGAAGCAAACCTCCCTGTCCACCAGCCTGGCCTGTTTGTTGGCTTGTGGGTGGGGAACAGCCAGACTCCATTCCTTCCAGTAACAATTTCATAGAATGTTTAGATGGAGAATAACAGGCTCAGCAAATATCTATTACATTCCTGTTAGGAAACCGGCTCCAGGAATGAGCTGAAAAGAGAAAGCTACACTACTCAGTTGTTGAAGACTGGTGGGGAGAGTGGCGGAGCATTTTTCCAGAAATGTCTGTGAATGATAGAGAAAGTGAAAAGTACTGTAGCAAAAAAAAAAAAAAAAAATTCAACTACTTTCTTAAATATAGTTCAGTGAATTTTGGCAAGTGTATAGTCATCTAACCATCATCCATTGTCCCCAAAAGTTCCACTGTGTTCCTTTTCAGCCAGTTTTCTTTCACTGCTTCCAGCTCTTGTCAACTGCTGGTTGATTTTCTCTATCTGTGGTACCATCTTTTCTAGAACAATGTGTAAATAGAAGTAAAGGTTATGTAGTCTTTTCTTATGTGTATTGATAATTCATTCTTTTTATTGCTGAGTAGTGCTCCATTGTACATACATATTAAATTTGTTTATCCATTCTCCAGTTAATGGGCATTTAAAGTATTTCCAGGCTTGGCTATCATGAACAAAGCTGTTGTGAACATTCATGTAGAGGTCTCCATGTGAACATAGATTTTTGTTTCTCTTGTGTAACTACCTAGGATTTGGGTTGATGTGTTGCATGGTAGGTTATGAGTACTCTTAAAAGAAGCTGCCCTGCTTGTTTCCAGAGTAACTGCATGAGGGTTTAGTTGCTCCACATTCTTGCTGCCACTTGGGATTGTCAGTTGTTTTGATTGTGGTCATTTATGTATCTTTTTTGATGGTGTATCTGTCCAAATCTTTAGCCCATTTCTAATTGTGTTGTATGAGTTGTATCATGAGTTGTATTTTTCCTATTAAGTTTTATTATTGAGTAAAATTTCTTTATGTATTCTAGACACAAGTGCTTTATTGAATGTATATTTTCAAAATATTTTCCACCCAGTCTATGGCTCATTTGTTTTTCTACTTTCTTAATAGTGTTTTTTTTTTTTTAAAGAGCAGAAGTATGTAATTTTGATGACATTCAACTTATCAATTTTCTTCTTTTATAGTTTGTGAGATATCTTTGCCTAACTAATGCAAGGTCACTGTTACTGTTTGAAACGTGTACTCACTCTGGCCCAAACTAGTATGTTAAAGTCTTAACCCTGACTGCCTTGGAATGTAACCTTATATGGAGACAGAATCTCTGTAAAGGTAAGCAAGTTAAAATGAGTTTATTAGGGTGAGTCATAACAGATTTACTTCCGTGGTGACTCAGATGGTAAAGCGTCTGCCTACAATGTGGGAGACCTGGGTTCAATCCCTGGGTTGGGAAGATCTCCTGGAGAAGGAAATGGCAACCCACTCCAGTATTCTTGCCTAGAAAATCCCATGGACAGAGGAACCTGGTAGGCTACAGTCCATGGGGTCGCAACGAGTTGGACATGACTTCACTTTCACTTTCAAAACAGATTATTCCTATAAGGAAAAGAAATTTGGAGACACACACCCACACAGATACACAGAAAGAATGTGATATATCTATAGACCAAAGCATCCCCCAAATGTTAGCACAGCACTAGAAGAAGAGAAAGGCATTGAACATATACTTCCTCACAGCTCTCAGAAGGAGCTAGCCTTTCCAACACCTTGACGTTGGGCTGTCACTCTCCAGAGTTGTGATATAATATATTTCCGTTGTTTCAGCTATTCAGTTTGTGGTACTTTGTTATAACAGTCCTAGCAAACTAATATAGTCACTAAGAGTTTCTCCTACTTTTTTTTTTTAATTTTATTTTATTTTTAAACTTTACAATATTGTATTGATTCTGCCATATATCGAAATGAATTCGCCACAGGCATACACGTGTTCCCCATCCTGAAACTTCCTCCCTCCTCCCTCCCCATACCATCCCTCTGGGTCATCCCAGTGCACCAGCCCCAAGCATCCAGTATCTTGCATCAAACCTGGACTGGTGACTCATTTCATATATGATATTATACATATTTCAATGCCATTCTCCCAAATCATCTCACCCTCTTCCTCTCCCACAGAGTCCAAAAGACTGTTCTATACATCAGTGTCTCTTTTGCTGTCTTGTATACAGGGTTATTGTTACCATCTTTCTAAATTCCATATATATGTGTTAGTATACTGTATTGGTGTTTTTCTTTCTGGCTTACTTCACTCTGTATAATAGGCTCCAGTTTCATCCACCTCATTAGAACTGATTCAAATGTATTCTTTTTAATGCTGAGTAATACTCCATTGTGTATATGTACCACAGCTCTCTTATCCATTCATCTGCTGATGGACATCTAGGCTGCTTCCATGTCCTGGCTATTATAAACAGTGCTGCGATGAACATTGGGGTACACATGTCTCTTTCAATTCTGGTTTCCTCAGTGGAGTTCCTCCTACTTTTTAACTAGAGGTCCTGTAGCATTTTTGTAAGATTAATACAGCAGAGATATGAAAAAGTTCCTGAGATCAAAATGATTTCAGAATGAGTTTAAAGAGCTGGATGATGCTTGTAGCAATAAAATTTTTATAGGAATAAAGAAATTTTGCCTTTGTTTTGGCAAGTAGAGAGAAGTGGATTTCATCTTTGTGAAAACTAATTTCACTGAAGCCATAAAAGTTGGGTACTGTCTCACTATAATTTAATGAATTGGAAATACAATTTTGGGGGACCAAAAGTTGCAGTTTGCTGAACCATCATTCTTTCATTCCATTCTGAGGAAATTCACTGCTTCTTCATAAACAGTGTCCAAATATAAGGTTTTGGAATTAAGGAGCAAAGTGTTGAATGGAGTGTTTAGTAGCTAAGATAGGCAATGAGCTTGTGTTAGATTTTTCACAGAGGCCACTCGTTGAATGGAGTTTCAGATCTCAGCAGTGTTTGGTTACTTAATCTAACTGCTTACAAACATACGGTATTCAAGAAATTCAACTAGCAATTATGACTTGCTTACTGTATACTCAGCATTGTCAAAATAAGCAGAAGCCCAAAACGTGAAGACCCAGTGCTTCAGAAATCTGCAGTACACTGGATTTCAGCCACTGTGGTTTATTAAGGACACCACTTCTGCATCTTCCTGGCTTTCTATGGTAGTCTTGGGAGATCAATGCTCATGTTGGGATCTCAGTAAATGTTTAGAAGCATGCTGGATGGCAGAAGATGCCAATTATTATTCAAAGAAGTGCTGCAGTGTTAAAAAAATACATGATACATCAATAAGGATGATGATTTCTCATTTCTGTGAGTTGAATGGAAGGAAGTATTGTAATTATGTTTTACTAATGAGGAAACAGAAATAGAGAGAATCTATAAGGACATATTCAGAAATACCAGCAATATTTAGCCAAAGCTTTCAATTAAAGTTTTTACTGTATTATTTTGGTCAGAAGTATCTTCTTTACTATTACAGAGTCTTTGTTCATTCGGATATATGGGAGACTATTGTTCTGCAAATTTCCAATCCCTCTTTTCCCCCAACCTCCATGGGTGCTGCGCCTGCCTTCACATCCTGCCGGGCTTGACTCTGGACTCAGTCACCTGATTGCTTTAGGCAACAGGATGTCAATGGAGGTGAGCAAAGGCTTGAAATGTGCTTGCACACGTGGTTTTGGTCTCTAGAGCTCCTGACTTTCACCATGAGAAGAACATGATGTGGACACTGCTCATGTAAGAAGGATGAAAGGCATGGAGCAGACCTGGATGCAGCCTGCAGCTGGGAGTCAGGCCCAGGTTAGCCAGGCCACATCAGCCAAGTCTACAGATGTGTGAGAGAGCAGCATGCTTCTGTAAGCCATTGAAGTATCCAGGTTATTTGTGAGGTATCTTTGTTTAGGTAGGACTACATTTATACGTACTTTTGTAAAACACAAAACAGTTATAGATAACACAGTGTAGTCCTCAGTGCTAATGTGCTGTATGTGTTGTGTTGTGCTCGGTTGCTCCGTAGCGTCTGACTCTTTACGACTCCATTCTGTAGCCCACCAGACTCCTCTGTCCATGGAATTTTCCAGGCAAGAATACTGGAGTTGGTTGCCATTTCCTACTCCAAGGGATCTTCCCAACCCAGGGATTGAACTCGTGTCTCTTATGTCTTCTGCATTGGCAGGTGGATTCTTTACCACTACATAGACTGGAAACAATGAGAATGGAGGCTGAATCATCTGAAGAACTGGCACAGGACTAGAAATCATAAAAGCTGGGTGCAGTGGTTTTGCTATGTTAAATGATAATAGCTTATGAAATGCTGACCATATGCCAGGCATTTTTTCTAGCAGTTTTATTAACTCATTTAATTCTCACAACAACCCTATGAGGCACATTTATTGATATCCCTACCTTAGAAATGAGGAAACTGAGGCACAGAGAAATTAAGAAATCAACTGAGGTCTCACAGTAAGTGGCTGGACTAAGATTGGCACCTGGACAGGCAGTGTAATGGATGCTGTCATGCACCACCCAGATGCCTGGTCACAACTGAGGTGCTCATTTTCCCAGCTGCTGGGAGAGCAGGTTCTTGATGCCTCTCAGCTGAGTCCCTCTCTGGAAGTTGGCCAAAGGAAGTTGCCTCTCTCAAATTACATTCTTTCTTGGGGATAGTACATCCAATGTCTGGTCAATATGTGGCCAAAACCCTGGTCAAAACTTCTTTGTCCACATTAAGGACGACTTGAACTCCCTTCCAACTCAGGAACTCTCAGCAAGATCAGACTAGTCCTTTCATCAACTCTGCCCAATCCTGCTTCCCTCATTTCCTAAAAGGTGTTTTTGACAATGTTCCCTAACAAGCCGACATAAAATTACCTACCTCAGTCTAATTCAAGGAACCCAGTCTGAGATAGCTGCATTCCTGAGTCTGAGTTTCTAGCTACTACACAGTATTGCAAGCCACCACTTGGAGTTTCATTATAAAGGAGGGATGATAATACCCATCTTATTGAGAGGGTTGAAAATGGTAGTATTTTACATTCATTTTCACTCTGGAGAAAGTGGCTATCTGGCTTCTGTCCCCCACTCCTTTTCTCACTCTTTGAAAGCTCTTATCACTAAGGTCATCAATGGCTTTTAATGACAAAACCCAATTGATATTGTTTACACTGGACTCTACTGCATTTGATTTTATCATCACTTGTGAACTCGGTCTTTTGATGATTGTGTTTCACAAGATTCCAATTCTTCTCTTATTCAACTAACGCCTGCATATTCGTGACTCCCTACTCCAACTTTCCCAAGCTTTGGAATAATTGTTCCACAAGCAGTTGATCATGTGTTGCTGCTTATCTTCCAAGTTCTTCAAACTCAGCATTTCTAAAGTGAAATCACCATTTTCTCCAGCAAACTTGTTCCTCCTTCTGTATTTTGTTTTCATCAGTGACGTCATCCTTCCAGGTGACCATTCAAACACAAGGGTGTTTTTCTTGAATATTTCCTCCTCCTCACCCCCACACTAAATAAGTCTGACTAATTTTCTCTTTATCCCCAAACTCCTCCACTATGTCCCTCACTCCAGTCCTTCTGTCATTGCCTTCCCTGAGGCTTCATCAGCTCTGGTTTGAGAAATTGCAATAACTCCCTAAGTGGTCTTCTTGCTTCCAGTTTTGCTTTTTCAAATTCATCATCCAAACCACAGCACATGTGATCTACCTAAAAGGAGAATATGATCATGCTGTTCTTCTGCTTAAAACTCCTCAGTAGCCCCCATTTTCTATAAGATTTTGCCAAACTTCTTACAATAAAAACTTTTTCATGATTTGCATCAGTGCAGTACAGTGCAGTGGCTAAGACGTGGGTTTAGAACCAGGCAGCAGGATAAAATCCTGGCTCCTTTGCCTGTGAGTGATGTGGCCTTGGGCAATACACTTAACCTCGCTAAGAGAGTGGGGATATAATAAAGGCATCTACCTGAGGCAGTTACTCACCAAATATTTCACCCACTCACTACCTGATGTTTTCCAGCCTTTTGTGAAGTTAGGTTGGGACCATGTGATAATCAAGTGGGAGTGGGACTGACGTAAGTCCTGTGACTGGCCTCCTGTCTTCCTCTTTTCTGGCTGTGATGGCTTTGGAGGCCATGTGTTCATGGACGCACAGGACCATGTGCTCCCTGAGGACACAAGGCGCTTCCCTGTGGACACATGACACTTCCTGTGGCATCTCCAGCACTAGAACAGCACCCCGTACATATCAGGTGGTCAACAGATGTTTGCTGAATAAATCAGCACCCACTAGGAAGCTTGGAAAATGGAGTATCTTTCTCTTAAAAATATGCAGAATAGATTTAAACCCTTGTACTATACTAATCTGCTGGGGCTGCCATAACAAAATACCACTGACTGGATGGCTTAAACAACAATGATTAATTTTCTCTGTTTTGTAGGCTAGAAAGCCAAGACCAAGGTGTTAGCAGGTTTTATTCTGAGGCCGCTCTCCCTGGCTGGCAGATGGCCGCCTTCTTGCTGTGTCCTCATGTGGTCTTTCTACAGTATATGCAAGTGTCTGGTGTTGCGCTGTGTCTAAATGTATTCTTTATATGAGGATACCAGTCAAGTTGGATTAAGGCCCAGTTGAACTGAATTACCTCTTTAAAGTATTTATGGTTACAATCAGAGGTTCTAGGGACTAGGACTTCATAGCAGGAATTATTAGGACCCAATACAGTCTATAACAACCCTCATCTGGGGACTACCCTGTTGACTTCAACAGACCAGGGGATCATCTCCTTTTAGAAGAAAAAAAAATCTTGTAGTGAGAATGATCAGGATAGAAGAAAGTAACGCTTGTTGTTGATATGACATGACAGCAGCCCACAGCTACTGTCTACTCACTATGTACAAGGTCTTATGCTAAATTCTGAAAGTGCATTGTCTCTTTCAATCTCAAAATTGAAGTACAGGAAAGTAGAAGAAATTGTTTTGGGACATACAGCTAATAAGTGGTAGAGCTAGGATTTAGTATTTGAATCCTTTTATATTGCCCTACTCCCCATCACAAGTGCCCTGGGAGAGAGCATATGCTTTTATTTTGTTTAAATAAAACTGGTGATAGAATAGCAAACATTTATACACTGTTCTCTGCATGGCAGTACTCTATTAAGTACTTTGTGAAAGCTAACTCATTTATAACCTGACAATAATGCCATGAGTTGGGTGCTGTGTTGTCACTGTCCCATGGCCAGGAGTCCCAGCAAGGAGGAGGCACAAGAAGATTTGAACCTAGGAAAGTCCACCTGCCACACTAAACCAGCACTTGAGATGCAGGTTTAGTAATTTGGCCAAGGGCATGCCTCTTAGAAGGAACATAACTGGGCCTTAAACCTTGGCATCTCTGCAGAACCTGCACTCCCTTCATCACTCCAAAATATGCCTATCTGCAAGCTGGGTTTTTCTCCACATCTTTCATGATGTGAAGAGCTCTGCTGACTCTTATTTCAAGGGAAGGGCTTTAATGCTGAAAAAATCAGAGTTGAAGGAAATGCTCCTTGAAATGTTGTTGGAGTAAACTCTCATTTCCCTCAGCATAACTAGCTGAGTGTTTAAAATTTCAAAACATAATAATCTTTAACAAGTTTGATGGGTTAAATCGGGAAGGAGTGGGAGGCTTAAGCAGGCTGGCAGTTGTGCGCAGACTGTTTGACTTCTTTATATTTATAAAAGTCATGTCTGTCACAAGGCCTCTGGGAACACTTGACAATGTAAAATACAAACTAGAAAAATATGTTGACATAATTGTCTGCCTTAAGGAATTTTTCCATAATCATAGCCTTAACGTAAAAAGTCCCAGTTGGTGTTCCTCCCCAGGCAGAAGTTGAAATGGACAGATGAGACTTTCCTTATGCTTAGAAGTTAGCCTGAAATTCTCTGTCCAAACAAGTTCATTTCAGACTAGAGCTCCCAATAGGCAGCATGTCCAGCCTTCCTTCTCCTTCTGCTTTTCCCCAACCAGGAGCCTGATCCCACTGCCCACTCCCTGTCTCCACCCGCAGACATTGGTGGCTTGGCTGTGCTGTCCCCTCTTGGAGTCTTCAGTGGTCCTCCTGCCCAACTCTAAGGCCATAAGACCTTGTCAAGGATCTGGATCCAGCCAAGTCCTTGGCTTCTTGTCATTCTCTATGGCCTCCACAGTGCCCCCACATTTGTGTCTGTGCTGTCTTGACCTCTGGTTACTTCCTGCTTCTGTATGGGGTCCATGGGTTGTGCTCTGAGTAGGCCAGTTTGAGAGGACTTGATGAGCACAGGTGACCTGTTTTACTTTACAAGCCTTCAGTGTTTCATCTGAAAGTTCAGGGTCCTTTTATAGAGTCCATGTTGTTACTAGTGTCCATTTCTTGACTTCTATCTCAACATTCCAAAAAAAGGGCAGAATCTGGAGATAAAAGCAAGAATGTGTCCAGAGCAGGCATCAATAAAAGGAGATTGCATCTCTTCTTCTACTTAAAAATGATTTTCCATGTTACCTGACTTGTCAAAAAAAGACTCACTTCAGTCACTCAGTCATGTCTGACTCTTTGCAATCCCATGGACAGCAGCACGCCAGGCTTCACCAACTCCTGCAGCTTAATCAAACTCATGGCCATAGAGTCGGTGATGCCATCCAACCATCTCATCCTCTGTCATCGCCTTCTCCTCCTGCCTTCAATCTTTCCAGCATCAGGATCTTTGCAAATGAGTCAGCTCTTTGCATCAGGTGGCCAAAGTATTGGAGTTTCAGCTTCAGCATCGGTACTTCCAATGAACACCCAGGACTGATTTCCTTTAGGATGGACTGGTTGGATCTCCTTGCAGTCCAAGGGACTCTCAAGAGTCTTCTCCAACACCACAGTTCAAAACCATCAATTCTTTGGTGCTCAGCTTTCTTTATAGTCCAACTCACACATCCACATGATGACTGGAAAAACCATAGCTTTGACTAGATGGACCTTTGTTGGGAAAGTATTGTCTCTGTTTTTTAAAATGCTGTCTAGGTTCGTCATAGCTTTTTATCCAAGGAGCAAGCGTCTTTTAATTCCATGGCTGCAGTCACCATCTGCAGTAATTTTGGAGCCCCCCAAAATAAAGTGTCTCACAGTTTCCATGTTTCCCCATCTATTAGCCATAAAGTGATAGGACTAGATGCCATGATCTTAGCTTTCTGAATGTTGAGTTTTAAGCCAACTTTTTCACTTTCCTCTTTCACTTTCATCAAGAGGCTCTTTAGTGCTTCTTCACTTTCTTCGATAATGATAGTGTCATCTGCATATCTGAGGTTATTGATATTGCTCCCGGAAATCTTGATTGCAGCTTGTGCTTCATCCAGCCTGGCGTTTCTCATGATGTACTCTGTATAGACGTTAAATAAGCAGGGTGACAATATACAGCCTTGACGTACTCCTTTCCCCATTTGGAACCATTCTGTTTTTCCATGTCCAGTTCTAACTGTTGCTTCTTGACCTGCATACAGATTTCTCAGGAGGCAGGTCAGGCGGTCTGGTATTCTCATCTCTTTAAGAATTTTCCACAGTTTCTTGTGATCCACACAGTCAAAGGCTTTGGCATAATCAATAAAGCAGAGGTACATGGTTTTCTGAAACTCTCTTGCTTTTTCAATGACCTAACAGATGTTGACAATTTGATCGCTGGTTCCTGTGCCTTTTCTAAAACCAGCTTGAACATCTGGAAGTTGACGGTTCACGTACTGTTGAAGCCCGGTGGAGAATTTTGAGCATTACTTTACTAGCATGTGAGATGAGTGCAATTGTGCGGTAGTTTCAGCATTCTTTGGCATTGCCTTTCTTTGGAATTGGAATGAAAGCAGACCTTTTCCAGTCCTGTTGCCACTGCTGGGTTTTCCAATTTGCTGGTGTATTGACTGAAACACTTTAACAGCATCATCTTTTAGGATTTGAAATAGCTCAACTGGAATTCTATCACCTGCACTCGCTTTGTTTGTAGTGATGCTTCCTAAGGCCCACTTGACTTTGTATTCCAGGATGTCTGGCTCTAGGTGAGTGATCACACTATTGTGGTTATTTGCGTCATGAAGATCTTTTTTGTACAGTTCTTCTGTGTATTCTTGCCACCTCTTCTTAATAACTTCTGCTTATTATGTCCATACCATTTCTGTCCTTTATTGTGCTCATCTTTGCATGAAATTTTTGAGGAACTAAAAAACCTCTTGATGAAAGTGAAAGTGGAGAGTGAAAAAGTTGACTTAAAGCTCAACATTCAGAAAACGAAGATCATGGCATCCGGTCCCATCACTTCATGGGAAATAGATGGGGAAACAGTGGAAACAGTGTCAGACTTTATTTTTTTGGGCTCCAAAATCACTGCAGATGGTGACTGCATCCATGAAATTAAAACACGCTTACTCCTTGGAAGGAAAGGTATGACCAACCTAGATAGCATATTGAAAAGCAAAGACATTACTTTGCCAACAAAGGTCCGTCTAGTCAAGGCTATGGTTTTTCCTGTGGTCATGTATGGATGTGAGAGTTGGACTGTGAAGAAGGCTGAGCGCTGAAGAATTGATGCTTTTGAACTGTGGTGTTGGAGAAGACTCTTGAGAGTCCCCTTGGACTGCAAGGAGATCCAATCAGTCCATTCTGAAGGAGATCAGCCCTGGGATTTCTTTGGAGGGAAAGATGCTGAAGCTGAAACTCCAGTACTTTGGCCACCTCATGCGAAGAGTTGACTCATTGGAAAAGACTCTGATGCTGGGAGGGATTGGGGGCAGGAGGAGAAGGGGACGACAGAGGATGAGATGGCTGGATGGCATCACTGACTCGATGGACGTTAGTCTGAGTGAACTCCGGGAGTTTGTGATGGACATGGAGGCCTGGAATGCTGGGATTCATGGGGTCGCAAAGAGTTGGACACGACTGAGCGACTGAACTGAACTGAACTTGCATGAAATGTTCCTTTGGTATTTCTAATTTTCTTGAAGAGATCTCTAGTCTTTCCCATTCTGGTGTTTTCCTCTATATCTTTGCATTGATCACTGAGGAAGGCTTTCTTATCTCTCCTTGCTATTTTTTGGAACTTTGCATTCAAATGGGTATATCTTTCCTTTTCTGCTTTGCTTTTGCATCTTTTCTTTTCTCAGCTATCTGTAAGGCCTCCTCAGACAACCATTTGGCCTTTTTGCATTTCTTTCTCTTGAGGATGGTCTTGATCCCTGCCTCCTGTGCAATGTCATGAACCTTGTCTCATAGTTCTTCAGGCACTCTATCAGATCTAATCCCTTGAATCTGTCACTTCCACTGTATCATAAGGGATTTGATTTAGGTCATACCTGAGTGGTCTGGTGATTTTCCCTACTTTCTTCAATTTAAGTTAAATTTGGACATAAGGAGTTCATGATCTGAGCCACAGCCAGCTCCTGGTCTTGTTTTTGCTGACTGTATAGAGTTTCTCCATCTTTGGCTGCAAAGAATATAATGAATCTGATTTTGGTATTGACCATCGTAGTGATGTCCATGTGTAGAGTCTTCTCTTGTGTTCTTGGAAGAGGGTATTTTCTATGACCAGTGGTGTCTCTAGGGAAAATTGGTAAACTTTGACCTGCTTCGTTTTGTACTGTAAGGCCAAATTTGCCTGTTACTCTAGGTATGGTATCTCTTGACTTCCTACTTTTGTATTCCAGTCCCCTATAATGAAAAGGACATTTTTTTTTTTTTTTTGGTGTTAGTTCTAGAAGGTCTTGTAGGTCTCTATAGAACTGTTCAACTTCAGCTTCTTCAGCATTACTGGTTGGGGCATAGTTTGGATTACTGTGATATTGAATGGTTTGCTTTGGAGAGGAACAGAGTAATTCTGTTGTTTTTGAGATCGCATCCAAGTACTGCATTTCAGACTCTTCTGTTGACTCTGATGGCTACTCCATTTCTTCTAAGGGATTCTTGACCACAGTAGTATATATAACAGTCACTGAGTTAAATTCACCTCAGTTTAGTTCAGTTCAGTCGCTCAGTAGTGTCCGACTCTTTGCGACCCCATGAATTCCAGCATGCCAAGCCTCCCTGTCCATCACCAATTCCTGGAGTTTATTCAAACTCATGTGCATCGAATTGGTGATGCCATCCAGCCATCTCATCCTCTGTCGTCCCCTTCTCCTCCTGCTCCCAGCATCAGGGTCTTTTCCAATGAGTCAACTCTTCACATGAGGTGGTCGAAGTATTGAAGTTTCAGCTTTAGCATCAGTCCTTCCAAAGAACACCCAGAACTGATCTCCTTTAGAATGGACTGGTTGGATCTCCTTGCAGTCCAAGGGACTCTCAAGAGTCTTCTCCAACACCACAGTTCAAAAGCATCAATTCTTCGGCACTCAGCCTTCTTCACAGTCCAACTTTCACATCCATACATGACCACTGGAAAAACCATAGCCTTGACTAGATGGACCTTTGTTGGCAAAGTAATGTCTCTGCTTTTGAATATGCTATCAAGGTTGGTCATAACTTTCCTTCCATGGACTAAGCGTCTTTTAATTTCATGGCTGCAGTCACCATCTGCAGTGATTTTGGAGCCCCCCAAAATAAAGCCTGACACTGTTTCCACTGTTTCCCCATCTATTTCCCATGAAGTGATGGGACCAGATTCCATGATCTTCGTTTTCTGAATGTTGAGTTTTAAGCCAACTTTTTCACTCTCCTCTTTCACTTTCATCAAGAGGCTTTTTAGTTCTTCTTCACTTTCTGCCATAAGGGTGGTGTCATCTGCATATCTGAGGTTATTGATATTTCTCCCAGCAATCTTGATTCCAGCTTGTGCTTCTTCCAGCCCAGCGTTTCTCATAATGTACTCTGCATAGAAGTTAAATAAGCAGGGTGACAATACACAGCCTTGACGTACTCCTTTTCTTATTTGGAACCAGTCTGTTGTTCCATGAACAGTTCTAACTGTTGCTTCCTGTCATGCTTATAGGTTTCTCAAGAGGCAGGTCAGGTGGTCTGGTATTCCCATCTCTTGAAGAAATGTTCACAGTTTGTTGTGATCCACATGTCAATAAAGCAGAATCAGATATTTTCTGGAGCTCTCTTGCTTATTCAATGATCCAGTGGATGTTGGCAATTTGATCTCTGGTTCCTGTGCCTTTTCTAAATCCAGCTTGAACATCTGGAAGTTCACGGTTCACATATTGTTGAAGCCTGGCTTAGAGAATTTTGAGCATTACTTTGCTAGCATGTGAGATGAGGGCAATTGTTTGGTAGTTTGAGCACTCTTTGGCATTGCCTTTCTTAGGGATTGGAATGAAAACTGACCTTTTCCAGTCTTGTGGCCACTGCTGAGTTTTCCAAATTTTCTGGCATATTGAGTGCAACACTTTCACAGCATCATCTTTTAGAATTTGAAATAGCTCAACTGGAATTCCATCACCTCCACTAGCTTTGTTCATAGTGATGCTTTCTAAGGCCCACTTGACTTCACATTCCAGGATGTCTGGCTCTAGCTGAGTGATTATACCATCGTGATTATCTTGGTCATGAAGATTTTTTTTTGTACAGTTCTTTCTGTGTATTCTTGCCACCTCTTCTTAATATCTTCTACTTCTGTTAGGTCCATACCACCTATTCCAGTCCATTTTAGTTCACTGGTTCCTAAAATGTTGATGTTCACTTTTGCCTTCTCCTGTTTGACCACTTCCAATTTGCCTTGACTCTTGGACCTAAGATTCCAGGTTCCTATGCAGGTATTGCGCTTTACAACATCGGACTTTACTTCCATCCCCAGTCACATCCACAATTGGGTGTTGGTTTTACTTTGACTCCATCCCTTCATTCTTTCTGGAGTTATTTCTCCACTGATCACCAGTAGCATATTGGGCACCTACCAACCTGGGCAGTTCATCTTTCAGTGTCCTGTCTTTTTGCCTTTTCATACTTTCCATGGGATTCTCAAGGCAGGAATACTGAAGTGATTTGCCATTTCCTTCCTCAGTGGACCACGTTTTTTTCAGAACTCTCCATCATGACCCATCTATCTTGGGTGGCCCTACATGCATGGATCATAGTTTCATTGAGTTAGACAGGGTTGTGGTCCATGTGATCAGATTGGTTATCTGTGATTGTTGTTTTCATTTTGTCTGCCCTCTGATGGAGAAAGATAAGAGGTTCATGGACGCTTCCTGATTGCACAGACTGAGGGCGAAACTGGATCTTGTTCTGATGGGCAGGGCCATATTCAGTAAATCTTTAATCCAATTTTCTGTTGATGGGGGGTGACTGTATTCCCTCCCTGTTGTTTGCCATAAGGCCAAATATGGTGGAGGTGAAGAAGATAATGGCGACCTCCTTCAAGCGGTTCCATGCAAGCATTGCTGCACTCAGTGCCCCCAACCCTGCAGCAGGCCACCACTGACCCATGTCTCTGCCAGGGACTCCTGGACACTCACAGGTCGGTCTGGGTCAGTCTCTTGTGGGGTCACTGCTCCTTTCTCCTGGGTCCTGGTGTGCACTAACTTTTGTCTGTGCCCTCCAAGAGTCTGTTTCCCCAGTCCTGTGTAAGTTCTGCTGACTCTATGGTCGGGTTAATGGCGACCTCCTCCGAGAGGGCTTATGCCATACCCAGGTCTACTGCACCCAGAGCTCCTGCCCCTGCAGCAGTCTACTGCTGACCCGTACCTCCGCAGGAGACAGTCACACACAGTTTTGGTTCAGTCTCTGTGGGGTCTCTGGGTCCTGTGTGCACAAGGTTTGTTTGAGACCTCCGAGTGTCTCTGGCAGGTTATGGGGTTTCATTCTAACTGTAATTTCACCCCTCCTATCATCTTGCTGGGGCTTCTCCTTTGCCCCTGGACATGGGGTATCTTTTTTTGGTGGGATCCAACATTCTCCTGTTGATGGTTGTTCAGCAGCAAGTTGTAATTTTGGAGTTCTTGCAGGAGAAGAGAAGTGCACGTTCTCATAAAAGACTGCAGTGAAACAAATTGTTGGAGAGAAACTTGGAACAGTTTTTTTAAGTGAATGTTTTTATTGTGGTAAAATAAACATGATGTAACAGAGAAGGCAATGGCACCCCACTCCAGTACTCTTGTCTGGAGAATCCCATGGATGGAGGAGACTGGTGGGCTGCAGTCCATGGGGTCGTGAAGAGTCAGACACGACTGAGTGACTTCCCTTTCACTTTTCACTTTCATGCATTGGAGAAGGAAATGGTGACCCACTCCAGTGTTCTTGGCTGGAGAATCCCAGGGATCGGGGAGCCTGGTGGGCTGCTGTCTATGGGGTCACACAGAGTAGGACACGACTGAAGTGACTTGGCAGCAGCAGCATACATGACATAAAGCTTACCATTTTGGCAATTTTTATGTATACAGTTTTATGACAGTAGCTACATTCACAATGTTGTGCAACCATCCCCACCATCTACCTCCAAAGCCTTTTCATCTTCTTGAAACTCAACTCGAACATCAACTCCCCATCCTCATTACTTCCCCACCAAGCCCTAGTGACCCATATTCTACTCGGTCTCTATGAATTTGCCTCTTCTGTGTACCTCATAAAAAATCAGATAATATTTGTGTTTTGGTATCTAACATTTCACTTAACATGATGTTTTCAAGGTTCTTCCAAGTTGCAGCATGCTTCAGAGTTCATTCCATTTTAAGGCTGGGTAATATTCCACTGTATGTAGACACCATATTTTCTTTATCCATTCATCGATAGATGGAAATATAGGGTATTGCCAAATCTTGGCTAGTGAATCATGCTGCAGTGAATACAGATATGCAGAGTGCAGATATCTCTATAAAATACTGTCTTTAATCCTTTTGAGTGTATTCCTGAGAGTAGAGTTGCTTTGAGTGTATTCCTGGAAAGTCTTTGTTTAATTTTTTGAGGAATTGTCATGACTTCTATTTACCTCTTTACTCTGTGCTTTTCTTCATCTTCACCCTATTCACAGGCCCTTAGTTCTGTATTTGTGCCTTTTTAGACACCCCAAGAAGAAGGACAGAATTAGTTTAGAAAGCACTTGCTGGACAGGGCATGTGAGATGGGCCTCTGGTCAGCCAGCCTTTAGATGGAGCCTTTGGTCAAGGACTAGTATTTTGGATGAGTTGTGTCCACATTATTGGTGCCATGTGATAAAACTAACTCTGAACAGTAGACTGTGGATATTGTAAACATTCCTCAAAATTAGGCCATATGTAGGCACTCCAGGAAACACCAATTCACAAGGAAACCCCCAGAGGAAATTATAGACCAGTGAGGATTTATTCAATCTGGGATGTAACTTACTGCTTTTCTACAGTGCTGTGGTCTATCCTTTATCTTTAAGTCCACCTCTTCACTACTTGGCAAAGTTTGATGTCATTTGGAAACCTCAAAGACTTCATTGAACAAATGAAAGAATTTGTGAATCCTGAAGATTCATAAGTTAGAATGTAGAGTTCAGTATACTATGGAATACTTCAATCTTGATTTAAAAATGACTTCTCCCCTACCTGGAGAAGGCAATGGCACCCCACTCCAGTACTCTTGACTGGAAAATCCCATGGATGGAGGAGCCTGGAAGGCTGCAGTCCATGGGGTCGCTAGAGTCGGACACGACTGAGCGACTTCACTTTCACTTTTCACTTTCATGCATTGGAGAAGGAAATGGCAACCCACTCCAGTGTTCTTGCCTGGAGAATCCCAGGGATGGGGGAGCCTGGTGGGCTGCTGTCTATGGGGTCGCACAGAGTCGGACACGACTGACGTGACTCAGCAGCAGCAGCTCCCCTACCTCCCCTTGTAGCCTGTAGCCAGTGATTTGGAAGAAGCAATGAAAAGGGAGCAGACGGTTCTTGCTTGAATGGTACCATCATATACTGGCTTTTTATGCTTGGGCCTTGGAAGAAATCTAGAACTGACTCCTATGGATGTCTTCCTGGTTTGCTTGGTTAAAAACTCTGATTACAACTGTCTTGACATGGATGGTGTATTCTCTTTCTTTTCTACAATTCTCTCCCTCAGCCCCACTTTTTCTGATAGTCTATTCTGCACATATTTTCACTATTTGAAGTCCAATTACCCTCTCAGGCAGTGGTCAAAATGATTCCAGTCACCTGCTCACTTACAGTCCATGGGAACCCCTCATGCTTCCCCTGCTCTGACAAATTCTGAGCATTGGGCTGCTCCTGATGTGGTCCTGTGTTCTGTGCAGGCCACTTTTGCTGTCCTTCTCATGAATCAGGCACTGTCCTTTGTACCCCTATAACTGCAGGGACACACGAAAGCTCTCCAGGTGGCCTGCTGAAGCTTTTAACCCTAGACTTGAGCTGAGGGAAGAGTACCCATCCCTTCCCATAAGGGTGAGTCAGGGAGTCAGTTGTTTTCTCCAAATATGTTGAGGGCTTCATCTGCATCAACACTCTGAACCCTTGAAATCACCGTATTATGAGGATGGGTCTGCCTGACACTCTTAGTATTCATTGTATTTTGGTGCTTCAGTTGAAACTTTTAATTAACATCTTATTAACCTTTCTCTTTATTTGCTTTGCATCTAAAGCATTTCCCAAACTATATTAAAGCTCTCCCCCATGTCATTATTACTGTTCTTTCCAGTTGTTTTGAGGTGAAACCCTGCATAGACTTGCAGAAAATCTGAATTGTTATGGTGCAGTATGTAAACTACCGTGCACAATGTGTAGTGGATAGTGAGTACTCAAATGTTAGTTCTTTTTACACCGATACCACCAGTTTCACAAAACGTCTTTGAGAACTGAAAAATTGATATTGAATGTAAATGAATATGATTAATACAATTTTTCAAAATTCAATTGTTTGCTTGAAAGCTGGGATTTTATTATTGGAAACAAAATAATGTCAGTGATTTTCTTGAAGTGATGAGCTCACTTTGTACATTTTGGAGAAACTGCCTGCCAAATACTCAAGCCTGAAAAACCATGGATCTGTCAGTAGTTCTGTCATGTAAAAATTATGTTCCATGAAAAATGTGACCAGATCAACGTGCAGTTCAAACTGGTGTGCACAGGCTTTTCCTTGAAACAACCATTGCTCTTTGTTTTGCAGAAGTGCTTTGGAAGTGTACTTCCTATTTCACCACACAGAGTTTTAAAAATATGTGTATTCATGAATTGAAATCTTATGAAATTAATAACTTTGGCTGCTTCAAGGATATTCTTAAGTGAAATTGACATTTAAAAATTAGGGTACCTCTTGAAAAAGAATATTACTACTTGCAGAGTTTGGATTGCTAAGGTGGTTTAATACACCAGTGCTTTCGCACTGTCCCTACAAATCTCAACACAGTGAAAAAGGCAAACTATTATTATTATTATGAAAATGGTTTTGACTTTGTGGACTCCTTAGTCTCATGGACCCTGAGGGAGCCACAGTCCACAGTTTGAGAATTTCTGATCCAGAACATGCTCTCAATCTTGTTTTTTAAAAAATAACCTTTTGTGACATTGACATTTTGGCAAATTTGGGTCAACTTATTTATAAAATGTCCCACAGTTTGCATTTTCTGATAGTTTCCTCATGTTTAGCTTTCAGATTAAATATTTTTGGCAAGAATAATATAGAGGTGATATATACTTTTTATGCTATTACATCAAGAAACACTTACTGTTTGTTTGTCCCAATATTGGTAATTCTATGTTTGATTACTTGATTATAGGGGTGCCTGACCTATGCTCTTGATAGTAAAGGTACTAATTCCCTTTGAAATTAGTAGCACTTAGAAATTGACACATAATCACCTGCGAAATCATGCTTGGAGACCGTGTGGGTATCTTGTTCTGCAAAATGGTTTTAGCATTTCATTGATAATCTTTGTCTAAATCATGATTATGTTGGAGACTGCAAAATGGTGATTATTCCTTTTACATTTATTCACAGGAGGTATTATATAAAGAATAATATCACCTGTTTCATTCCATCTATTTCTCTTTATAGACTCATAGATTCTTTTCTTTTTAACAATTCAATAAATTAATTGGGCAAATGAGAACCTTTTAAAAGTGCTATTGTGTTCTTTTAACATGTTTCCATTAGTCTTTAAGCATGTCCTTGCTTTCTGGTAGACAGTATTCAAGAATCACTTTCCACTTTCCTTGGATCAATCTTGGAATCAGCTGTGTTTCCCATGAGCTTTGGTTCCCTTTAGTGGGGATGGTATTTAGAAATCAAGTCTGAGTACTGTTTGTATTCATTGTTGTCAAGATGTCATTGTTTTTAGACCCATTCAATAGATAGAGCTATGATATGTGTTTTTAAAAATGATCAATTCAGAATTACTTATACAGGCAACAACATGGTTAAATTTCAAAAAACATTACACTCAATAAAAGAACCCTTTAAAAAGTTCTATAGAGCTGAACCAGAAGTCTGGCCCGGCTGAGCCCAACCTAGAACAACTAAGCCACGGCCCACCTTCAGAACTGTAAGTGAGAAATAAAAGTGTTTTTTTTTCATGCTACTGAGATTTTGAGATTGTTGTGCAGTGTTGTTGCAGCCAAAATCTGAGGAATAAGAAGGAAAGCCTAGAGAGTATGTGCTTTTGAAAGTTATGTTGTGTGCGTGGGTGCTGAGTCTTTGCAACCCCATGTACTGCAGCCAGCCAGGCTCCTCTGTCCAGGGGATTTTCCAAGCCCAGGAATACTGGAGTGGGTTTCCATTTCCTTCTCCAGGGGATCTTCCTGACCCAGGATGGAACCTGTGTCTCTTGTGTCTCCTGCATTGGTAGGTATACTGTTCAGGTCAGTTCAGTTCAGTTCAGTCACTCAGTCATGTCCGACTCTTTGCAACCCCATGAATTGCAGCATGCCAGGCCTCCCTGTCCATCACCAACTCCTGGAATTCACTCAGATTCATGTCCATCGAGTCGGTGATGCCATCCAGCCCTCTCATCCTCTATTGTCCCTTTTTCCTCCTGCCCCCAATCCCTGCCAGCATCAGAGTCTTTTCCAATGAGTCAACTCTTCGCATGAGGTGGCCAAAGTACTGGAGTTTCAGCTTTAGCATCATTCCTTCCAAAGAACACCCAGGACTAATAATCTCCTTTAGAATGGACTGGTTGGATCTCCTTTCAGCCCAAGGGACTCTCAAGAGTCTTCTCCAACACCACAGTTCAAAAGCATCAATTCGTCAGCGCTCAGCTTTCTTCACAATCCAACTCTCACATCCATACATGACTACTGGAAAAACCATAGCCTTGACTAGATGGACCTTTGTTGGCAAAGCAATGTCTCTGCTTTTCAATATGCTATCTAGGTTGGTCATAACTTTTCTTCCAAGGAGTAAGCATCTTTTAATTTCATGGCTGCAATCACCATCTGCAGTGATTTTGGAGACCAGAAAAATAAAGTCTGACACTGTTTTCACTGTTTCCCCATGTAATTCCCATGAAGTGATAGGACCAGATGCCATGAACTTAGTTTTCTGAATGTTGAGCTTTAAACCACCTGGGAAAATTTTTGAAAGTTAAGAAAGTGCTTCAAGGAGGGGTAGCAAAGAATGGTTTCAAATACTGCTATTAACTCTGTTATTGATACTTTGTGGGCTGAGAATGGACACTGAATTTAACAACAAGGAGGTATCAGTGAACTTAATAAGAAATCAGTGTCAGGGACTTGGGGATGGGTGGGTAGAAACTATGATTAGAGCAGGTCTGAGAGAGAATGGGAGATGAGGCATTGGAGACAGAGAGCAGAAAATCTTGTTAGGAGTTTTGGTGAAAAGAAGTAGAGAAGGAAAAGTATGGTCTAAAGAAAGTTTTGTTTCAAATTTAAGATGGAAGAAATAGCAGCATGTTTGTATGGTGATGGGGCAGCCTAGAAGAGAAATGATGGTGCTGTTACCAGATAAAACTTGGGCCCACTCATCTGTGCATAAAGCCAAACAACCACTACCAGTTGTGGTGAAGGAAAGTGAAGTGTTTATTGCAGGGCACCAAGCAAGGAATCCAGGGCAGCTAGTGTTTAAAAGACCTGGACTCCCTGAAGGCTTTCGGGGAAGGTCTTTAAAGACAGGGTGAGGAAGGAGGGTTGTGGGGTGTGTGATCAGCTTGTGGATATTCTTCTGATCAGTTGGTGGTGAGGTAATTGGGAGTTAACATCATCAACCTGGTTCCAACCAGTCTGGGGTCAACACGCTTGTGGGCAGTGTACAGTTAACTTCTTCCACTGGTGGGCATTTCAGTATCTGTAAAACAGCTCAAAGGGCATGGCTCAGAATATTATCTATAGCCCTTAAGGAGGAACCAAAGGTCCTTGACTTTGTTTAATGGCTAAACAATCATTATTTTGTCTTGCTTGATTGTTTTCCTTTCTGCATTTTCTTACTTCTCTGATTAAATTTATTCTTTGACTAGAGTTTTTCTACAGACAAAAGTCAGGTTGAAGACATGGGGAGGGGGTCCTGTTCTAGGACGGTTCCACAGGGTCCTGCTGGGTTACAATGCTGCTGTCAGGGATGTTGCTGGAGTGATCTCCTGGAGGGGGAGGAATGAGTGGTCTCTTTCTCCACAGGCTTCTTATGGGGAGACTCTAACGAATCTCTGTCCATACAACATTGCCCACAACACTTGTTTCTCCATAAATAATAGTTGAATTTACTGGAGTTGAACATATTTTCAAAAAGACTGGTGAATGGCAGTACAATGTTTCAGGGCCTGAAACCCAATTCAGTTGATATCCTCAGCTCTAAATCTGATGCAGGCCTCATACCTGATAAATACTCAGATCAGCACTTTCAGCCTTAATTAAAAAACCTTCCATTTAAATACCACCTGTGAAGAAGTGGCAAATTTCAACCAAAAAAAAAAAAAAAAAAAAAAAGGGGGCCAGCAACTGCAGCTTCTAATCCATCATATTGCAGTGAGAAAACACACACCAAACTAATAATGGTTTTTGGTTTTGTTCAGTCAGATTTATTTCCCTCAAAATGGAATTCCTATCTCTCTGCAGACTATCTTTTTTTTCCCCAATAAGATCTTTATTACCAGCATCATCCTGTTCCCTGAAGACAATTTGAAACCACTATGATCTGTATCTATGCTTCCTACATGCCCTGCTGTAGCAGTCGCACGAAAGCCCCACAGTACTGTTCACTTCCTCAACCATCTACAAGGATTTCGGGAATGATTGCCATGTGCAAGGTGTTGGGCAAGTTCTCTGGATACCAAGTCCTCCAGGATGGGGTGATATAACTTACTTTCATATCATTCCTGGAGCCAGATTTCCAGTAAGAATGTGAATACTGACTTGACTATTCTCCATCTAGTCAATCTATGCTGCTGCTGCTGCTGCTGCTGCTGCTAAGTCGCTTCAGTCATGTCCGACTCTGTGCATCCCCATAGATGGCAACCCACCTGGCTCCTCCGTCCCTGGCATTCTCCAGGCAAGAACACTGGAGTGCGTTGCCATTTCCTTCTCCAAAGCATGAAAGTGAAAAGTGAAAGTGAAGTCGCTCAGTCGTGTCCAACTCCTAGCGACCCCATGGATTGCAGCCTACCAGGCTCCTCCGTCCATGGGATTTGCCAGGCAAGAGTACTGGAGTGGGGTCCCATTGATCTATGGTATGGGTCAAAAGTGACAAATATGTCAGTGAGTGTTCCCAGGTGAAGGAGAATTGCCAGATATGCAACAAACAAATGAAAAGCAGATACCTTGTTATATTTGAATTTCAGATAAAGAATGACCATTTTTTCCAGTATATGAATGTCCTAAATACTGCATGTCTCTTAGACTCCAATGAGCCTTCTCTTGCTAGCACTCCTCAGTTGGCTTACCCCTGGAAGACTTGACCACTTCAAAATATCTCACTCCTTCAAGAATAAGAGCTCTGCTTTCATAGCATCCAAGCCCTTGTATTTTTGGAAATTAAAGGCTGAGAGATGGAATTAGATCTCCAGATTGCAAGTGTAGAAAATGTATGAGTAGAAGCTTATGTGAAATCAAGCAGAAATGGATAAAACACTGTTGCTTCCCTCTGCTTTCCTGTCCTAGTTGCTCTGTATGTTTTCTGCCACAGAAGTGCAAGTCTCTCAGCACCAGGGTTCACAACATGTGTCCTTGAACGTGCCACTCTGACTTCAGAGTTAGAGGGAAGTTTTGTTGGCTGTGTCCTTGCTGGTGTGCAAGCAAGGCCTCCATTCCTGTTTTCTCTTCTGGAAGCACTGGCACTATCCCACAAGACAGATTCTGCTTGTGCAACTGCTGTCTACGTGGGGAGCCCATTCCTGGTGCTTCCTCCTCCAACCTCTGTCAGGATTCCTCTGGTTCCCTCTGTCTAATTCTCAAGAGCTCAACTGAGCTGGAGGGAGCTGAGTTCCCAGGTGTGGGAGTAGCTGACTGAGATGACATGCCCACATGAAAGGAACAAACCTACAACATTTGCTGTGTTAGTATAAGCAGGAAGCTAAGCCAGGGAAAGTGCCCAGTCTTCCTTGTTCCATTTTCCTCATGGAAAGATGTGCTGGTGGAGGGGCAGGTGGATCCTCAGACCTTCCTGCTGAGGTAGCCCCAACGAAAATCTACTACCATATAATGGGGGCGGGGGGACAGTTGGGGAGAAGGGGAAGAGTTGGGAGTGGATAGGTGTTGAGTATGGAGTTAGGGTGGGAAAAATGGAGAAAAGATGGTAAATTTTCACTTTTGTTAGAAAGATCTTAAATAATTTGCAAACCTTTTTTTTTCAGCAAGATTCATCAAGGGTAGATTTTGTCTTGAAAAAAAAAAAAAAAAGGATGGGGGGAGAAAAAGCAAGATTGTTTACCAGTAAAATGTCAGCAAAGAAAAAAAGAGATAGATACAGGAAACTACTATTTTTAAGTAACTCTTCAGTCTTGACGTTAGAGTAAAACTATGGTAAAAATCAGCCAATAGGCTTCTACTGAGTTCGCATGAATTACTTTGTAACTGCAGAGTAATACTTCCTGATCCATGTGATTCTAGTCATGATCAGTAGAGTCACGGTGCTTCATTAATACACTTTAAAAAAAAGAACAAGGGATTTGTGATATTCAACATTCAGATACATAAAGCAGAGTGTAAACTGTTAATTTCACTTTTAATATGCATATTTTTAGTATTCAAAGAATTCAATGAAGATACAGGTTTTTAATCATTTAAAAGGGAAGAAAGAAAAAAACACAAAAGGGAAATCCCAGCCCACATGCACGTTTCTTCTCTATTCATGCTCATCCTGACGTGTGTTTCATCTGGTTTTGTTCCATGGCTGCTTTATCATCTAAATAAATAGTGTTAAAGAGAATGCATCTTTAACACTACAGGGTTGTGGAAACCATTTTCTTCACATACACAAATTTAAATGATTTATATCACAGTTATTTTGAAAGTGAAGTCACTCAGTCATGTCTGACTCTTTGCAACTCCATGGACGGTAGCTCCTCCATCCATGGGATTTTCCAGGCAAGAATACTGGAGTGGGTTGCCATTTCCTTCTCTGGTGGTCATGTATGGATGTGAGAGTTGGACTATAAAGAAAGCTGAGTGCAGAAGAATTGATGCTTTTGAACTGTGGTGTTGGGGAAGATTCTTGAGAATCCCTTGGACTGCAAGGAGATCCAACCAATCCATCCTAAAGGAGATCAGTCCTGGGTATTTATTGGAAGGACTGATGTTGAAGCTGAAATTCCAATACTTTGGCCACCTGATGCGAAGAGCTGACTCATTAGAAAAGACCCTGATGCTGGGAAAGATTGAGGGTAGGAGGAGAAGGGGATGACAGAGCATGAGATGGTTGGATGGCATTACCGACTCAATGGACATGGGTTTGGGTGGACTCTGGGAGTTGGTGATGGACAGGGAGGCCTGGCGTGCTGTAGTTCATGGGGTCGCAAAGAGTTGGACACGACTGAGTGACTGAATTGAACTGAACTGAACAGTTATTTTCTAAAACCATTCACTATTATTTTGCAAAATGTAACACACAGCAAAAGGTGTTGGTTCTAAAGAGAAGGAAACTGGAACATGTAATTTCCCTGCTGAGAGAATTTTGTGGACTTGAAGAGACTGGAGATGCCTGCAGGGAATCCAGGTGAACTGCATTCTACTGCATCACCTTCTGATAGCCTTGACCTGTAAAAAAATGGTGATTTTCAGCTGTTTTAAAAACTACTAAAAATGGAGTTGGTAAACTTTTTTCTCCTTTTTAAAAATTGTGGTACGTAAAATATGCAGTCTTAACCATTTTAAAGTATATATGAACTATACACTGAATGTGGCTTTAAGTACATTTACATTTTTGTGTAACCATCAGCCTTATCCATCTCCAGAATTACTTTCATGTTGAAAAACTGAAACTCTGTACCCACTGAACAAAAATTCCCATTTCCTCTCTCCCCATCTTTTCACATTTTCTGACTATGCTAGGTAACTCATATAAGTGGAATCATATAGTATTTGTCTTTTTGTGACTGGCTTATTTTATTTAGCATAATGTCCTCAAGGTTCATCCATGTTGCAGCATGTGTCAGAATTCGCTTCCCTTTTAAGGCTGAATAGTGAACACAGGGCCTTTGTATGCTCTATTTTGCTACCTTCTTTTCTCTGAAACTTCATCACCCAGTCCTCACTTCCACATCACTCTGCAGGAAAATCTGACTTTCCAGGCCACTCAGGTCCACTGATTATATGCTCTGTAGGGACTCTGCAGCTCTTTGTGATGTCAGAGAGCATGGCTATGGTCCTACATTGGTTTTGTGATTACATGTTTAATACCTATCTCCTCCTTTGGGCTGTGAGCTCTATGAGGGTAAAGGCAGTGTCTTTTTTCTTGTCACTCATCAATTCCTGGTGTCCATAGACGGTCTAGTACATAACATTCAAAAATATTTATTGAGTTCATTCATGAATTTATGGTTGTGTGACTTTTAAAATAGGGCTTCCCTGGTGGAAATAGAGATAAATAATAACAGCTTCTGTGGAAGATGGTTTACCTGCTTTGAAGGTTTTGTTATCAAGATTAAATGTATCCTCATGAGAATGACAAACCACATGATACACAAATGCCGGTCTGTATTTATTATAGAGATCACTGAGGATGAGATGAGATGATTCCACAGAAAATCTTTAGCCCAGAGGTGAGCTAAAAAACCATACGATTTCAAAGGGAAATCTAAGATGGATAGTAATGTGTGAAAAGCTTCCACAAGAGAATAATATGCTAACTGACAATATTTGGGACTGCTCAGCCTTTCCAACATGCAAATTTATGAATTATTTATGTCACTTCCTTTTCTACTTTTGAGTCCAAATAGAACTTTAAGAGTGGCTTTCTTGTCATGATGCTCCTGCTTGCTGTGGGTGACAGACAACAGGTGACAGCATTCAAGGCAGCCAGTCTCCTCTGACACAATGTCATTGTTGTCTTTTCAGCTTTTTTTATCTGATTCACCACAGCCAAAACCTGAGCCTGCAAAACCACGCTGGCCTTGGCTTAGAAGACATTTGGTTATTAGCTTATTAAATAAGGCAACCTTGAATAGCAGCACTGGAAAAATACTTTTCTAAAAAATATACATATTATGTATATTAAATATATATATATTTAGAACAAGAACTTCCCAGGTAGCTCAAGTGGTAAAGAATCTGCCTGCCAATGAAGGGGCAGGAGATGTAAGTTTGATTTGGGAAGATCCCCTGGAGAAAGAAATGCAACCCATTCCAGTATTCTTGCCTGGAGAATCCCATGGACAGAGGAACTTGGTGGGCCACAGTCTATGGGGTTGCAAAGAGTCAGACACCATTGAGCATGCCCCTAAGCATATATATGTATAACATTATATTTGTTCTCCTGACAAAAATTTTCAGTATCTATTGAGCAACATATAGAGCTGTATGTACCACAGTTTATAGTTGTGTATCTTTAATTGTGTGTGACTAGCAAAGATGGCCAAAGCAAAAACAAAAAAACCTACAGAAATAACTTGAGCTTTTAAATGAAAAGTTGACTATGTCAAATCATGACCCAGAGCCACAGTGCCAAATAATTTTTTATATTTTTCACACAGCAGTGTGTTTGTTAGAAAAGTTCATTAATGC
Source organism: Bos taurus (assembly GCF_002263795.3). NCBI lineage: Eukaryota > Metazoa > Chordata > Mammalia > Artiodactyla > Bovidae > Bos > Bos taurus. Next base: position 78,976,120 of record NC_037332.1, read on the forward strand.
TTTTGAACTGTGGTATTGGAGAAGACTCTTGAGAGTCCCTTGGACTGCAAGGAGATCCAATCAGTCCATCCTAAAGGAAATTCGTCCTGAATATTCATTGGAAGGACTGATGCTGAAGCTGAAACTCCAATACTTTGGCCACCTGATGCAAAGAACCCTGATGCTGGGAAAGACTGAAGGCAGGAGGAGAAGGGGACAACAGAGGATGAGATGGTTGGATGGTATCACCGACTCGATGGACATGAGTTTGAGTAAACTCTGGAAGTTGGTGATGGACAGGGAGGGCTGGCGTGTTTCAGTCCATGGGGTCACAAAGAGTTGGACACGACTGAATGACTGAACTGAACTGAATGAGAAGGAAGAGCTTATTTAAAGAGATTTTTCATGAGATAAAACATTTTTTGTGACTTGGCAATGGATCTGATATGAATAAATAAATAATTAAAACCCACAGATTATGTGCCCAATGGTAATTCCCCCAGCAGAGAAGGAGTGCAGACGCCTGCACCCTCTACTAGCAAGAAAGGGCTGGGCAGGGAGGTGTGGGCTGCATTGCTTAGAGTAAGGACTGGGTCTGAATGCCCCAAGGGCAATCTGAGGGAACTAACTTGGGCTAGCTAACCAGCCTGTGGGATAGCTACCTCGGGAAAAGCCTTAACCTAAAACACCGCCAGGCCTGCTCACAGAACAAAGGACTGAGCAGAGCTAGCCAGCTGCAGACCATCGCCCTCTGGTGACAGGCAGCCAGAGCCGGAAGCGGGCAATCGTGGCCCCAGAGAGGCATTATCTACCAAACTGCAAGCAGGCTTTGTTGCTAACTAAGACTTCTTGGGATTTTGGACGGTCAACATCCGCCTGAGAATGTGCGCTGGTTGTACACCCAGAAAACTGAGCGGCAGGAACAGGGGAGGTGATAAGTCGCAGCCACTGCGCTCACCAAACACCTGATCACCTAAGCTGCTCAGACCTGGGAAGGGCACAAAACGCAGGCCCAACCGAGTCAGCGCCTCTGAGGACTACCTGAGTATCTGAACCTGAGCAGCTTAGACCTGGGAAGTGCATACAACCCAGGGCCAGCCTCAGATGGTTCCTGGCCGAGCAACCTAGAGCATGAGCAGTGTGGGCAGGGAGGGCACACACACCATGAGTGGGGGCAAACCCAGTGTGGCTGAGACACTGCGAGCACACGGCAGTGTTATTGGATTGCCGTGTCCCTCCTTCCCCACAGCATGACTGAACAGTTCAGTTCAATGGCTCAGTCGTGTCTGACTCTTTGCAACCCCATGAATCGCAGCACGCCAGGCCTCCCTGTCCATCACCAACTCCCGGAGTTCACTCAAACTTATGTCCATTGAGTTGGTGATGCCATCCAGCCATCTCATCCTCTGTCGTCCCCTTCTCCTCCTGCCCCCAATCCCTCCCTCTGATGCTCTGAAAAGCATCAGTCTTTTCCAATGAGGCAACTCTTCTCATGAGGTGGCCAAAGTACTGGAGTTTCAGCTTTGGCATCATTCCTTCCAAAGAACACCAAGGACTGATCTCCTTTAGAATGGACTGGTTGGATCTCCTTGCAGTCCAAGGGACTCTCAAGAGTCTTCTCCAACACCACAGTTCAAAAGCATCAATTCTTCGGTGCTCAGCTTTCTTCATAGTCCAACTCTCACATCCATACATGACCACTGGAAAAACCATAGCCTTGACTAGACGGACCTTTGTTGGCAAAGTAGTGTCTCTGCTTTTGAATATGCTATTAAGGTTGGTCATAACTTTCCTTCCAAGGAGTGTCTTTTAATTTCATGGCTGCAGTCACCATCTGCAGTGATTTTGGAGCCCAGAAAAATAAAGTCTGACACTGTTTCCACTGTTTCCCCATCTATTTCCCATGAAGTGATGGGGCTGGATGCCATGATCTTCGTTTTCTGAATGTTGAGTTTTAAGCCAACTTTTTCACTCTCCTCTTTCACTTTCATCAAGAGGCTTTTTAGTTCTTCTTCACTTTCTGCCATAAGGGTGGTGTCATCTGCATATCTGAGGTTATTTATATTTCTCCCAGCAATCTTGATTCCAGCTTGTGCTTCTTCCAGACCAGTGTTTCTCATGATGTACTCTGCATAGAAGTTAAATAAGCAGGGTGACAGTATACAGCCTTGACATACTCCTTTTCCTATTTGGAACCAGTCTGTTGTTCCATGTCCAATTCTAATTGTTGGTTTCTGACCTGCATATAGGTATCTCAAGAGGCAGGTCAGGTGATCTGGTATTCCCATCTCTTTCAGAATTTTCCACAGTTTATTGTGATGACAGAACAAGCGAACCTAAAAAAGTATCCACCACCGCCCCCTTGTGTCAGGGTGGAAATTAAACATTGAAGAGACCAGCAAACAGAAGAAGCTAAAACAGAGGGAACCTCCTTGGAAGTGACAGGTGCAATAGATTAAAACCCTGTAGTTAGTACCGACTACATAGGAAGGGGCCTATAGATCTTGAGAAATATAAGCTGGATCAAGGAACTATCCAAAAATGAACTGACCCCACACTGCCAACAACAACACCAGAGAAAAAGTCCTAGATATGGTTTTACTATTTTTACTGTCATTATTTTTTTTAATTAAAAAATTTTAAGTCCTCTATTACTCCTTTAATTTTCATTTTTATAACCTACTATTACTTTGCAAAAAAAAAAGAGACCCTATTTTTTAAAGCAAACATATATATATAATATTTTAAAATTTTTGCAACTTTTTTTTCCTTTTCTTTAATATTGTACTTTTAAAAATCCAACCTATACTCTAGATTTGTAATCTTTGCTTTATGGTATTTGTTATCAATTTTGTACTTTTAAGAACCCAATCTTCAGTACCCTTTTTTACTTGGGAGCAAGATTACTGGCTTAACTACTCTTTCCCCCTTTGGACTCTCCTTTTTCTCCACCAGGTCACCTCTATCTCCTCCCTCCCCCTTCTCTTCTCTACCCAACTCTGTGAATCTCTTTGTGTGTTCCAGATGGTGGAGAACACTTAGGGAACTGATTACTGCCTGGATCTGTCTCTCTTCTTTTGATTTCCCTCTTTGTCCTCCTGGCCACCTCTGTCTCCTTCTTCCCTCTTCTCTTCTCTGTATAACTCCGTGAACGTCTCTGAGCGACCAGACTGTGGAGCTCACATAAGGAAGTGATTACTGGCTAGCTTGCTCTATCCTCTTTTGATTCCACCTCATCTCATTCGGGTCACCCCTATCTCCCTTCTTCCTCTTCGCTTCTCCATGAAACTCTGTGAAACTCTCTGGGCATCCCTCACTGTGGAGAAACTTTTTATCTTTAACCTAGATGTTTTATCAATGGTGTTGTATAGACAGAGAAGTTTTTAGGCTACTGTAAAAATGAGACTGAAAATGAGAAGCAGGAGGCTTAAATCCAAATCCTGAGAACACCAGAGAACTCCTGACTCCAGGGAATATTAATCGACAGGAGCTTATCAAATGGCTCCATACCTACACTTAAACCAAGCACCACTCAAGAGCCAACAAGTTCCAGAGCAAGACATACCATGCAAATTCTCCAGCAACACAGGAACACAGCCCTGAGCTTCAATATATAGGTTGCCCAAAGTCACTCCAAGCCCATTGAGATCTCATAACTCATTACTAGACACCTCATTGCACTCTAGAGAGAAGAAATCCATCTCCACCCACCACAACACTGACACAAGCTTCCCTAACCAGGAAACCTTGACAAGCCACCCATACAACCCCACCCACAGCGAGGAAACTCCACAATAAAGAGAACTCCACAAACTGCCAGAATACAGAAAGGCCACCCCAAACACAGCAATATAAACAAGATGTAGAGACAGAGGAATACCCAGCAGGTAAAGGAACAGGATAAATGCCCACCAAACCAAACAAAAGAGGAAGAGATAAGGAATCTACCTGATAAAGAATTCCAAATAATGATAGTGAAAATGATCCAAAATCTTGAAAACAAAATGGAATCACAGATACATAGCCTGGAGACAAGGATTGAGAAGATGCAAGAAAGGTATAACAAGGACCTAGAAGAAATAAAAAGTCAATATATAATGAATAATGCAATAAATGAGATAAAAAATGCTCTGGAGTGAACAAATAGTAGAATAATGGAGGCAGAAGATAGGATTAGTGAGGTAGAAGATAGAATGGTAGAAATAAATGATTCAGAGAGGAAAAAAGAAAAACAAATTCAAAGAAATGAGGACAATCTCAGACCTCTGGGACAATGTTAAATGCCCCAACATTCGAATCATAGGAGTCCCAGAAGAAGAAGATGAAAAGAAAGACCATGAGAAAATACTTGAGGAGATAATAGTTGAAAACTTCCCTAAAATGGGGAAGGAAATAATCACCTAAATCCAAGAAACCCAGAGAGTCCCAAACAGGATAAACCCAAGGCAAAACACCCCAAGATGCATATTAATCAAATTAACAAAGATCAAACCCAAAGAACAAATATTAAAAGCAGCAAGGGAAAAACAACAAACACACAAGGGGATTCCCGTAAAGATAACAGCTGATCTTTCAATAGAAACTTTTCAGGCCAGGAGGGAATGGCAGGACATACTTAAAGTGATGAAAGAAAATAACCTACAGCCCAGATTACTGTACCCAGCAAGGATCTCATTCAAATATGAAGGAGAAATCAAAAGCTTTACAGACAAGCAAAAGCTGAGAGAATTCAGCACCACCAAACCAGCTCTCCAACTAATGCTAAAGGATCTTCTCTAGACAGGAAACACAAAAAGGGTGTATAAACTCGAACCCAAAATAATAAAGTATATGGCAACGGGATCATACTTATCAATAATTACCTTAAATGCAAATGGGTTGAATGCCCCAACCAAAAGACAAAGACTGGCTGAATGGATAAAAAAACAAGACCCCTATATATATTGTCTACAAGAGACCCACCTCAAGACAAGGGACACATACAGACTGAAAGTGAAGGGCTGGAAAAAGATATTCCATGCAAATAGAGACCAAAAGAAAGCAAGAGTAGCAATACTCATATCAGATAAAATAGACTTAAAACAAAGGCTGTAAAAAGAGATAAAGAAGGACACTACATAATGATCAAAGGATCAATCCAAGAAGAAGAGATAACAATTATAAATATATATGCACCCAACATAGGAGCACCGCAACAAGTAAGACAAATACTAACAAGTATGAAACGGGAAATTAACAATAATATAATAATAGTGGGAGACTTTAATACCCCACTCACACCTATGGATAGATCAACTAAACAGAAAATTAACAAGGAAACACAAACTTTAAATGATACAATAGACCATCAAGACCTAATTGATATCTATAGGACATTTCACCCCAAAACAATGAATTTCACCTTTTTCTCAAGCACACACGGAACCTTCTCCAGGATAGATCACATCCTGGGCCATTAGTCTAGCCTTGGTAAATTCAAAAAAGTTGAAATCATTCCAAGCATATTTTCTGACCACAATGCAGTAAGATTAGATCTCAATTACAGGAGAAAAACTATTAAAAATTCCAACATATGGAGGCTGAACAACACGCTGCTGAATAACCAACAAATCACAGAAGAAATAAAAAAATAAATCAAAATATGTATAGAAACGAATGAAGATGAAAACACAACAACCCAAAACCTGTGAGACACTGTAAAAGCAGTGCTAAGGGGAAGGTTCATAGCAATACAGGTATACCTCAAGAAACAAGAAAAAAGTCAAATAAATAACCTAACTCTACACCTAAAGCAACTAGAAAAGGAAGAAATGAAGAACCCCAGGGTTAGTAGAAGGAAAGAAATCTTAAAAATTAGGGCAGAAATAAGTGCAAAAGAAACAAAAGAGACCATAGCAAAAACCAACAAAGCCAAAAGCTGGTTCTCTGAGAGGATAAGTAAAATTGATAAACCATTAGCTAGACTTATCAAGAAACAAAGGGAGAAAAATCAAATCAATAAAATTAGAAATGAAAATGGAGAGATCACAACAGACAACATAGAAATACAAAGGATCATAAGAGACTACTATCAGCAATTATATGCCAATAAAATGGACAACGTGGAAGAAATGGACAAATTCTTAGAAAAGTACAACTTTACAAAACTGGACCAGGAAGAAATAGAAAATCTTAACAGACCCATCACAAGCACGGAAATTGAAACTGTAATCAAAAATCTTCCAGCAAACAAAAGCCCAGGTCCAGACTGCTTCACAGCTGAATTCTACCAAAAATGTAGAGAAGAGCTAACACCTATCCTACTCAAACTCTTCCAGAAAATTGCAGAGGAAGGTAAACTTCCAAACTCATTCTATGAGGCCACCACCACCCTAATACCAAAACCTGACAAAGATGCCACAAAAAAAGAAAACTACAGGCCAATATCACTGATGAACATAGATGCAAAAATCCTTAACAAAATTCTATCAATCAGAATCCAACAACACATTAAAAAGATCATACTCCATGACCAAGTGGGCTTTATCCCAGGGATTCAAGGATTCTTCAATATCCGCAAATCAATCAATGTAATACACCACAAAAACAAATTGAAAAATAAAAGCCATATGATTATCTCAATAGATGCAGAGAAAGCCTTTGACAAAATTCAACATCCATTCATGATAAAAACTCTCCAGAAAGCAGGAATAGAAGGAATATACCTCAAAATAATAAAAGCTATATATGACAAACCCACAGCAAACGTGTTTGCCTTTCCATACTGTTCATGGGGTTCTCAAGGCAAGAATACTGAAGTGGTTTGCCATTCCCTTCTCCGGTGGACCACATTCTGTCAGATCTCTCCACCATGACCAGCCCATCTTGGGTTGCCCCATGGGCATGGCTTAGTTTCATTGAGTTAGACAAGGCTGTGGTCTTAGTGTGATTAGATTGACTAGTTTTCTGTGAGTATGGTTTCAGTGTGTCTGCCCTCTGATGCCCTCTTGGAACACCTACCATCTTACTTGGGTTTCTCTTACCTTGGGTGTGGGATGGCTGGATGGCATCACTGACTCGATGGACGTGAATCTGGGTGAACTCCAGGAGTTGGTGATGGACAGGGAGGCCTGGCATGCTGTGATTCATGGGGTCACAAAGAGTCATACATGACTGAGCGACTGAACTGAACTGAACAGCAAACATTATCCTCAGTGGTTAAAAATTGAAAGCATTTCCCCTAAAGTCAGGAAAAAGACAAGGGTGCCTACTTTCACCACTACTATTCAACATAGTTTTGGAAGTTTTGGCCACAGCAATCAGAGCAGAAAAAGAAATAAAAGGAATCCAAACTGGAAAAGAAGAAATAAAACTCTCACTGTTTGCAGATGACATGATCATCTACATAGAAAACCCTAAAGACTCCATCAGAAAATTACTAGAGCTAATCAATGACTATAGTAAAGTTGCAGGATATAAAATCAACACACAGAAATCCCTTGCATTCCTATACACTAATAATGAGAAAACAGAAAGAGAAATTAAGGAAACAATTCCATTCACCATTGCAACGGAAAGAATAAAATACTTAGGAATATATCTACCTAAAGAAACTAAAGACCTATATATAGAAAACTATAAAACACTGGTGAAAGAAATCAAAGAGGACACTAATAGATGGAGAAATATACCATGTTCATGGATTGGAAGAATCAATATAGTGAAAATGAGTATACTACCCAAAACAATTTATAGATTCAATGCAATCCCTATCAAGCTACCAACAGTATTCTTCGCAGAGCTAGAACAAATAATTTCACAATTTGTATGGAAATACAAAAAACCTCGAATAGCCAAAGCTATCTTGAGAAAGAAGACTGGAACTGGAGGAATCAACCTACCTGACTTCAGGCTCTATTACAAAGCCACAGTTATCAAGACAGTATGGTACTGGCACAATGACAGAAATACTGATCAATGGAACAAAATAGAAAGCCCAGAGATAAATCCACGCACATATGGACACCTTATCTTTGACAAAGGAGGCAAGAATATACAATGGATTAAAGACAATCTCTTTAACAAGTGGTGCTGGGAAAACTGGTCAACCACTTGTAAAAGAATGAACCTAGAACACTTTCTAACACCATACACAAAAATAAACTCAAAATGGATTAAAGATCTCAACGTAAGACCAGAAACTATAAAACTCCTAGAGGAGAACATAGGCAAAACACTCTCCGACATACATCACAGCAGGATCCTCTATGACCCACCTCCCAGAATATTGGAAATAAAAGCAAAAATAAACAAATGGGACCTAATTAAACTTAAAAGCTTCTGCACATCAAAGGAAACTATTAGCAAGGTGAAAAGACAGCCTTCAGAATGGGAGAAAATAATAGCAAATGAAGCAATGGACAAACAACTAATCTCAAAAATATACAAGCAACTCCTACAGCTCAACTCCAGAAAAATAAATGACCCAATCAAAAAATGGGCCAAAGATCTAGATAGACATTTCTCCAAAAAAGACATACAGATGGCTAACAAACACATGAAAAGATGCTTAACATCACTCATTATCAGAGAAATGCAAATCAAAACCACTATGAGGTACCATTTCACACCAGTCAGAATGGCTGCGATCCAAAAGTCTACAAGCAATAAATGCTGGAGAGGGTGTGGAGAAAAGGGAACTCTCTTACACTGTTGGTGGGAATGCAAACTAGTACAGCCACTATGGAGAACAGTGTGGAGATTCCTTAAAAAACTGGAAATAGAACTGCCTTATGATAAAGCAATCCCACTGCTGGGCATACACACTGAGGAAACCAGAATTGAAAGAGACACGTGTACCCCAATGTTCATCGCAGCACTGTTTATAATAGCCAGGACATGGAAGCAACCTAGATGCCCATCAGCAGATGAATGGATAAGAAAGCAGTGGTACATATACACAATGGAGTATTACTCAGCCATTAAAAAGAATACATTTGAATCAGTTCTAATGAGATGGATGAAACTGGAACCTATTATACAGAGTGAAGTAAGCCAGAAAGAAAAACACCAATACAGTATACTAACGCATATATATGGAATTTAGAAAGATGATAACAATAACCCTGTGTACGAGACAGCAAAAGAGACACTGATGTATAGATAAGTCTTATGGACTCTGTGGGAGAGGGAGAGGGTGGGGAGATTTGGGAGAATAGCATTGAAACATGTATAATATCATGTATGAAACGAGTCGCCAGTCCAGGTTCGATGCACGATACTGGATGCTTGGGGCTGGTGCACTGGGACGACCCAGAGGGATGGTATGGGGAGGGAGGAGGGAGGAGGGTTCAGGATGGGGAACACAGGTATACCTGTGGCGGATTCATTTTGATATTTGGCAAAACTAATACAAATATTGTAAAGTTAAAAAAAAAAAAAAAAAAAAAGAACTGCCATATGACCCAGCAATCCCACTGCTGGGCATACACACCAAGGAAAACAAAATTGAAAGAGATATGTGTACCCCAATGTCCTTCACAGCACTGTTTATCATAGCCAGGACATGGAAGCAGCCTAGATGTCCATCAGCAGATGAATGGATAAGAAAGCAGTGGTACATATACACAATGGAGTATTACTCAGCCATTAAAAAGAATACATTTGAATCAGTTCTAATGAGGTGGATGAAACTGGAACCTATTATACAGAGTGAAGTAAGCCAGAAAGAAAAACACCAACACAGTATACTAACACATATATATGAATTTAGAAAGATGGTAACGATAACCCTGTATGCGAGACAGCAAAAGAGACACAGATGTATAGAACAGTCTTTTGGACTCTGTGGGAGAGGGTGAGGGTGGGATGATTTGGGAGAATGGCATTGAAACATGTATAATATCATACGTGAAATGAATCGTGAGTCCAGGTTTGATTCATGATACACGATGCTCAGGGCTGGTGCACTGGGATGACCCAGAGGGATGGTATGGGGAGGGAGGTGGGAGGGTGGTTCAGGATGGGGAACACGTGTACACCCATGGTGGATTCATGTTGATGTATGGCAAAACCATATTGTAAAGTAATTAGCCTCCAATTAAAATAAATTTATATTAAAAATAATATTTTGCATATTATTTGTCTGTTTTTAGTTGGCGGTAAAATTGAAATATAACATTACTTTCACAGGTCCAATATAATGATTCAATTTTTATATATATTGTGAAATGATCACTGTAATAAGTCTATTTGACATTCCTCATTATACATAGTTACAAATTTTTTGTGTGTGTGATGAGAACTTTTAAGATTTACTCTCTTAGCAATTTCAAATATGCAATACAGTATTATGTAGTATTATTAACTATATATTATACAAAATAAATATTCAGCTGGGCTTCTCCTGTGGCTCAGCAGTAAAGAATCTGCCTGCAATGCAGGAGAGCCCAAGTTTGATCCCTGGTTGAGAAGATCCCCTAGAGGAGGGCATGGCAACCCACTCCAGTATATAGTCACCATATGGTACATTACACCTCCGTAAATTATTTATTTTATAGCTGGAGGTTTGATTTCCTTCACTCATTTTAGCATCCCCACCCCCACTCCCCGGCAACTACTAATCAGTTTTCTGTATCTAAGAACTTGTTTTTTCATTTGTTTGTTTTGTTTTTTAAGATTTCACATGTATGTGAGGTCATGTGGTGTTTGGCTTATTTCACTTAGCATAATGCCTTTAAGGTCCAACCATATTGTTGCAAATGACAAAACTTCCTTCCTTTTTATGACTGAATTGTTTTCCCTTGTGTCTATATACCACATCTTTGTCCATTCATTCATTGATGGACACTAGGTTGTTTCCATATCTTGGCTATTCTAAATAATGCTGCAATGAACAAGAGGATGCATATATATTGTTCTTCTTGAGAAAGAAAATTGATACTATCCAAATGGATGAGGAGATCCAACCAGTCCATCCTAAAGAAAATAAGTCCTGAATATTCATTAGAAGGTCTGATGTTGAAGCCGAAACTTGAATACTTTGGCCACCTGATACGAAGAAGTGACTCATTTGAAAAGACCCTGATGCTAGGAAAGATTGAAGGCAGGAGGAGAAGGGGATGACAGAGGCTGAGATTGTTGGATGGCATTAATGACTCAATGAACATGAGTTTGAGTAAGCTCTGGGAGTTGGTGATGGACAGGGAAGCCTGGCGTGTTGCAGTCCATTGGGTCGCAAAGAGTTGGATACGACTGAGTGACTGAAATGAACTGAACTGAAATGAAAGAAATTAGCTAATATCTTAAGAGCATATCTTATTCAATTAATATTTTTATATGTATTTATTTGTTACTCTTTTTTTCTTTTTTAAAACTGTATTTATTTGTAGTTGAGGATAATTATTTTATGATATTCTGTTGATTTCTGCCATACATCAACATGAATCAACCATAGGTATACACATGTCCCCACCTCCTTGAGCCTCCCTCCCAACTCCCACCCCATCCCACATTAGGTTGTCACAGAGCACCAGGTTGAGCTCCCTGTGCTATACAGCAACATCTCATTGGCCATCTATTTTACATATGGTAATGTATGTATTTCAACCAATTAGTCCCATCCTCTCCTTCCCTTGCTCTGTCCATGTCTGTTCTCTATGTCTGAGCCTCTATTCCTGCCTTACAAATAGGTTCAGCAGTAACATTTTTCTAGTTTTTATATATATGTGTTAATATATAATATTTGTCTTTTTCTTTCTGACTTACTTCACTGTTTGTAACAGGCTCTAGGTTAATCTACCTTATTAGAACTACTGAGTCAAATGCATTCCTTTTTATGATGGAGTTAATATTACACTGTATATATGTACCACAGCTTCTTTATCCATTCATCTATTGACAGACATCTAGGTTGCTTCCATGTCCTGGAAATTGTAAATAGAGCTGTAATGAGCACTGGGCTACATGTGTCTTTTTCAATTATGATTTTCTCAGGGTATATGCCTGGTAGTGAGATTGCTGGGTCAAATGGTAGTTTTATTCCTAGTTTTGAAAGAAATCTCCACATTGATCTCCATAGTGGCTGTATCAATTTACATTTCCACCAATGGTGCAAGAGGGTTCCCTTTTCTCCATACCTCTCCAGCATTTATTGTGTATAGATTTTTTGATGAACCATTCTGACTGGTGTGAGGTGATATCTCATTGTAATTTTGATTTGCATTTCTCTAATAAGTGATGTTGAGCATTTTTTCATATGTTTATTTGCCATCTGTATGTTTTCTTTAGAGAAATGTATATTTAGGTCTTCTGCAATATTTTTAATTGGATTGCTTGTTTTTCTTATGTTGAGCTGTATGAGCTGCTTATATATTTTGGAGATTAATCCTTTGTCAGTTGCTTAATTTGCAATTATTTTCTCCCATTCCGAGGGTTGTCTTTTCACCTTGCTAATAGTTTCCTTTGCTGTGCAAAAGATTTTAAGTTTAATTAGACCTCATTTGTTTATTTTTGTTTTTATTTCCATTACTCTAGAAATGTTCCCTTGGTATCCCTAATTTTCTTGAAGAGATCTCTAGTCTTTCCCATTCCGTTGTTTTCCTCTATTTCTTTGCATTGATTGCTGAGGAAGGCTTTCTTATCTCTTCTTGCTATTCTTTGGAACTCTGCATTCAGATGCTTATATCTTTCCTTTTCTCCTTTGCTTTTCGCTTCTCTTCTCTTCACAGCTATTTGTAAGGCCTCCCCAGACAGCCATTTTGCTTTTTTGCATTTCTATTCCATGGGGATAGTCTTGATCCCTGTCTCCTGTACAATGTCATGAACCTCAGTCCATAGTTCTTCAGGCACTTTATCTATCAGATCTAGTCCCTTAAATCTATTTCTCACTTCTACTGTACAATCATAAATGATTTGATTTAGGTCATACCTGATGGTCTAGTGGTTTTCCCTACTTTCTTCAATTTAAGTCTGAATTTGGCAAAAAGGAGTTCATGATCTGAGCCACAGTCAGCTCCCAGTCTTGTTTTTGCTGACTGTATAGAGTTTCTCCATCTTTGGCTGCAAAGAATATAATCGATCTTATTTCGGTGTTGACCATCTGGTGAAGTCCACGTGTAGAGTCTTCTCTTGTGTTGTTGGAAGAGGGTGTTTGCTATGACCAGTGTGTTCTCTTGGCAAAACTCTATTAGCCTTTGCCCTGCTTCATTCCATATTCCAAGGCCAAATTTGCCTGTTACTCCAGGTGTTTCTTGACTTCCTACTTTTGCATTCCAGCCCCCATTATGAAAAAGACATCTTTTTTGGGTGTTAGTTCTAAAAGGTCTTGTAGGTCTTCATAGAACCGTTCAACTTCAGCTTCTTCAGCATTACTGGTTGGGGCATAGACTTGGATTACTGTGATATTGAATGGTTTGCCTTGGAAACAAACAGAGATCATTCTGTCGTTTTTGAGATTGCATCCAAGTACTGCATTTCAGACTCTTTTGTTGACCATGATGGCTACTCCATTTCTTCTAAGGGATTCCTGCCCACAGTAGTAGATATAATGGTGATCTGAGTTAAATTAACCCATTCCAGTCCATTTTAGTTTGCTGATTCCTAGAATGTCGATGTTCACTCTTGCCATCTCCTGTTTGACCACTTCCCATTTGCCTTGATTCATGGACCGGACATTGCAGGTTCCTATGCAATATTGCTCTTTACAGCATCAGACCTTGCTTCTATCACCAGTCACATCCACAGCTGGGTATTGTTTTTGCTTTGGATCTATCCCTTCATTCTTTCTGGAGTTATTTCTCCACTGATCTCCAGTAGCATATTGGGCACCTACTGACGTGGGGAGTTCCTCTTTCAGTATCCTATCATTTTGCCTTTTCATACTGTTCATGGGGTTCTCAAGGCAAGAATACTGAAGTGGTTTGCCATTCCCTTCTCCAGTGGACCACATTCCGTCAGGCCTCTCCACCATGACCCGTCCATCTTGGGTGGCCCCACAGGGCATGGCTTAGTTTCATTGAGTTAGACAAGGCTGTGGTCCTAGTGTGATTAGATTGACTAGTTTTCTGTGATTATGGTTTCAGTGTGTTTGTCCTCTGATGCCCTCTTGCAGCACCTACCATCTTACTTGGGTTTCTCTTACCTTGGACGTGGGGTATCTCTTCATGGCTGCTCCTTACCTTGGATAAGGGGTATCTCCTCACTGCTGCCCCTCCTGACCTTGAACGTGGAGTAGCTCCTCTAGGCCCTTCTGCGCCCATGCAGCCACCGCTCCTTGGACGTGGGGTTGCTCCTCTCAGCCGCCGCCACTGACCTCGGGCATGGGGTAGCTCCTCTTGGCCGCCGCCTCTGACCTCAGATGTGCGGTAGCTCCTCTCGGCTACAGTCCCTGACCTCGGACATAGGGTAGTTCCTCTCAGCCGTTCCTGTACCGTCACAGCCTGGTACTCTTGGCCACTGCCCCTGATCTTGGACGTGGGGTAGAAATCGTATGGACCTAACAGAAGCAGAAGGTATTAAGAAGAGGTGGCAAGACTACACAGAAGAACTGTACAAAAAGGATCTTCATGACCCAGATAATCACGATGGTATGATCACTCAGCCAGAGCCAGATATTGTGGAAGTGAAGTCAAGTGGGCCTTAGAAAGCATCACTACAAACAAAGCTAGTGGAGGTGATGGAATTCCAGTTGAGCTATTTCAAATCCTGAAAGATGATGGTGTGAAAGTGCTGCACTCAATATGCTAGCAAATTTGGAAAACTCAGGAGTGGCCACAGGACTGGAAAAGGTCAGTTTTCATTCCAATCCCAAAGAAAGGCAATGCCAAAGAGTGCTCAAACTACCACACAATTGCACCCATCTCACATGCTAGTAAAGTAATGCTCAAAATTCTCCAAGCCAGGCTTCAGCAATATGTGAACCATGAACTTCCAGATGTTCAAGCTGGTTTTATAAAAGGCAGAGGAACCAGAGATCAAATTGCCAACATCCGCTGGATCATGGAAAAAGCAAGAGAGTTCCAGAAAATAATGTATTTCTGCTTTATTGACTATGTCAAAGCCTTTGACTGTGTGGATCACAATCAACTGTGGAATATTCTGAAAGAGATGGGAATACCAGACCACCTGACATGCCTCTTGAGAAACCTATATGCAGGTCAGGAAGCAACAGTTAGAACTGGACATGGAACAACAGACTGGTTCCAAGTAGGAAAAGGAGTACATCAAGGCTGTATATTGTCACCCTGCTTATTTAACTTGTATGCAGAGTACATCATGAGAAACACTGGTCTGGAAGAAGCACAAGCTGGAATCAAGATTGCCGGGAGAAATATCATTAACCTCAGATATGCAGATGACACCACCCTTATGGCAGAAAATGAAGAGGAACTAAAAAGCCTCGTGATGAAAGTGAAAGAGGAGAGTGAAAGAGTTGGCTTAAAGCTCAACATTCAGAAAACAAAGATCATGGCATCTGGTCACATCACTTCATGGGAAATAGATGGGGAAACAGTGTCAAACTTTATTTTTTGGGGCTCCAAAATCACTGCAGATGGTGACTGCAGCCATGAAATTAAAAGACGCTTACTACATGGAAGGAAAGTCATGACCAACCTAGATAGCATATTCAAAAGCAGAGACATTACTTTGCCAACAAAGGCCCGTCTAGTCAAGGCTATGGTTTTTCCAGTGGTCATGTATAGATGTGAGAGTTGGACTGTGAAGAAGTCTGAGCACCAAAGAATTGATGCTTTTTAACTGTGGTGTTGGAGAAGACTCTTCAAAGTCCCTTAGACTGCAAGGAGATCCAACCAGTCCATTCTAATGGAGATATGTCCTGGGTGTTCTTTGGAAGGAATGATGCTAAAGCTGAAACTCCAGTACTTTGGCCACCTCATGCGAAGAGTTGACTCATTGGAAAAGACTCTGATGCTGGGAGGGATTGGGGGCAGGAAGAAAAGGGGACGACAGAGGATGAGATGGCTGGATGGCATCACCGACTCGATGGACTTAAGTTTGAGTGAACTCCGGGAGTTGGTGATGGACAGGGAGGCCTGGCGTGCTGCGATTCATGGGGTCGTAAAGAGTTGGACACGACTCAGCGACTGAACTGACTGACTGTAGGAGGTGGGTCATAGAAGATCTTCCTGTGGTTTATGCAAAATGTGTTCTGCTTGTTTCCTCTAAAAAGTCTCATAGTTTCTGATCTTACATTTAGGTCTTTAGTTCATTTGGAGTTTATCTTTGTGTATGGTGTTAGGAACTGTTCTAATTTCATTCTTTTACATGTATCTGTCCAGTTTTCCCAGAACCACTTATTGAAAAGACTATCTTTTCTCCACTGTATGCTCTTGCCTCCCTGTCAAAGATAAGGTGCCTGGAGGTGTGTGGGCTATCTCTGGGCTTCCTATCTTGTTCCATTGTTCTATATATCTGTTTTTGTGCCAGTACTATACTATCTTGATGTCTGTAGCTTTGTAGTATAACCTGAAGTCAGGAAAGCTTGTTCCTCCAGCTCCATTTTTCTTTCTCAAGATTACTTTGACTATTTGAGAGTCTTTTGTGCTTTCATACGAATTGTGACTGTTTTTTTTTTTGTTGTTGTTCTAGTTTTGTGAAAAATGCCAATGGTAATTTGATGGGATTGCATTGGATCTGTAGATTGCTTTGGGTAGTGTAGTCAGTTTTACAATATTGATTCTTCTGATCCAAGAATATGATTATGTCTTTTCACCTATTTATGTCAACTTTGATTTCTTTCATCAGTGTCTTATAGTTTTCTGTGTACAAATCTTGTGTCTCTTCAGGTAGGTTTTTCCCTAGGTGTTTTATTCTTTTTTGTTACAGTGGTGAATAGGATTGATTCCTCAATTTTTATTTCTGATTTTTCATTGTTAGTATATAGGAATGCAAAGGATTTCTGTGTATTGATTTTGTATCTGGCAACTTTAATAAATTCACTAATTAGCTCTAGTAATTTTCTGAGAGTATCTTTAGGGTTTTTTTCTTTCTTTCTTTTTTTTTAAATCATGTCATCTGCAAACAGTGAGAGTTTTACTTCTTTTCCAATCTGAATTCATTTTATTTCTTTTTCTTCTCTGATTGCAGTGGCTAGGACTTCCAAAACTATGTTAAATAATAGTGGCAAGAGTGGGCACCCTTGTCTTGTTCCTGATCTTAGAGGAAATGCTTTCAGTTTTTCACTGTTGAGAATAATGTTTGTTCTGGATTTGTCATATATGGCCTCTATTATGTTGAGAAAGTTTCCTTCTATGCTGATTTTCTGGAGAGCTTTTATACATGGGTACTGAATTTTTTTGAAAATGCTTTCTGACTCTATTAAGATGATTATCATATGGCTTTAATCTTTTAATTTGTTATTATGGTATAACACATTGATTGATTTGTGTATATTGAAGAATCCTTGCATCCCTCATTATCCAATTAATTTTTTTTCTTTTTAAACCCATATTCATAGCAGCACTTTTATTTTTTAATTTAAATTTATTTATTTTAATTAGTGGATAATTACTTTACAATACTGTATTGATTTTGCCATACATCAACATAAATCTGCCACAGGTGTACACGTGTTCCCAATCTTGAAAGTTGATGTGTAATGCTGAGGTCTCTGAACAATTTGCAAAGTGAAGAAAAGGAATTTCTCCATTTTTCAACCATGATGTTCTCTCTCAGTGGTCTGTAGAATCTCTCCATATTTGCCATGGTCACACGGGGATGACTTGGGCTAAGTTTGATGACCCATTGACAATAGGCCCCTGCCCTCTCTGGATTCCCTCTACTCTCTTATGGGCTAGTAAGACTATAACGGCCCTTATTGATAAAACTCTCGAGTTCTTTACTCTCTCCTTTGATGCATCATTCTTCTTCATTATTACAGAGTCATTTGTTGTTTTTGTTGTATAGTTGCTAAATCAGGTCCTACTCTTTTGCAACCCCATAAACTGTAGCCTGCCAGGCAAGGACAGTGGAGTGGGTTATCATTTCCTTCTCCAGGGGATCTTCCTGACCCAGGGATGGAACTCTAGTCTCCCTCATTGGCAGGGAGCCACCTGAGGCTTTACCACTGAGCCACCTAGGAAGCCCCATTAGCATCATACCATCAGTTATTTTTAAATTAGCTTCCTTTAAAAAAATTTCTCCTTGCCACTGCTTAACTTTAGACCATTTTTCTATTTACTTCTATCCTCAAAGAAAATAACAAAAAAGCAACAATAATGATGACAATAATTTTCTGTATAGTGCAATTGCATATACAATAATATAATGACTAATAAAAATTAAAGCTGGTCTCTTTTGCTTCTTGAGTTGTTTTAGTAAAATTTTCTTGATGGTCAACATCCTAGCTAATATGACATTTTGAGACTATCAGTGACTCATTTAGCCGAATACAGTATCTGTATCCTATGAAGATGAAGAAAATCATCCTGAAGAAATTTCTAAGGGAACTGAACCCTCATTTCCTATGTTTCTCACTTGGCAGGTGGGTACTTTACCACTGGACTGTCTGGGAAGTCCTTGAGTTATAAGAGATAAATCCAAATAGATGAAATTACTTTTTATGGGTACAGAAGCTAAAGCATAAGAGGTTTAGAACTTTGAAAAAGATCCCAGAGCAAGAGGAAATCAGAGTGGAAAGTAGAATCAGTTCTTTCTACTCTAGGCAACTTTCTCCAAAATAGCTTCCTAGAGAGATTTCTGAACTTGGATAACTGAACTTGATATGCATGCATACTCAGTCGTGTCTGACTCTTTGTGACCCCATGGACTGTAGCCTGCCAGTCTCCTCTATCCATGGAATTTTCCAGGCAAGAATACTGGAGTGGGTTGCCATTTCCTACTCCAAGGGATCTTCCAGACCCAGAGATTAAACCCACATGACCTGTATCTCCTGCATTGGCAGGTGGATTCTTTACCACTGCTGCTGCTGCTGAGTCACTTCAGTTGTGTCTGACTCTGTGTGACCCCATAGATGGCAGCCCACCAGGCTCCCCCGTCCCTGGGATTCTCCAGGCAAGAACAGTGGAGTGGGTTGCCATTTCCTTCTCCAATGCATGAAAGTGAAAAGTGAAAGTGAAGTCGCTCAGTCGTGTCCAACCCTCAGCAACCCCATGGACTGCAGCTTACCAGGCTCCTCCGTCCATGGGATTTTCCAGGCAAGAATACTGGACTGGGGTGCCTTTGCCTTCTCCGCCTTTTACCACTGAGCCACCTGGAAAGATATACATTTTCCCTTTTGGAATGCTGATACTTTCCAACAATTTCTTCAAATGGGCCACCTTAAAATGAAAATTTGACTGGTAGGAGACAGGAGATAACCCACAGATAAATCTAAATGAAGTAGGTGGCATATGCAGGCAGGGCAGGAGTTGGGTGGAACTTTATAAACATGAAAACACAAAGTGACATATAGTTTTAGTAAGATAAGCAGAATGGATAGTGGGTTGACTTGGAAATTTGATTGTCTGTTGTTGAATAGAAAGACTTCACTTGAGGTTTATTCTGGTTTTAATTTATTAATGTGTATCACTGCTAAATTTTTTTCTAATTTTTGTGTTTTTTTTGCATTTTGTTTATTTTGAAATTGACTTCTAATTTGTATTAGGTTGATTATAAATGAGTGGTAAGAATAATTAAGCTATTTCAAATCCTGACAGATGATGCTGTGAAAGTGCTGCACTCAATATGCCAGCAAATTTGGAAAACTCAGCAGAGGCCACAGGACTGGAAAAGGTCAGTTTTCATTCCAATCACAAAGAAAGGCAATGCCAAAGATGTTCAAACTACTGCACAATTGCACTCATCTCACATGCTAGCAAAGTAATGCTCAAAATTCTCCAAGCCAGGCTACATGAACCGTGAACTTCCAGACGTTCAATCTGATTTTAGAAAAGGCAGAGGAACCAGAGATAAAGTCGCCCACATAAAAATTTAGAAAGGAGTAGGACAAAGCTGTATATTGTCACCCTGCCTATTTAACATATGCAGAGTACATCATGTGAAATGCTGGGCTGGATGAAACACAAGCTGGAATCAAGATATCTGGGAGAAATTTTAATAACCTCAGATATGCAGATGACACCATACTTATGGCAGAAAGCAAAGAAGAACTAAAGAGCCTCTTGAGGAAAGTGAAAGAGGAGAGTGAAAAAGTTGGCTTAAAATTCAACGTCCAGAAAATAAAGATCATGGCATCTGGTCCCATTACGTCATGGCAAATAGATGGGGAAACAATGGAAACAGTGACAGACTTTATTTTTTTGGCTCCAAAAATCACTGCAGATGGTGATTGCAGCCATGAAATTAAAAGATGCTTGCTCCTTGGAAGAAAAGCTATGACCAACCTAGACAGCATATTAAAAAGCAGAATTACTTTGCCAACCAAAGTCTGTCTAGTCAAAGCTATGGTTTTTCCAGAAGTCATGTATGGATGTGAGAGTTGGACTGTAAAGAATGCTGAGCACTGAAGAACTGATACTTTTGAACTGTGGTGTTGGAGAATACTCTTGAGAGTCCCTTGGACTGCAAGGAGATCAAACCAGTCCATCCTAAAGGAAATCAGTCCTGAATACTCACTGGAAGGATTTATGCTGAAGCTGAAACTCCAATACTTTGGCCACCTGATTCGAAGAACTGATTCCTTGAAAAAGACCCTCATGCAAGGAAAGAGTGAAGGCAGGAGAAGGGGAGGACAGAGGATGAGATAGATGGATGGCATCACTGACTCGATGGGCATGAGTTTGAGTAAGGTCTGGGAGTTGGTGAAGGACAGGAAAGCCTGGTGCACCGCAGTCCTTGAGGTCACAAAGATTCGGACACGACTGAGTGACTGAACTGAACTGAACTGAAGAATATCTAGCAATTTTATACACAAGAATAAAAGCAGATTTCTTAGGAAGGTCAGTTTTAAATTAATTCATAATATAATTTATGTTCTAGAAAACAGAAAAGCTTCAGAGGTAGCAGAAAATAAAAACTTCTTTAAACTTGTCTTGTTGAAAAAATAATTAATGCTGAATTTTACTGCAGGCAGCCAGTCTATTAGTTAATGAGAATGAAATAATGTTCTTGTATTAAATTCAGCATCTTTGTTTTCATTATTTATTAGTATTCATTATATGCCAACAATTTATGGAGCTTTGCACAGATCATAAAAAATAGAATTCTTGCCCAATTATATTTTACATTAAATAAGATGCAGTTAGTGTATTTTATAGCATCTGACATGTAAGAGCACAGTATCAATTATCATATTGCTTCTATAAAGTATATTAAAAGGTAAGAGAAAAAGTACTGAAGGTTTGTATTGTCTATGGAAAACTAGTGTCTACATTGTGCTGGGACTAGATTTAAATGCAGGTTGGACAGCACTGTTGAGGTGCATTTCAAGATTGTAGATTGCTAAGAGCAGATCACTACTTCCTAAATCATGAAGACCACTTCCCATATCTTGCAGAGTTTTTTTGCTTAAAGATATGATTAGAAGAGCTGGGCTCATTTGGCTAGGCTGAACTTGAGGATTTAGAGCAGTCACAGTCCAAAGGTACAATGTGACTGTCAAGAGTGCTCACTGTTACTGCCCAGCACAGTGAGGTTTCTTTCTGGGACACTGTTTGGGTCACTGCCCTTTTCTTAGTAGAAAGACCTAGTCAGGCTTATCTCATCTCAACAGAAAAGATGTTCCTCATTCTTATTTTTCAAACTTGGCTAACAAAACTCTGTGGTGTTGTGTAAATCTGAGCTTTCTAGACAGTTCTTTCCTCCAGCTTGATAAATTACCCCATTTTCCTAAACGTGCTCTTTAAAACATAGTAACAGAGAAAAGGCAAGAGGGGTTAAAAAATCAAGAATAAAATCAATTCTACTGGTGGAGGGGAAGGTCCAATGGGAAAAGAACCAACCTTTACTGAACACCTACTGTATCCCAGGTTCTGTCATAATCACTTTATATGCTTTGGTTGCATTTATATAAACATTAACCATAAAAGCATCTACAGTTCTTACCCATGT
Organism: Bos taurus; assembly: GCF_002263795.3. NCBI lineage: Eukaryota > Metazoa > Chordata > Mammalia > Artiodactyla > Bovidae > Bos > Bos taurus. Next base: position 78,998,107 of record NC_037332.1, read on the forward strand.
TTACTAACTTTAAATTTGGTTATTTTTAGTCTTATTTTCCAACAAAAATCTTAAGACTGATAGTCTACTGCACATGCAAAATGAATTGCTTACCAGTTATCTTTTTTTCTCATGTACATCTGTTTCATTGCAAAACTAGAAGAAAAATAGCAGCACAGAACTAGTTTCTCATTGACATGGGTACAGAATCATCTCTGTAGAGGTTGTGACTTCCCCCATAAAACAATCTTATAAAGTATCAGGAAGGGAAAAGGCAAGAGATTGTAATGCCTGGGCGAATGCCTCTGCACTTTAGTGATGTCTGCAAGAAAGAAAATGTCCTCTGCCCTTCTAGGTTCCTCTGGCTGTCTAAGAATTAAGTTGACATGAGACAGATTAACAGGAGAAAATCACTCAAAAGTCCAATAACATATTTATATGAGAGAGACCCAGGAAAACTGAGTAATCTGAGTAATTCACCAAATTGGCCAAAACCTTCATCTTTAACAACACAAAGAGGATATTGAGAGTAGTGGTGTGGGACTTCAAAGAGGAAGAAGCCAATTAACATGGAGATGGAAAAGCAAATGTTTCGTAAACAAATGTTTGCTGGGCCATGCTGGAGACAGGGGGACACAGAGAGGAATTTTAGCAAACAGAAATTGCTAAGTTCCTCCTTATCCACACACCTAGTTCATACTGCAGTTATGTATGGTGATGGCTCCCTTCCTGGAATAGGTCCTCAATCTACATTTCTTAAGCAATTAGTAGGGAAGTCAAAGTTTTTTCCTGTGTCTTTTGGATGTGGATTATTCTCAGCTCCTAATAATCCACATGCCATTGAAAGGTTGCTGCTGTGAGCCATGTATTACACCAGGATTCACGATCTCTGGAGGAGAGGATTTTGATCCAGGGTCAGAGACGAGACTTGACTACTTGGAACTTTTTGTGTAGCAAGGTTTTATTAAAGTATAAGAGAAAGCTTCTGACATAGACATCAGAAAGGGGCAGAAAGAATGCCCACTTCCTAGTTTTTAGCAAGGCATTTTATGTCTGTTCAGTTCAGTTCAGTTCAGTCATTCAGTCATGTCCGACTCTGTGACCCCATGGACTGCAGCACACCAAGCCTTCTGTCCATCACCAACTCCCGGAGTTTACTCAAATTCACGTCCATTGAGTCGGTGATGCCATCCAACCACCTCATCCTTTGTCGGCCCCTTCTCCTCCTGCCTTCAATCTTTCCCAACATCAGGGTCTTTTCAAATGAGTCAGCTCTTCGCATCAGGTGGCCAAAGTATTGGAGTTTCAGCTTCAACATCAGTCCTTCCAATGAACATTCAGGACTGATTTCCTTTAGGATTGACTGGTTGGATCTCCTTGCAGTCCAAGGGACTCTCAAGAGTCTTCTCCAACACCACAGTTCAAAAGCATCAATTCTTTGATGCTCAGCTTTCTTTATACTCCAACTCTCACACCCATACATGACTACTGGAAAAACCATAGCCTTGACGAGATGGACCTTTGTTGGCAAAGTAATGTCCCTGCTTTTTAAAATGCTGTCTAAGTCAGTCATAACTTTTCTTCCAAGGACTAAGCGTCTTTTTATTTCATGGTTGCAGTCACCATCTGCAGTGATTTTGGAGCCCCCACAAAAATAAAGCCTGACGCTGTTTCCACTGTTTCTCCATCTATTTGCCATGAAGCGATAGGACCAGATGCCATGATCTTTGTTTTCTGAATGTTGAGCTTTAAACCAACTTTTTCACTCTCCTCTTTCACTTTCATCAAGAGGTTCTTTAGTTCTTCACTTTCTGCCATAAGGGTGGTGTCATCTGCGTATCTGAGGTTATTGATATTTCTCTCAGCAATCTTGATTCCAGCTTGTGTTTCATCCAGCCCTGCATTTTCCATGATGTACTCTGCATATAAGTTAAATAAGCAGGGTGACAATATACAGCCTTGACGTACTCCTTTTCCTATTTGGAACCAGTCTGTTGTTCCACATCCTATTCTAACTGTTGCTTCCTGATCTGCATATAGATTTCTCAATAGGCAGGTCAGGTAGTCTGGTATTCCCATCTCTTGAAGAAATGTTCACAGTTTATTGTGATCCACACAGTCAATAAAGCAGAAGCAGATGTTTTTCTGGAACTCTCTTGCTTTTTCCATGATCCAATGGATGTTGGCAATTTGATCTTTGGTTCCTGTGCTTTTTCTAAAACCAGCTTGAACATCTGGAAGCTCATGGTTCATGTATTGCTGAAGCCTGGCTTGGAGAATTTTGAGCATTACTTTACTAGCATGTGAGATGAGTGTAATTGTGTGGTAGTTTGAGCATTCTTTGGCATTGCCTTTCTTTGGGATTGGAATGAAAACTGACCTTTTCCAGTCCTGTGGCCACTGCTGAGTTTTCTATATTTGCTGGCATATTGAGTGCAGCACTTTCACACCATCATCTTTTAGAATTTGAAATAGCTCAACTGGAATTCCATCACCTCCACTTGCCTTGTTCACAGTGATCCTTCCTAAGGCCCACGTGACTTCACATTCTAGGATGTCTGGCTCTAGGTGAGTGATCACACCATCGTGATTATCTTGGTCATGAAGATCTTTTTTGTACAGTTTTCCTGTGTATTCTTGCCACCTCTTCTTAATATCTTCTGCTTCTGTTAGGTCCATACCACTTCTGTCCTTTATTGAGCCCATCTTTGCATGAAATGTTCCCTTGGTATCTCTAATTTTCTTGAAGAGATCTCTAGTCTTTCCCATTCTATTGTTTTCCTCTATTTCTTTGCACTGATCACTGAGGAAGGCTTTCTTATCTCTCCTGGCTATTCTTTGGAACTCTGCATTCAAATGGGTATATCTTTCCTTTTCTCCTTTGCTTTTGGCTTCTCTTCTTTTCTCAGCTATTTGTAAGGCCTCCTCAGACAACCATTTTGCATTGGTTAGCTCAAGGCAGAACCAGGTGTTGTCAACACAGAATTAAAAGAAGCTTCCTTTAATTTTGTGTAGAGAAGGAAAAAGTGCCTGCCACTTGCAGTTTATTTCCTCCTGCCACTTGGGGACCTCTGGCCTTCCTACCTGTTACTCTCTTACCATCATCTCACTCCGGTCAGAATGATTGTCATCAAAAAATCGACAAGCAATAAATGCTGGAGAGGATGTGGAGACAAGGGAACCCCACTTGCGTTGTTGGTGGGAATGTAAATTGATACAGCCACTATGGAGAGCAGTATGGAGATTCTTTAAAAAGCTAGGAATAAAACTACCATATATCACAGCAATCCCACTACTGAGCACATACCATAATTCAAAAGACACATGTTAAGAAAAAAAAAAAAAACAGACACATGTACACCAATGTTCATTACAGCACTATTTACAATATCAGGACATGGAAGCAACTTAGGTGGCCATCAACAGATGAAAGGATAAAGAAGTTGTGGTACATATATACAATGGAATGTTACTCAGTTATGAAAAGGAATGATTTTGAGTCAATTAAACTGAGGTGGATGAACCTAGAGCCTGTTATACAGAGTGAAGTAAGTCAGAAAGAAAAAACAAATTTTATATGTTAACACATATACATGGAATCTAGAAAAATGTTACTGATGAACCTATTTTTAGGGCAGGAATAAAGACACAGAGGTAGAGAATGGACTTGTGGGCACAGTGAGGTTGGGACAAATTGAAAGAGTAGCATTGAAATATATACATTACCATGTGTAAAACAGATAGCTAGTGGGAAGTTGCTATATAACACAGGGAACTCAGCTTGGTACTTTGTGACAACCAAGAGGGGTGGGATGGAGGGGCTGGGAGGAAGGCTCCAGAGGGAGGGGATATATGTATACTTATGGTGGATTCACATTGTTGTAGGACAGAAACCAACACAACATAGTAAACAATTATCCTCTAACTAAAAAAAAAAAAAAAATCCACATGCCTGAGACATTTTGGGATGGCAAGTTTTGCTCCCCCACTGTGAGTTTACTGGGACTGTCTCCCCAAAGGCTGCCTTATTTTTTCCTAAACCCTATAAAATGCACTGGAGAGGAAACAGCAATCCACTCCAGTATTGTTGCCTGAAGAATCTCTAGTCTTTCTCATTCTATTGTTTTCTTCTCTGTTTCTTGATTCACATACTGCTGAAGCCTACCTTGAACGATTTTGAGCATAATCCTACTTGCATGTGAAATGAATGCCATTGAATGGTAGTTCAAACATTCTTTGGCATTGCCCTTTTTTGGAGATTGGAATGAAAACTGACCCTTTTCAGTCCTGTGGCCTCTGCTGAGTTTTCCAAATTTGCTGACATATTGAGTGCCACACTTTAACAACATCATATTTTAGGATTTGAAATAGCTCAGTTGGACTTCCATCACTTCTGCTAGCTCTGTTTGTAGTAATGCTTCCTAAGGCCCACTTGACTTCACACTCTAGGATGTCTGACTCTGGGTGAGTGAACATGCCATCATGGTTATCAAGGTCATTAAGATCTTTTTCATAGTTTTTTCGTGTATTCTTGTCACCTTTTCTTAATCTCTTCTGCTTCTGTTAAGTCCTTACTGTTTCTGCCCTTTATCGTGCCCATCCTTGCATGAAATATTCCCTTGATGTCTCCAATTTTCTTGGAAGAGGAGTAAATTATGAGTTTAGGATTGACAGATAAACACTCTATATATAAAACAGATGAACAACAGGACCTATTTAAAACACAGGAAACTATGTTCAATATCTTGTAATAACCTATAATGGAAAATAATCTGAGAAAGAATATGTGTGACTATGTGTACACACACACACACACACACACACACTGCTGTTGCTTAGTCACTCAGTTGTGTCCTACTGTTTGCAGTCCCATGGACAGTATTGTAACCTGCCAGGCTCCTCTGTCCATGGGATTTCCCAGGCAAGAATACTGGAGTGGGCTGGTTATTCTTCTCCAGGAGATTTTCCAGACCAAAGGATCTAACCCATGTCTCTTGCATTGGCAGGTGGGTTCTTTACCACTGAGCCACCAGGGAAGTATCATACATATTTGAATCATTTTGCTGTATATCTGAAACTAACACAACATGGTACATCACCTATACTTCAAAAAAAAAGATAGGAAGGGGCTCAGTGTAATCGACTGCAGAGACTACCCTTAAAGATATGTGAGGTTTTTCTTTTTAACCCAGTGGATCCCGAACACAGATGGCCACCTGCCTTTGAAACAGTAGCAGCTCCACTATGCATTTTAAGGCTCAGCAGTGCCTAAAGCTACTTTTTCAGAGTTTCAAATTTTCAAATTCCCTTTTAACTGCCTGCACAATTCCTCTGGGAGGTGTTGTGTGTGTAAGGGGCTCCTGCCCATTCGTTACTGGGAGATTTCTGCAGCTGGAGGCAGATGGCATGTGAACTAACTGTACTCACAATGACCAGCCTATGCTTCCCTGCTCTGGGCAGGACCCACATCCCTTCTGACCCATCACTCAATCTCACCCTCAGGGCCTGGATTGGTGGCCTCCTCCCCCGGGGACTGTTTCCTGGTGGCCCCCCTGCAGGTCTCTGGCACCGCTATGGGCTCTGGGTATGATCACTATGTAGTTCGTATAACAGGCATTGATGTTCTGTCTGCTGAAGATAGAATCATGCCCCACACTGCCTAGGCAAGCAAGTGCATGCCACTCAACAGAGTAAGCTTAATTTGGCCCACAAAGTGAATGGACATTTTAACATGAGTTGCAAAGACTGAGAAATTTTACATAAAATTCCAGCCTTTTGATTTCTTTTGAAAACGTGGAAGATCTGACATCTCAAAACTCCCATCCCTTTAAAATAGACACACTCAGAGAAGCTGACTCTCCACTGAATGAGGCATATGCCCTTCATTTGACTTAAAGCTCCTGCCTGCAGGCGTTACATTGTGTGAGTCCTTGCTCAGACAGCTTTACATCAAACAAACAGCAAAGCAAACTCATCTTCTTTTTGCCCAAGGCGCCAAGTTCACTTTCAGTATCTATCCCATGGTGTAGGGCTTTTGAGCAGGCTGAATAAATGTTAGTCAGCACTAAATCTCTTTCCCTCCTCATTCAATTCATTTGTGTAGACCCTCACACATCAGAGTACATGTTTCCTGCTGCTAATTTGTTTATGGTCACAGTCCTGCTGGGATCAACAGCAGCCTATTAACTTTCACAGTCATTTTTAACCACAGCCTCAGGGTTTCTCTCTGCTCATTAATTCACTTTTGTGAGAAAGTTTTGAGTGCATTAAAGTGAAGCATTTAAAATAATCCTGATTTAACCAAGTGCATGGCAATCTCATACACACAGCTAACCTGTGGCAGGACAGGGTCAGGTGCTGGCGACAGACCAGGGCCACTAAGCCAGGGCTCCATGTGTGTCCTGGGGCCGCTCAAGAGCACCACCAATACGACTTGCACTTCCACCACACACTGCAACCCAGGTCAGGGTGGAGCCAGGTTCCTAGAAAGATCTACATTAGTTTTTCTTCAAAGAAAATTATGCTCTGTGGGGGTGGGGTACAGCTTCTCACACTGGGCCATGCCCCACCCATATACACTGGTTAAACATAAGAACACTTAATGCATAAGCTTTTCAATTTCAAACTACTTATTTTTCACAACTAAGATCATATCATCACATTTTTTACTTCTGTGTGATAGCTGAATTAATTGAATTAACTAAAATTACTGAGGTTCAACCACAATGAAACGACTTCATAGTACAGCTCTGAAGGGCAGATAAAAGCAGGTGACCCAGCATAAAGCCCAAAGCAATAGTTTCTTTAAGATGATCTGAGTATCGACATTTTTCATAACTTTATGCCAACCTGCTACTATTGAGCATTCAACCAGAAAGATGAAATCAGAATGCAGAGTGATAATTAAATGAACAATTTTGCAGAATAACACCTTTATCTTGTGAATAAAATGTGTTAGAAATTCTCCTCAAGTGCTGTGATGATGATGTTACCTCATCTTATACACCTGGTATCACTAACTTTAGCAACACACGATCATATAAGATGCGCTTTAAAAATTCTGCGAAAACCTTGGATTTCAAGAGCATCATTAGGTCAAACTGGCTACATTAAAATAAATTTCTTCACATTATAACTTGCATATATAACAGTAAACAACAGTTTCCAATGGCAATTACAGGCTTTAATTTTCTTTACTCCCACTTTTTTGCTGATTAAAATAGGCAAAGCATCATATTTTCACCTAAAATGTTTTGCTTGTTTTCTGGATTTCTGAGCTGGATTTCAATTTTGAAGTCCTGAAAGGTAACAAGGGATCCTGGTAATCATTTGCAATAAGAGGAAAGAATCTCTTTAGCTTCAAAATTCTGGTTCAACAAAGTCTTTTCAGTAGCCTGCTTGCTTTCTCTTTCTCTCGCGATCCTAAATTTCAGGGAGTGATGAAAGCTTTACACATAAACTATAAAGGGGAGTCACTGTAGAAGGGAAACGCCTCATGTGCATCTTAGAGTCTATTTTTGTGCTCTCTGGGAAGGCAGTGCATTACTTTTAGTAGTCTAAGTAGTCCAGTTTTTAAGCATTTTAAAGTAATTTTTAAGTAGTCAATTTCAAGCAGTTCATCTCCCATTTAATTCATCAAATTAGAAGTTTCTGAATCAAGCCTGATCATTTGTATTCTCTTGGCATTCTGAGTTCAGGAGGAAAAGAAAGTATTCCCAGGATATCTTGAATTAAAAACACACGTGACCTCAACAACAGTGTTGACAGGCTTACCATCTGCTGTTCACCAGAGTCACCGATCTGTCACCACTTCACACAAGTTAGCCTTGTGGGTAGCAAGTCAAGGGGCAGTGTTCTGCTGGGGCTCCTCTCCAGGGATGAGAAACCACTATGGTGGCACAAAGGTGAAAGCGAGCCATGGGGAGGGAGCAGAACACGGGACACATGCCCTTCTTATGTTGTAGTCACCCACTCTGGGTGACTTTTTATCTTGAGGAAAAAAAAATGAAAAGTGAATCTTCTGAAGAAGGTGAAGGACTCTTGAAAACTATTTTCTTTCTTGGTATAACTGATACAGTTGGAAAACTTCCCTTATGATTCGAGTAGCAAGAGCTTGGAGGAGAAATGGGCATTTACTTAATGGATGGTGTATAATAACATAAACCTACAGCACAGCACAGAAGCCACTGGGTGTGAGATTCCAAGCTAACGAAGGGGAGATGTAACTTGCCACATGTCACCCCTGGAAACTTAACACATGTGCCCACATCACTGCCATGTGGCTGAACCACCTCTGGAGATCCTTCCACTCTAGAGTGAGTCCTGAGTCATCAACCCCACAGCCAACTGACTTTCTAAGGTACTACACCAGTAGGAAGTTGAGGACCAGGGAGTTTAGGTTTATGCTAATTTTTTTTTTTTTTTTAACAAACATGCCATTCAAGTCATACTAATTAAAACAATATAGCAGGAGTTACATCTTCTTTTATGCTCTCTACAAAACAGTCCTCCAACTCATCTGTCACCAACATGGACATTTTATGAGAAACACTTTTCAGTATTTGCTTACTGGTTCATCTTTTACATACAGTTGAAATGAATAATTTAGACTGGCATTCTCCCCGCCCATCCACCCAGCAAATGTGTTTTTCCTTATCTGAGGTTTTCTCAGAACCCAGCAGAGTGTGATCAACATAATACAGTGACAATTTAAGCAAGAAAGAAATATCACTTTAAAGAGGAAATGCCGAGAATTGTAAAAAAGTTAAAAAAAAGTGTGACATGAGTGAGGAGCCACAGACACAGAGGTATACCCCTGTCAGGAGACCGTGGAAATGGAATGGGTGGGATGGGCAGAATAAAAAGAAAAATAAACCATGTGGCAGGTAATTGCAGCTTCCTATTTTTCCAGACCCACATTCATCTCAGACATGTATGCTTTCATTTTCTATACTTCCAGGAACACTGACCCTCTTTCTGTTCCTGGAATCCTTAAGGCCAAACACAGTTTGTTTTGACTTGCCCACTCAGAGAGCAGCAGGATTGTCTGAAAATGCCCAAGGGGTTGTACTTGTAGGAGAAGAGAAATTGACACTGGATACTTTAGGTCTGTACTGCTGACTTAGATTTTATTGGTCCAGTTTTCACTTTATTCTTGTGCTGGGTGAAGTCATACAATAAAACTCAAGAAAGGAAAATAATTGATTTGATGTACTATTAAGTTAATTAGCTTAGTTTAAAAAAAAAAATAGTTCACAAACTTGAGGTGAGTAATTTATAGATGTTTAGAACCATAAAAAATGTTGATTTCTTTTTGTTTTACTGCTGGTGAGTATTATCTGGGGCAGAACTAGGCAGCTCATAATGTTTGTGGGCTTGTGTATATTTAAAAATTTGTCTGTGAAGCAGGGTGACTGCCTGTTCTCAGTGTTGATGGAGGATCAGAGAAGAATCTGTCAGTCGGGGACCACCCCCTTTCTAAATTCAAAACTTTATCTTTGTTTCTTAGTTTTTAAAATTTCTTAGTTGCTTTTTGAAGCAGTAATACTTTCTGTTTGGGAGTTTTAGTCTTTAATTTCTAAGGCAATGTACTTTCATTAGTCTCTTTTATGGCCTCCCTTTCTCTTCCCTTCCTGTACCCCATGAACCTCATTACTTGTTATTATATGACCTTGAGGAAGCTGTTTAGTTCTGTGCATCTCATCTATAAAATAAGTTAAAAATATTGCTTTAAGGTTAATTTCCAAAATTATTCTCCATTTTTATTCACTGCCCTGGAGAATTTCTGTTTAATTTTATTTATTATCTATATATGAAAAAGTCCTAAATCGATATTCCCAGCCTCAGTTTCTCTCACTCCCAATTATCTGTATGCTTTTACGATATATATGTCTCACTAGAATTCAAGGCTTAGGTATTGAACTCTGCTTGTTGAAATGAAATTTCCTCTTTAAGAAAATTAATAGCATATCTTAAGAGTCATGAAATATATTCATGTATATATATAACCCAGGAATTCTAGGAATCCAAAATAAGAAATAGTTCAAGATATATTTTTGGAAAGTATGTTCATTGTTTCTCCTTCACCAAATTGAAAGGAATCTGAATAAACAATAAAAGGGATCAAGTGATTTATGATACATCAACCTGATAAATACTAAAAATCTATTAGAAAGGCTTACTTCCTTTTAGCCACAATGAAATGTGAGTAATATTGTATATAATATAATATAATATAACACATGTGAACTGAACCACTTACAAAGTTCTGGCAGGAAATATATGAAAATGATAATAACTGTGTGTTCAGATGGCAGATCACTTGTGAATCTTTATTTTGTTTTCTCTTTTTCCAAGCTTGCAATTATGTTTTTTACCCCTCTTTTTGTTGGAAAAAAAAAATCTATGTTGAAAACTGATCTTATTTCTTTTCTTCCTAAAGTCTTTTCCCAATGGCTACCAGTGTGTCTTCTCAAGTCCTCTAGGTGCTCAGCTCTGGAGTTTTGAATTTTGTAATTCTTTCCTTTTACCTCTCATATCTCAAATTATACCCAAGAGCCATAGAATCTTCTTCAAAAACAGATTTTGTTCATTACCACCTTCTACCCAAATCCAAACTCTCAGCCACTGTAGCCAGCATGTATTTAATAACCCCTCATGAGATCTCAAAGAGTTGGACATGACTAAATTTGTGTGTGTGCGTGCACATGTGTGCACACACACACACACACACACACACACACACTACCTTATGTAGTTCCTCTCCTCACAAACCTACTTTTTGCTCCCTAATATTTACAATATCAAAATTGGACTCCAGTGTTGATCTTATTACCTTTTCCCATATAATCTCTGTTTAACTTCTCAACTTTGGTTTTCCAAATATCCCTATCTCAAATTCTCTACTTTGGCCAGAAAGCTCTCTGAGTTCCATTTTCATGTTTTGTATCCATCAATCTTTTTACTTCTTGCTTCCAAATTCACTCTCAAGTGTGTATTATATATCCTCTCCACACTTGGGGATTCGTTACTCCATGTATCCTCAGTCCTTACTAAATGGACGTTTTAAGTATCCAAGTATGATAAAATATTTGAAATGTGGTATACAAATATTAGATATTATATTATATTGTTGCAGTATGGCATAATCCTTAAAGTATTATGGTTAATGGCTAATTTAAAAAATTGAAAAATTGGACCTAGAAATAACAGACAGGTTACTATAATATCAGTCACAGAAAAATACTAGGAAGGTTGATGACAGCCATGCTTTTGTTGTCACTGAGGACAAGATACGGCAGTCAGTAGAAGTAATAACAAAGCATTCTAGAATTACTTTGCTAATTTGAGTTCATTAGCCTCGATCAGAGGAATGTTTTCAGCACAGTATTTGACAAAATCTCTTTGACAGCCTTATGGACAAGACTAAGAAATGTGAGCTAGAGGATAATTACTTGAGTAAATTCATAGCCAGTTGAAAAGCTACTCCAAGAATCTTGATTAAGATAGAGATCAACTTGGAAAGATCAACTAAGCTATTTGACTCTGATCTCTTCAGCATTTTTTATCAATGATTTAATGAATAATCAGAAAGTATTCACAGCAAATTTGCCCAATTAAAATAGCTAGATGATATTGTTTATACAATGAATGTCAGGAAAAAAAAAAGAAGAGAGAAAAAGAAAGTCCTCCAAAGTCTAAAATTTCAGACTAACGTTAGGAAGATGAACTAAAGTACAGATAAGTATGAAGCCTTCAATTCAGGTTTAAGAAATTGGCTAAACAATTGCCAGATGGGTGAGACTTTACTTGACAAAAGTTCATGTGAAAACAAATTCCCAGAGGTTTCAGTTGACATTATCCCCAATGTGAGCCAAAGTAATTTGGAGGGAAAACAAACAAACAAACAAGCCATTTTGAGGTAGGAAAGTAATACAGCATCCAGAGCAATGGAAGAACATATTTTAATTTTACCCTGAATTTACTACACTTGAAAAAATAGTTTAATTTTGGGTGCCTTATTTTAAAGGAGGAAGCAGACAATTCAGAGGTAATAGAAACAGCAGAAAGAGAAATGCAAGGAAATTAGGGTAAATGAAGAAGAGGTAAATGGGGTGTTTAGCTTACAAGAGATCACACAAGAAATGCCATGACAACTCTGCTCAGATACATAAATGATTCTCAGGACTTCCCTGGTAATCCAGTGGCTAAGTCTGTGTGCTCCCAATGCAGGGGGCTCAGGTTCAATCCTTGGTCAGGGAACTGGGTCCCACATGCTACGTCTAAGGGTTCATGTGCCACAACTAAAGATCCCGCGTTCTGCAAGGAAGATTGAAGATCTGACGTGCAACAACTAAAATCTGTCATAGCCAAATCAACAAATTAAAATAAAACCCCAAAACTGACTCTCAGGTGAAATAGAAAGTAAGGTCTCACAGAGGGACCAGCGTTTGAAAACAAAGCTTTAATGTACTACGGGGACCTGAGAAGCTGGGATGCTGAATGGAGTGATGTCACCATGGAATGGATTACCTTGCTGCCAAAGAATGGGTCAAATTAATTTTTTGTTTAATAGCTTCTCGGTGCCTGGCATAAGCATCTAGAGCATTCTATAGAAGTCAACACATGATGGTGAAATAATGAAAGTTGGAGACAGGGAGGGCTGTTCTGTGTCTTTGATATGAAAATAAACAGCCTGTGGAGGTGAAATCAAAACTTTTCAATCTTTCAACTATATTCACCAATGTCATAGCATTTTAGAATCATATTTAAGGTATCAAAGACTGGCAAAGCATGTGTGACTTTTCAATTCAGGAAAAGATTTAGTTTTATTAATACACTGCTTTTCTTTAAAATTGTTCACAATATCAACTATGTGAAGTGGAAAACCTCATCAATCTACCTTTCTGGTTTATTTAGATGAAACTTACCATATTATTGATTGGTATTTGATATTTCTTAAACATAAATGCCTTTTAATACTGTTCATACTGTTCATGGGGTTCTAGGTGAAGAGGAACTAAAAAACCTCTTGATGAAAGTGGAAGTGGAGAGTGAAAAAGTTGGCTTAAAGCTCAACATTCAGAAAACGAAGATCATGGCATCCGGTCCCATCACTTCATGGGAAATAGATGGGAAACAGTGGAAACAGTGTCAGACTTTATTTTGGGGCGCTCCAAAATCACTGCAGATGGTGACTGCAGCCATGAAATTAAAAGACGCTTGCTCCTTGGAAGGAAAGTTATGACCAACCTAGATAGCATATTCAAAAGCAGAGACATTACTTTGCCAACAAAGTCCATCTAGTCAAAGCTATGGTTTTTCCTGTGGTCATGTATGGATGTGAGAGTTGGACTGTGAAGAAGACTGAGCGCTGAAGAATTGATGCTTTTGAACTGTGGTGTTGGAGAAGACTCTTGAGAGTCCCTTGGACTGCAAGGAGATCCAACCAGTCCATTCTAAAGGAGATCAGCCCTGGGATTTCTTTGGAAGGAATGATGCTCAAGCTGAAAGTCCAGTACTTTGGCCACCTCATGCTAAGAGTTGACTCATTGGAAAAGTGCTGGGAGCCAGCACAGGAGTTCCCACCCATGACAAAGGTCATGCGGAGAGGACCTGACATGCAAAGGTGAATCAGGACTCGAGAGGCCCCCTGGACCTGCCCAAGCATCTACCCCAAAACCAAAATCTGTCTATTTTACTATTTCATGACTTTCACCAACTCTTCTGACATTAATGGGGGGCTATCCCTAACCACCTTTCTCTGAAGATAGTCAGTTTAGAGCTCTAGTTAATAAGCCTCCTGGGCATAATAGGAGTGTTTCAATTCAAACCCCTCTGATGACTTTCTAGCTTCCCTGACAGGTTTGTTCAGATTCCTGCAGCTATGCATGTGATTGTTCACAGCCTCCCAACCACGAGAGGCACAGGAAGCTTAAGATATTCTAACAATGCAGAGCTTCTCAGAGAGTTAAAATTGGTAGAATAGAACTAGTAGAGAATTTCTTTGTTGAGCTAATGCTTGCTGCCAAGTTTCCATATCCCTTACCTACTGTGTCCCTGGGAGTGTATTGATTAATATAGTTGATATATAGAAATGTAAGTAGTAGCTTTAATGTTTGTAACCTTGGACCCTTGAGTTAATTCTTGTCTTGCTATAGCCCACCACACTTTTGCCCTATAGGAATGCAACTTTATCTAATGCTTTTGGACGGTGGCGCCTGACTTTAGAATAATCACCTTTAGAGAAAAATAAGTTTTCTGAAGAAAGGGTCATAAAATGTTAACAGGCCTCCTGGTCAGAAGATGATGTAAATCACCTAAAGCTTTTGCATATGATAAGTTTTCAGAAAGAAAGCCTGCCTTCAATAAGGATCAAGGACTGCTGACCTTGCATGACTCTACCCCACCCCCCATTATCCTCTATGCACAACTTAAGGTATAAAAACTACTTTGGAAAATAAAGTGTGGGCCTTGCTCACTGAAGCTTGGTCTCCCCAAGTCATTCTTTCTCTTTCCTTTTCCTTTTCAGGCTGATTCCCTGGAGCACAGGGGCCCTCTGTGTTCACTTTCCTGCCTGGGCTTCTAAGACCCACTCGAGAAGGTGCCTAAGTGGGGAACCTTCAGCTATTTGAGAGGGCGCCTGCAGCCTACGTGAACAGAGCAAGTCCTGTGCTGGGGCTTTATTGGCTTTCTGCGTAAACCAAGGAATATCAGCCTCTTTTCTCTCCTCTATTTTCTTAACTGCAAAATTCTTTCCTTATCTCTTTCTCTATTTCTCTCAGTCACCGACGCTGTCCTCCTGAGGGAATTCCTGGCTCCAACTGGGGCTGGACCCCGGTAGAAAAAACTCTGATGCTGGGGGCAGGAGGAGAAGGGGACGACAGAGGATGAGATGGCTGGATGGCATCATTGACTCTATGGACGTGAGTCTGAGTGAACTCTGGGAGTTGGTGATGGACAGGGAGGCCTGGTGTGCTGCAATTCATGGGGTCACAATGAGTCAGACACGACTGAGTAACTAAACTGAACTGAACTGAAACATAAATGAGATAAAAATGCATTTTCATCCATTTTAAAGTTCCACCAACAATAAGAAATTGTCAAGAGGAAGAATGAATGTAGAAACACAGCAGAACTAGACCAAAATCAATTTCAAAATCAGTAACTATCTCAGTAGTTTTCAAATGGTAACTTTTCATGAACTTGCATACTAGTAAGTTGCTGCAGTCACGTCGGACTCTTTGCGACCCAATGGACTGTAGCCCATCAGGCTCCTCTGTCCATAAGATTTTCCTGGCAAGAATATTGGAGTGAGTTGCCATTTCCTCCTCCAGGGGGTCTTGCCAACCCAGGGATCTAACCTATGTCTCTAATGTCTTCTGTGTTGGCAGGCAGGTTGTTTACCACTAGTGCCACCTTGGAGCTTATTAATTTTAAATGACTAAACATTTTAAAGGCTAACATTCAGCCCTGTCCTCCATAAAACAAATACAATTAGAACTTCAGGGAATTATTAAGAAGATAAGCTTTTTTCCAAAAATTAATATTAACTTTGTTATTTGTAGAGAAATTATAATACTAATTATACTAAGAACAACAGAGATTTAAGTTATTAAAATATTGATTGGTGGTTAGTTGATGTAGTTGTTCAGTTGCTAAGTTGTGCCCAGCTCTTTGTGATTCCGTGGACTGCAGTACTCCGGTCTTCCCTGGCCTTCACTGTCTCCTGGAGTTTGCTCAAATTCATGTCCATTGAGTCAGCGATGCTATCTAACCATCTCATCCTCTGCTGCCCTCTTCTCCTTTTGCCATCAATCTTTCCCAGCATCAAAGTCTTTTCCAATGAGTTGGCTGTTTGCATCAGGTGGCTGAAGTACTGGAGATTCAGCTTTAGCAATAGTCCTTCCAATGAATATTCAGAGTTGATCTCCTTTAGGATTTACTGGTTTGATCTCCCTGCAGTCCAAGGGACTCTCAAGAGTCTTCTCCAGCACTGCCATTTGAGAGCATCAATTCTTTGGTGCTCAGCCTTCTTTATGAAACAACTTTCACATCCATATAGTACTACTGTAAAAACCGTAGCTTTGACTATTGGGACCCTTGTCAGAAAAGTGATGTCTGTGCTTTTTTTTAAATATACTGTCTAGGTTTGTCATAACTTTCTTCCCAGGATCAAGTGCTTTTTAATTTCATCGCTGCAGCCATTAAAAAGAATTCATTTGAATCAGTTCTAATGAGGTGGATGAAACTGGAGCCTATTATACAGAGTGAAGTAAGCCAGAAGGAAAAACACCAATACAGTATACTAATGCATATATATGGAATTTAGAAAGATGATAACAATAACCCTGTGTACGAGACAGCAAAAGAGACACTGATGTATGGAACAGTCTTATGGACTCTGTGGGAGAGGGAGAGGGTGGGAAGATTTGGGAGAATGGCATTGAAACATGTAAAATATCATGTATGAAATGAGATGCGAGTCCAGGTTCAATGCACAATACTGGATGCTTGGGGCTAGTGCACTGGGACGACCCAGAGGGATGGTATGGGGAGGGAGGAGGGAGGAGGGTTCAGGATGGGGAGCACATGTATACCTGTGATGGATTCATTTTGATATTTGGCAAAACTAATACAATTATGTAAAGTTTAAAAATAAAATAAAATTAAAAAAAAAACAAAAACAGATAATGGTTAAAAAAAAAAAAAATTTCATCGCTGCAACCACCATCCCTAGTGATTTTGGAGCTGAAGAAAATAAAATCTGTCACTGTTTCCACTCTTTCCCCTTCTACCTGCCATGAAGTTATGGAACTGGATGCCATGATCTTAGTTTTTTGAATGTTGAATTTTAAGCCAGCTTTTTCTCTCTCCTCTTTCACTCTCATCAAGTGACTCTTTAGTTCTTCTTTACTTTCTGCCATCAGAGTGGTATCATCTACATATCTGAGGTTATTCACATTTCTCTTGAGCAATCTTGATTCCAGCTTGTGGTTCATCCAGCTGGCATTTTGCATGAAGTACTCTGCATAGAAGTTAAATAAGCAGGGTGAAATATACAGCCTTGTCATACTCATTTCCCAATTTTGAATCATTCTGTTATTTTACGCCCAGTTCTAACTGTTGCTTCTGATCTGCATACAGGTTTCTCAGGAGACAGATGTGGTGATCTGGTATTCCCATCTCTTTAAGAATTTCCCACAATTTGTTGTGATCCATACAGTCAAAGTCTTTAGTGTAGTCAATGAAGCAGAAGTAAATGTTTTCTGGAATTACCTTGCTTTTTCTATGATCAACAGATGGCAATTTGTTGGCAATTTTATCTCTGGTTCCTGCCTTTTCTAAATCTAGCTTGTACATTTGCAGGTTCTCAGTTCATGTACTGTTGAAGACTAACTTAAAAGATTTGAGCATAACCTTGTGAAATGAGTACAATTGTATGGTAGTTTCAACATTCTCTGGTACTGCCCTTCTTTGGGACTGGAATGAAAACTGACCTTTTCCAGTTGATGTTGGCAAAACTTAAAAATATCCAACTAAAATGTTAGCATAATGCTCATTTTCAGATTTTGAAATAGACACAGAAAAGGACAGAGCCCAAGCCTGCACTGCTGGTTGCTGGAGGGTGAGATTTGGAACAAGGGTCTGCCCAATTCGCAGTCAACTGCTGTTTTATAACACACCACAGGGAACTGAAAAACAAAGTGAATTATCGAGATATGGTATTGAACACCTGATTTATACAATGTGCTGCATTAAGCCCTGGCAGGACTGGATATACAAAGAAAGCCTAGCCCTTTTCTTAAAAAAACAGTTTCTTTAGCTGGGAGACAAGCCTGAATGCATAACAGTCCAAACAAGGCAGAATCCATTAAGCAGTTCTATGAAAGCGCAAAGCAGAGAGGTGCCTCTATGTAGCTTGCTAGTGATCTGTCATGAGAAGGAATGCTAGAACATGTGCAGGAATGCCGGATAACATAGTCTTCATACTTTCGTCACTTAAGACAACTTGTGGAAGAATGAAGCAGGAGACATTTCAGCTCACAGAACTTGTGAGTATGTACAGGCGGGCCCGTGCTTGACTGCAAATTAACAAGAGTTCATGTGACAAGCAGCCTAGTGAGGTAGGGGAGGGTCAACTTGTGACAATTAAGGAGGAAGGACCAGCTAGGCTAAGAGATATATCTGAGTAGAGACAATGTTTTCCTGAGAAAACCTGTTTTTACTTCAATATACAAATGGATGGTGAGGACTGGCAGTATATACCATATGACATGGCCAAAATTATTTCAACTCTTTATTTAAACATGAATTACATCCACTCATCACAGCCATGGAAAAACTCATTAAAATGTCTTTTTGCTAGAGCTACCATATAATGCAGCAATCCTGCTTCTGGATATACATCCAAAAAAAAAAAAAAATGAAATCACAATCTTGAAGAGATACCTGTATTCCCATGTTTATTGCAACATTATTCATAATAACCAAAATATGGAAACAACCTAAGTGTCCACCAATAGATGAATGGATTAAAAAAATGTGACACAATAGGTATAATATGTATTTATATCATATATAGGAATGTACAGGCTTCCCAGGTGGGTCAGCAGGTAAAGAATCCGCCTGCTAATACAGAACCCACAGGAGATGCGGGTTTGATTCCTAGGTTGGAAGACGCCCTGGAGGAAGGAAATGGTCACTTATTCCAGTATTCTTGCCTGGGAAAATTCCATGGCTGGAGGAAGCTCGCAGGCTACAGCACATGGGGTCGCAAAGAGTCAGACATGACTGAGCAACTGAACGTGCGTGCAATATATGCACATACACACATGCAAACAATGGGATATTATTCAGCCATGAGAAAGGTTAGCCTGCTGTTTGTGACAACATGGGTGGATCTTGAGGGCATTACATGAAGTGAAATAAATCAGACAGAGAAAGACAAAATACTCTGTGACATCACTTATATATAGAATCTGAATAAGTCGTGTATCAAAGGCAGGTGATTTTATGTGCAATTTATGTTGAAGAATGTGGAAGATCAGCTCTTCTAATACCATCTTTTTATTGTAATAAGCTGCCTCTGTCTCCCACTGTTGGCTTGGAGGAGCCTGGAAGTTACCCAAGGCCTCAAAGTTACTGATCTCTCAGTGAAGATGCTCTTCTACTGGTAGAAGAAGATTCTACCAAGAAGAATCTACTGGTAGAGTCTCTTCTACTGAAGAGGGCCATAGGAAGCCATCAACTAGGCTGTAATGTCTTTCCAGACATTGCTTGCTCTGCTGTTACCTGAGCTCACCAAGTGCCACCTGTGTTCCTGCTTGCTGCCAGGACGTTCCTCGGCACATGGGGCAGGTGAGGAGCAGAACCCTCAGAACAACACGAATAACCTGTGTTTACCATCCACTTAGTAAGCAGTTACTGAGCACAGGCTATGTATAGAGCATTCCCCTGTATGTTTACAGTAAGGTATCCAATTCTCATAAGGATCTGGTGAGGTGAGGATTATCACCCTATTACTTTGATGATGCCCTCTTCCCATGAGACAATTTGGATACAAAGAAGTTAAATGATTCTTCTGGGGTCATATAACCAGTCTTCTGACTCCAGGTTCAGTGCCTTCCATCACCCCATCTGCTTACTCTGCCTGGCTATTCAGGAATCCCCTTTTCTTCTATGACTTTGTTACATCAGTGTGGCCCATAGACCCCATCTTAGCATTGTAACAGATCAGACTCTATGGGACCTTCCCTGGACAGATCCCTCCCCCAAATTTTCTGCTTAGATCGTCTCTGAAGTATTTACATAATAGTTTCTCATGCACATCTCCTGAGTTGTTTTACAGATGCTAAAACCACCACCGAATGGGAGAAATGAACTACTTGATAACCCTGAGCACATGGCCCCCAGACTGACTGGCGCCTGGAGATAATGTGAATCCCTGTTACACTGTCCCATTACCTCACCATCAACCAACCAGAGAATTATTCATGAGCTGATTGCATACTCTGGGATGCCCCTCTCTCACCTTGCCTTTAAAAATGCTTTGGTGAAACCCTTCAGGGAGTTTGGATTTGGGTTAGCACAAGTTGCCTGTCCTTGCTCGGCCATGCAATACACCATTTTCTGCTCCAGGCTCCAAGGTTTCAGTTTGTTTGGTTTTACTGTGTGTCAGGCATATGAATCTGTGCTTGGTAAAAGCAACACCTAGGAGCTTGATAGAAAGGCTGAGTCTTGGGCCTCTTCCAGACCTGCTGACTTAGACCTTGCCTTTTTATTTGCTTATTTATTCATTTATTTTTGTTGTTGCTGGTTTTAATTTTAATTTTTAACTAGAAGATAATTGATTTACAATGTTTGTCAGTTTCTGCCATATAACAACATGAATCAGCTATGGGTTTACATATGTCCCTTCCTCCTTGAACCTCCTTCCTACCCCCTACATTATCCCATCCCTCTAGGTTGTCACAGAGCACCAGGTTGAGCTCCCTGTGTCACACCAAAAATTCCCGGTGGCTATCCATTTTACATATGGTAATGTATATGTTACCCACTCCAGTGTTCTTGCCTGGAGAATCCCAGGGACAGGGGAGCCTGGTGGGCTGCTGTCTATGGGGTCACACAGAGTCGGACACAACTGAAGCGACTTAGCAGCAGCAATGTGTATGTTTCAATGCTACTCTTTGAATGTGTAGCATTTTTTCTTCCCCCATTGTCTCCACAAATCTGTTCTCTATTGTTGCATCTCTATTGCTGCCCTGCAAATAGGTTCATCAGCATCATTTTTCTAGATTCCATATATGTGACTTAACATATGATATTTGTCTTTCTCTTTCTGACTTACTTCACTCTGTATAACAGACTCTAGGTTCATCCACCTCACTATAACTGATTCAAATTCATTCCTTTTTATGGCTGAATAATTCTCCATTGTATAAATGTATTACAATTTCTTTATCCATTCAAATGTCGATAGACATCTAAGCTGCTTCCATGTGCTGGCTACTGTAAATATTGCTGTAATGTACATTGCAGTAGACGTACTTTTTCAATTATGGTTTTTTCAGGGTATAGGCCCAGTAGTGGGATTGCTGCAGATCTTGTATTTTAACAAGACCCCACACAGTCTGTCTGCACACTGAGATCTCAGCAGAACTGCTGCATGAATCATAAAATCAGCTGGGAGCAGCTCCTCCTATAGAACCCTTTGGCTCCAGTCTCTGCAGGATTAAATTCTGCAGAGGAAAACTAATTTTGACTCTGTTAGTCTTACTTCTTTAGTGCCAGAGCAGCTTATTAGGAGGTGATTTCACCTGGAAGGTAGTTTCCTACCACAGACGTGAAAAAAAATTTCCCACACAGATCTTACATTTAATGATTCTGTTTTGCAAATATTTATTGCTGTCTGTTATTTGCCAGGCACTGAGTGGGGTGCAGGGCTTAGTGCTTTCCCATGGGACACAGCTGTCCACGCTACTTCTGGCTTACTATGATTCAGGCAATTCCTGGTTTTAAAGTTGCATGTTTATAGTAAAGTTGCATCTGCACTTCTCTTAATGCTTTCTTGTTGAGTCATTCATTAGGTCAAATGACATATTTTTTCAGACAACAAACATCTTTCACTGATGAAGTCTATTGTATTTAAGTATACGATGAAGTCCATTATATTTATACATATTTGTGTTTCCATAAATATTATATCCTGAAACAATCCTTAATGGAAACATATTTTTTAAAGGAAGACTTGTAAAAAATCATGGTCATTTTGCTACTCTTTCATGGTTAGCAGAACTCCCTCTCTGAAGTTTCATAACTCAATAGAGTTAACTTGGAAATCCTCCCAGGAAACCAATGCTGAAAATTAAGTTTCTCAGGACACGTTGTTGTCTCCATAATTTAACCTGGATGCTATTCAAAATTTGAAGAGAAATTTTTTTTTTCAAAATTTTTCATTTTGATTTCAAACAGAGCTTCTTAAGACAATAGCAAGTCTTGTAGTGACTGGAACTTAAGAGAGGTGGAGAATTTAAATACTTAGGGCCTTCCATCAACATCAAAATTATAGGCTGAGAACTCTGTCCCTTTATGGGAAACTAGTTCTAAAAGTAGTTCTGAAAATCCCTTGAGGTGATGACATACTCCTGGGAAAAATATCTCCCTGAGTAATTTACTTTTATATGGGAGTATTAAAAGATGAAAAGACTTTAGGCAAAGGACTTCTTATCTCCACAGTTGAGGATAATTCTATTTTGCTTGGGAGTCTTTGGGGAATAATTAGTTTTCAAGGATTCAGACTTACTATATCCTGAAGAATGTTTTGAAATGTTTTCAGTTCAATTCAGTTGTTCAGTCATGTCCGACTCTTTGCGACCCTGTGGATTGCAGCACGCCAGGCTTCCCTGTCCATCACCAACTCCTGGAGCTTGCTCAAACTCATTTTCATTGAGTCGGTGATGCCATCCAACCATCTCATTCTCTGTCGTTCCTTTTCCTGCCTTAAATCTTTCCCAGAATCAGGGTCTTTTCCAATGAGTCAGTTCTTCACATCAGGTGGCCAGAGTATTGGAGTTTCAGCTTCAACATTGGTCCTTCCAATGAATGTTCAGGACTGATTTCCTTTAGAATGGACTGGTTTGATCTCCTTGCAGTCCAAGGGTTTTTCAAGAGTCTTCTCCAACACCACAGTCAAAAGCATCAATTATTCAGCGCCCAGCTTTCTTTACACTCCAACTCTAACATCCATACCTGACTACTGGAAAAACCATAGCTTTGACTAGATTGACCTTTGTTGGCAAAGTAATGTCTCTGCTTCTTAATATGCTATCTAGGTTGGTCATAGCTTTTCTCCCAAGGAGCAAGGGTCTTTTAGCCCCCCAAAATAAAGTCTGTTACTGTTTCCATTGTTTCCCCATCTATTTGCCATAAATTTATGGGATTGGCTGCCATGATCTTCTTTTTTGAATGTTGAGTTTTAAGCTAGCTTTTTCACTCTCCTCTTTCACTTTCATCAAGAGGCTCTTCAGTTCCTCTTCACTTTCTGCCATAAGGGTGGTGTCATCTGCATATCTGAGGTTATTGATATTTTTCCCAGCTATCTTGATTCCAGCTTCTGCTTCATCCATCCCAGCATTTCGCATGATGTGCTCCGCATATAAGTTAAATAAACAGGGTGACAATATACAACCTTGACGTACTCCTTTCCCAATTTGGAACCAGTCTGTTGTTCCATTTCCAGTTCTAACTGTTGCTTCTTGACCTGCATACAGATTTCTCAGGAGGTAGGAAAGGTGGTCTGGCATTTCCATCTCTTGAACAGTTTTCCACAGTTTGTTGTGATCCACAGAAAGTCTTTGGCACAGTCAATAAAGCAGAAATAGATGTTTTTCTGGAACTCTCTTGCTTTTTCGATGATCAAACAGATGTTGGCAATTTGATCTCTAGTTACTCTGCCTTTTCTAAATCCAGCCTGAACATCTGGAAATTCATGGTCACATACTGTTGAAGCCTGACTTGGTGAATTTTGAGCATTACTTTGCTAGCATGTGAGATGAATGCAATTGTGTGGTAGCTTGAACATTCTTTGGCATTGCCTTTCTTTGGAATTGGAATGAAAACTGACCTTTTGCAGTCCTGTGGCCACTGCTGTGTTTTCCAAATTTGCTGGCATATTGAATGCAGCACTTTCACAGCATCATCTGTTTGGATTTGAAATTGCTCAACTGGGATTCCATCACCCGCACTAGCTTTGTTCATAGTGATGCTTCCTAAGGCGCACTTAACTTTTCATTCCAGGATGTCTGGCTCTACATGAGTTATCACACCATTTTGTGATCTGGGTCATGAAGATCTTTTTTGTATATTCTTCCATGTATTCTTGCCACCTCTTCTTAATATGTTCTGCTTCTGTTAGGTCCATGCCATTTCTGTCCTTTCTTGTGCCCATCTTTGCATGAAATATTCCCTTGGTATCTCCAGTTTTGTTGAAGAGATCTCTAGTCTTTCCCATTCTATTCTTTTCCTATATTTCTTTGCATTGACCACTAAAGAAGGTATTCTTATCTCTCCTGGCTATTCTTTAGAACTCTGCATTCAGATGAGTATATCTTTCCTTTTCTCCTTTCCCTTTCACTTCTCTTCTTTTCTCAGCTATTTGTAAGGCCTCCTCAGACAACCATTTTGCTTTTTTGCATTTCTTTTTTTGGGGGGATGCTCTTGATCCCTGCCTCCTATACAATGTCACGAACCTCTGTCCATAGTTCTTCAGGCGCTCTGCCTATGAAATCCAATTCCTTGAATCTATTTCTCACTTCCACTGTATAATTGTAAAGGGTTTGATTTAAGTCATACATGAATGGTCTAGTGGTTTTCCCTACTTTCTTCAATTTAATTCTGAATTTGGCAATAAGGAGTTCATGATCTGAGCCACAGTCAGCTCCCAGTCTTGTTTTTGCTGATTGTATAGAGCTTCTCCATCTTTGGCTGCAAAGAATATAATCAATCTGATTTTGGTATTAACCATCATGGTGATGTCCATGTGTAGAGTCTTCTCTTGTGTTCTTGGAAGAGGGTATTTGCTATGACCAGTGGGTTCTCTTGGCAGAAAAAGACTGACAAGATAGTGGAGTAGAAGGATGTGAACTCATAATCTCCTGTGAGAACTCCAAAATTACAGCTTGCTGTTGAACAAGCATCAATAGGAAATTGTTGAATCCCACCCAAAAAAGACACCCCATGCCAAGGGCAAAGGAGCAGCCCCAGCAAGATGTTAGGAGGGGCAAAATTGCGTTTATAATCATGCCCCACACCCATCAGAGATGCTCAGAGGGCTGAAACAATACCTTGTGCTCACCAGGACCCAGAGACCACACAGAGACTGAGCCAGACCTGTGTTTGAATCTCCTATGGAGGTACCAGTCAGCAGTGGCCTGCCACAGGGACAGGGGCTCTGGGTGCAGCAGGCCTGTGACATAAGCCCTCTTGGGGGAGGTCATCATTAACCCCACATAGAGCCGCTGAACAGATGACCCACAAACTGCAGAAAAAGTATACCAAGGAAATTATTGCACTGTTTTAAGAAAGTTGTAGGACCCACAACACATTTCCCAACCTGGGGATCTGGCAAAGGGACTGAGAACCCACAGGGAATTTGACTTTGGAGGCCAGTAGGATTTGATTACAGAACTTGCACAGGACTGGGGAAACAAACTCTTGGAGGGCACAAACAAAACCTTCTATGCACCAGGACCCAGGAGAAAGGAGCAGTGACCCCACAAGAGACTGACCCAGACTTGCCTGTGAGTATCCAAGAGTCTCCAGTGGAGGTGTGGGTTGGTGGTAGCCTGCTGCAGGGTCGGGGGCACTGTGTAGGGCAGTGCATGCATGGGACCTTTTGAACGAGGTTGCCCTTATCTTCAGTACCTCCACCATAGTTTGGTCTCAGGTCAAACAACAGGGAGGGAAAGCAGCCCCGCCCATCAACAGAAAACTGGATTAAAGATTTACCAAGCATGGCCCCGCCCATCAGAACAAGACCCAGTTTCCCCCTCAGTCAGTCTCTCCCATCAGGAAGCTTCCTTAAGCCTCTTATCCTTCTCCATCAGAGGGCAGACAGAATGAAAACCACTATCCAAGAAAACTAATCAAACTGATCACATGGACCATCTGACACAAACGTGGTCCACTGGAAAAGGGAATGGCAAACCACTTCAGTATTCTTGCCTTCAGAACCCCATGAACAGTATGAAAAGGCGAAAAGATATGACACTGAAAGATGAACTCCCCAGGCCAGTAGGTGCCCAATATACTACTGGAGAAGAGTGGAGAAATAACTCCAGAAAGAATGAAGAGACGGAGCCAAAGCAAAAACAATGCCCAGCTGTGGATGTGACTGGTGATGGAAGTAAAGAACAATATTGCCTAGGAACCTGGAATGTTAGGTCCATGAATCAAGGTAAATTAAAAGTGGTGAAACAGGAGATAGCAAGAGTGAACATCATTTTAGGAATCAGTGAACTAAAATAGACTGGAATGGTCAAATTTAATTCAGATGCCCACAGTCTACTATTGTGGACAAGAATCCCTTACAAGAAATGGAGTAGTCCACATAGTCAACAAAAGAGTCCAAAATGTAGTACGTGGGTGCAATCTCAAAAACGGCAGAATGATCTCTGTTCGTTTCCAAGGCAAATCTTTCAATATCACAGTAAACCAAATCTATTCCCCAACCAGTAATGCTGAAGAAGCTCAAATCGAACAGTTCTATGAAGACCTACAAGACCTTCTAGAACACCCTAAAAAGATGTCCTTTTCATTATAGGGGACTGAAATGCAAAAGTAGGAAGTCAAGAGATACCTGGAGTAACAGGCAAATTTTGCTTTGGAGTACAAAATGGAGCAGGCTAACAGTATTTTGCCAAGAGAATGCACTGGTCATAGCATATTGTTACCCTGATAATTTAGCTTGTGTACAGAGTACATCATGCGAAATGCTGGGCTGGATGAAGCACAAGCTGGAATCAAGATTGCCTGAGATATATCAATAACCTCAGATACGTAGATGACAGCAGCCTTATGGCAGAAAGCTAAGAAGAACTGTAGAGTGTCTTGATGAAACTGAAAGAGGAGAGTGAAAAAGCTGGCTTAAAACTCGGTATTCAAAAAATGAAGTTCATGGCATGTGGTCCCATCACTTCATAGCAAATAGATGGGGAAACAGTGAAAACAGTGACAGACTATTTTCTTGGGCTCCAAAATCACTGCAAATGGTGGCTGCATCCATGAAATTAAGAAATCCTTCCTCCTTGGAAGAAAAGCTATGTCCAACGTAGACAGCATAATAAAAAGCAGAGACATTACTTTGCCAACAAAGGTCTGTCTAGTCAAACCTATGGTTTTTCCAGTCGTCATGTATGGTTGTGAGAGTCAGACCATAAGGAAAGCTGAGCACCGAAGAATTGATGCTTTTGAACCGTGGTGTTGGAGAAGACTCTTGCGAGTTCTTTGGACTGCAAGGAGATCAAACTGGTTAATCTTAAAGAAAATCAGTCCTGAATATTCATTGAAAGGACTGATGCTAAAGCTGAAGCCCCACTATTTTGGTCACCTGAGGTGAAGAACTGATTCATTGGAAAAGATCCTGATTCTGGGAAAGATTGAAGGCAGGAGGAGAAGGGGATGGCAGAGGATGAGATGGTTGGATGGCTTCACTGACTCTATGGACATGAGTTTGATCAAGCTCCAGGAATTGGTAATAGACAGGAAGCCTGGCATGCTGCAGTTCATGGGTTGCAAAGAGCTGGACAGAACTGAGCAACTGAACTGAACTAAACTCATTAAGCCTCACCAAGAATCTTTAGGTACCTCTCAAGGGCTATGAAAATATTCTGAGCCATATCCTGTGTGCTGTCTTATAGATAATGAAACCCGAGGTAGAGTAGTTAACTATATGATGGCCAGACTGTAGTCATGACATAAGCTGCAACTATTTCTAGAAGTGGACTCAAAGAAATGGTAACAAACTGACTCTGAAGTTGGAACTGAAGATTAATCATATCTCAAACAGTCAAGATGATGCTGGTCAGACTGATGATGAATTTCAAGACGACTGTCAGAGCTGACTGATCTGTCTCTGCATGTAGCCCCCTCTCTCTGTGTATAAAAAGTCTTGCTCCCTGACTTTCAGGGGGTGGGGGGTCAGCTTTTGGGTAGGTGTTCATCCTCCCCTCACTCTGGTTGTTGGCATCCAAAAGAAAGCAAACATTCTTCTTCATCAGCCTGGCCTCTTCATTGACTTTTGAGTGGTGAGCAACCAGATCCCACTTTCTGTAACAAGAGCAACATTTACTAGAAATTAGATCCCATTCATAGGATACAGATACAGATTTTCATAGTTTATTTTGGCAATTAAAGGCTTGCTTGTTTGTCAATTCTGGAAAAGTTTTCAGCTTTCCATGTCTGAGGTTTCATGATTTTTTCATTTAAACTGAAACTTGGTACTTTGACAAGTATTGATATTTAGGGAGAATTTAAGAAACACGTTACAGAAGTTAGTGGACTTAGCGAACCACTTGGTGGCAGTAAACTCCTTGTTAATCACAATGTGAACCTGAACTGCTGTACGGGCTTCTTAACTCCTATTCCTTTGTGCAAGTCCTTTTTTTCTCTATAATTATTTTTGATCCCCAAACAATGTCTCTGTCAAATGAAAAAGATGTGGTTTCTTCTTGTTTTTTTTTTTTTTTCCCCTAACAGACTGAATTTTATGTATAGATTATACGTCGTGAAGAATTTTTACAATTTAATTCTCAAAACTCAATACTTTTAGAAGAAGTCACAACGTATAATCTTTACATATAATTCAGTCTGTTAGGGGAAAAAAATAACAACAAGAAGAAATCACACCTTTTTCATTTGACAGAGACATTGTTTGGGGATCAAAAATAATTATAAATTATACTTATCATTGCAGCAATAGTGAGAGGCAGCTTGGGTAGTCCATTCTGCACAGTGTGGTTAGAAAAACTTTGGTTACCTTGGGGCATTTCACTCTCCCTTGCTGAAGATGGAGGAATAGAATGATTGATCTTCCTCCACTTACAATGGGTTTTACATCTTGATAAACCCACTGTAAGCTGGAAATATCCTAAACTGGTGTAAATACACATAACCTACTGAACATTGTAGCTTAGCCTCGCCTACCTTAAACACAGAACACTTTTTTTAGCCTATAGTTGGACAAAATTATCTAACACAAAGTCGGTTTTATCATAAAATGTTAACTGTCTCACATAACTTATTGAGTACTGTGTGAAAGTGAAAAACAGAATGGTTGCATGGGTGCAGAGGGGTTGTAAGTATATGACAGTTTACCCTTATGATCCTGTGGCCAGCTGGGAGCTGGCTGCCACTGCCCAGCACCATGAGAGAGTATCATACTATACATCGCTAGCCTGGGCAAAGATCAAATTTTAAAGTACAGTTTTTACTGAAGGTGTTTTACTTTTGCACGATCACAAAGTTGAAAAATGTTAAGTTGTGCCATCGTAAGTCAGGGACTCTGTATCTAAAAGTTCTGACTCTAGATAAGAAGGGCAGAATCAGAACTGACTCACATAAGAGACCTCACACAGGGTCAGACACACATAGGGACTTAGTAATGTTAGTCCCAAGCCTCTCCGTATTTGTTCCTTTGAAGTATCTAGTATTCACTAGCTCTTTGAAGGCATTTGCTTCTGAACCCCAGCTGGCAGTTGCTTACTACCTTATGATCTTGTTACTGCACATGGGGAGCCAGTTCTCTGTTAAGAGTGACCTGACATGGTCGAGGTGGGACATTAGTTCCAAGCCTAAAGTATTTCAAATACACGAAAATATTTATGCTAAACTATCTAAGACAGGAAAGAAAGCATTAAAAGTGTTCATCAGCAGAAAGCACATCAAATTATACTTAATTGTCAAAGGCCAAAATTGAGAATAAGGTAAGAATGTCTATTCTTATCACTTCAACTCAACATTGTCCTGGAGGTCCATGTCAGTAAAATAAGGCAAGAAAAAAAAAATTAAAGGTATACAGGTTGGACAAGAAAAAGTAAATGGTCTTTACTCACAAATGACATGATTATATAGGTAGAAAATTCCAAGCACTCTACCAAAAATAATAAAACTTATTAATACCAGAAATTTTATTTAGGAAACTTGCCAGGTAAAAGGTTAATATACAGAGGTTGTCTTCTTATATATTAGCAATACAAAATTAGAAAATATCTAAAAGATGTCATTAACAGTAACATCACAAAGCATAAAACTCCTCAGGGGAAATTCTAACAAAAATATAACATCTCTATGTTGAAACTACAAAACATTAGTGAAAAAAATTTTTAAAGTGATAAATAAACAGATAAGCCAAATTCATGAGTTGGGAAACATATTGTTAAGATGTCATTATCCCCCAGTTGATCTATAGATTCAGTGAAATCCCAATCAGAATCTCAGGAGTCTTTTTATAGAAACTGACAAATTGACTCTAAAACATATTTGGAAGTGAAAAGTACACAAAAAGACCAAGACAATTCTGACAGACTTTTAATTACTTAATTTTGAGGCTTAATATAATATAAAACTATAGCAATCAAGACAGTATGGTACTTGCATGAATACAAACATTTAGATCAATGAACATAATAGAGTCCAGAAATAGACTCACACAAATATGATCAACTTATGACAAACATGAAAGAGTAATTCAATGGCTTTAAGGATAATCTTCTCAACAAGCTGATGTTGCAACAATTAGATATCACTTTGCAAAAGACTAAGAAAGTCAACCTAAACCTCACCCCTTTGATGAAAATGAATGGAAAGCGGATCAGAGATTTAAAAATATAAAGTAAAACTACAAAAAATTTAAAGAAAACACATGGAAAAATCTTCCTGATTAGGGGTTAAGCAAATCTTAGATATGACACCAAAAGTGCAATCTGTAAAAGAAAAATTTAATTTCATCTAATTTAAAGCTTTCATGCTTCAAAGGACACCATCAAGAAAGAAAAAAGAAAACCTACAGAATATTTGCTGAGGGATAAAATATTTGCAAATCATATGTTTGATTATGTGTTGTGCCCAGAACATGTAAGGAACACCTTAAATGCAATAATAAAAAGGTAAACCAGTTAAAAGATGGTGAAGGATATGAACAGACACGTCACCAAAGAAGAAATATGGATGGCCAATAAACATACGAAAAGATGACCAACATCACTACTTGCTAGGGAATTGTCAGTTGAAACCACAAACCTCTCACCACACTGAATGGCTATAATAAGAAAGATGGTCAACAAAGAAGTGTTGAAGAGAATAAGGACAGATTGCCACTCATACAGTAATTGGGAAAAATGTAAAATGGTGCAATCACTTTGGAAGAGTTTAGTAACTTCTCAAAAAGTTAAATATAAAGTTACCATATGACCAGCGATTCCATTCCTAGGTATTTACCCAAGAGAAATGAAAATATGTTCACATAAAAGCTTGTCCATTCATAGCAGCATTAATCACAATAATCAAAGAGTGGAAAAAACCCAATGTCCTTTAATGGATGAAAGGATAAAAAAATGTGATATATCCATACAGTGGAATAGTTCCATACAAAGAGTAAAGTTATTAATGAATATGTGCAGCAACATGGGTGAGCTTAGAAAACACCTTGCTGATTGAAAGAAGTCAGACACATATTGTATGATTTCATTTATAGGAAACATTCAAAATAGACCAATGCATAAGAGGAAGAATAATAATCCAAGTAGATTATTGGATGCCAAGAGCTGGGTAGAGGGAAGATTGGGGGGTGACTTTTAAGTGGTACAGGTGTTTTTGGGGTTTGATAAAAATGTTCTAGAATGATGTTGATGATAGTCACACAAGTTCAAGTATACTAAAACTCACTGAATTGTACCCTGAAACAATAAATTAATAAAAGTCACTTATGTAGATTCATACTACATAACTTTCAAGGATATGTACATACCTAAGAATACACTTAAACATATTGGGAATGCCTTTGGGTGGAGAATAAAATAAATACGAAGAGAATTCTGCCCCCTCCAAAAAACCCCCCAGTGAAACAGAGAATACTTCAGTGGTTGACAGGGGTCAGGAGTAGAGGCAGAATTTAGTTATAAAAGGGCAACACAAAGGAATCTTATATCCAGTGATGAAATTGTTCTGTATCTTGATTGTTGTGGTGTTTTCACAAATCTACATGTGTGATAAAGCTCATAGAATTGCATACCAAAAGAAAAAGTTACTTTTTAATGAACATAAAGTTTTAAAAAATTGTATTGAGACATGTGCCTTGTATCTATTATTTATTTTTATTTATCATATATAATATATTATTAACTATATATGTATTATTATTGTAACCCTCTTCCACTTTTTCATAAAGTGTCTATATTACTCTTTTCTATGTGAATAACCTCCTTTAATTTATTTTTAACTAAGTCACGTATTAATCAGTCTGTTGGGTAATTCTCAGTTTAGTACATATAAGGTATGCTGCATGGATGAACCTTACATATATTATTTTTGTATTTGCGTTTAAAGGTTTTGATTTCTTCTGCATTGGAAGTGGCCTAACATGTTGAAAACAGTCATTTATCAGTATAAAACTGAGGATTTTGTTCAAACCCAGAAGCTAATTGTGTAAAAGAGCTTCCACTCTGTGTTTATAATACTTGCTCTATGGTAGTCACCACAAACATTGTGGGTGGTATTACTAACTCCTTTAGATTAATTAGAACATACTTTTATGAATTTCTCTTGTCTTTTAAAAAGGGACTTTATTTAAAAAATTGAGATGTACAAAGATTTTCCATATACCATTTTCCCCCACATGAATAACCTCATCCATTTTATCATGGTATCACTGTACCAGAATGGTACATTTGTTTTAAACCAGGGATAATCTTCTTTGACATATCATTATCACCCGAAGTCCATAACTTACCTCAAGATTCACTCTTGGTTTTATACAGTTATGGTGGTGGTGGTTTAGTCGGTAAGTTGTGTCCAACTCTTATGACTACATGGGCTATAGCCTGCCAGGCTCCTCTGTCCATAGGGTTTCCCAGGCAAGAATACTGGAGTGGGTTGCCATTTCCTTCTCCAGGGGACCTTCCCGACCCAGAAATTGGATCCAGGTCTCTTACATTGCAGGCAGATTCTTTAAGGACTGATCTTCAAGGGAAAGGCAACCCACTCCAGTACTCTTGCCTAGAAAATCCCATGGATTGAGGAGCCTGGTGTCCATGGGGTCGCAAAGAATCAGACACGACTGAGCGACTTCACTTTCACTGCAAGGGAATCGTATACAGTCTATGGGTTTGGACAACAGTATAAGTATCCATTGTTACGGTATCATACAGATATTTAACTGCTCTAAAAATCTCCTGTGCTCTGCCCTTTCATCATTTCCCTTCCATCCCCTGGCATTACAGATCATTTTACTTAATCTAGCAGTTTGACTTTTTCCAGAATGTCACTTAGTTGGAATCTGATAGCATGCAGTCTCTTCAGAGTGACTTCTTTTGCTGAATAACATACATTTAAGGTTCCTCCATGTCTTTTCATGGATTGTTAGCTCATTTTTCTTTAGTGCTAAATGATATTCTGTTGTGTGCATGTACAAAGTATATTTATCCATTCACCTACTGAATGAAATTTTGGTTGTTTCCAAGTTTGGTAATTACGAATAAAGTTCCTGTGAACATGCATGTATGGGTTTCTGTGTGGACAGAAGTTTTCAAATCCTTTGGGTAATACCAAAGAGTGCAATCATATGGTAAGACTATGTTTAGTTTTGTGAGAAACTACCAGACTGTCTTCCAAAGTGTCTGTATCATTTTATACTCTCGCCAGTAATGTTTCAGAACTCCTGTGGCTTCATACCCTTTCCAGAATTTGATGTGATCACTGTCTCAGATTTTGGCCATTCAAATAGGTGTGTAGTGGTATCCTATTGTTTTAATTTACATTTCTCTAACAATGTGATGAGCCGTATCCTGTCTTAGGCTTATTGTCATCTGTGTATTTTATTTGGCAAAGTATCTGTTAATGTTTTGGCTGGCTTTTTAACTAAGTTGATATTTTCTTCTTGTTGAATTTCAAGAGTTCTTTGTATATTTTGGATAGCAGCCCTTTATCAAGTGTGTCTTTTGCAAATATTTTCTCCCAAACTATGGATTGTCTTCTCATTGTCTTGATGTCCTCTTTCACAGAGCATAAATGTTCAATTTTGATGAAATCTAGTTTGTCTTTCCTCTTTTTTTGTTTCTATTATTTTATTTTAAAAGTACTATTAAACTTTTTATTTCAAATTGGAGAATAGTTGATTAACAGTGTTGTGTTATTTTAGGTGTAAAGCAAAGTGATTCAGTTATTTATTGTTTTTAAAATTCTTTTCACATTTAGTTTGTTACATAACATTGAACAGATTTCCCTGTGCAATACAGTAGGTCCTTATTGGCTATCCATTTTAAATAGAGCAGTGTATGCATATCAGTCCCAAATTCCCCAACTATCCTTTCCCTCCCCTCTTCCATCGTGGTATTTAATTTAATATGATAAGTTTGTTCTCTAAGCCTACGAGTCTATTACTGTTTTGTAATAAGTTCATTTGTATCATTTTTTTTAAATTCCATGTATAAGCAGTATCACATGGTATTTGTCTTTTTCTGATTTGGTTCAGTATATTTATTTCTAAGCCATCCATGTTGCTGCACATGGCATTATTTCATTTTAAAAAATGGCTGAGTAATATTCCATTGTATATATTACCACATCTTCTTTATCAATTCACCATAATTTTGATCTGCGGGGTTACATGGTAACACTATTTTTAGCTTTTTAAGGAACCTCCATACTGTTTTCCATAGCAGCTGTACCAGTTTACATTTCCACCAACAGTGTAAGAGGGTTGCCTTCTTTCTACACACTCTCCAGCATTTATAGTTTGTAGATTTTTTGATGATGGCCCTTCTAACTTATAAGAAGTGATACTTCACTGTATCAATAGTTTTGATTTTCATTTCTCTGATAATTAATGATGTTGAACATCTTTTCACCTGCTTCCTGGCCATCTGTATGTCTTCTTTGGAAAAATGTCTATTAAGGTCTTCTGTCCATTTTTTGATTGGATTGTTTGCTTTGATGATATTAAGCCACATGAGCTGTTTGTAAATTTTGGAAGCTAATCCCTAGTCTATAACATTGTTTGCAGATATCTTCTCCCATTCTTTGGGTTGTCTTTTCATTTTGTTTAAGGTTGCCTTTGCTGCACAAAAGCTTTTGAGTTTAACTAGGTCCCATTTGTTTATTTTTGTTTTTATTTTCATAACTCTTAAGAGACTGATGGAAAAAAATATTGCTGAGATTTACATCAAAGAGTATTCTTCCCAGGTTTTCCTCTAAGAGTTTATAATGTCTGGACTAACATTTAGGTCTTTAATCCATTTTCAGTTTATTGTGTATGATGTTTAAGAGTGTTTTAATTTCATTTTTAAACATATGGCTGACCAGTTTTCCCAGTGCCATTTACTGAAGAGACTGTCTTTCCTCCATTGTATAGTCTTATCTCCTTTGTCACAGATTAATTGATCATCTATTAATTGATCCACAGGACTGGATCTGGAAAAGGTCAGTTTTCATTCCAAACACAAAGAAGGGCAATGGCAAAGAATGTTCAAACTGTCGCACAATTGAACTCATCTCACACACTAGCAAAGTAATGCTCAAAATTCTCCAAGCCAGGCTTCAATAGTCTGTAAACCGTGAACTTCCAAATGTTCAAGCTGGATTTAGAAAAGGCAGAGGAACCAGGGATCAAATTGCCAACATCCACTGGATCATAGGAAAAGCAAGAGAGTTCCAAAAAAAAATCTACTTCTGCTATATTGACTGTGCCAAAGCCTTTGTGTGGATCACAACAAGCTGGGAAATTCTTCAAGAGATGGGAATACCAGACCACCTGGCCTGCTTCCTGAGAAATCTGTATGTA
Organism: Bos taurus; assembly: GCF_002263795.3. Taxonomy (NCBI): domain Eukaryota; kingdom Metazoa; phylum Chordata; class Mammalia; order Artiodactyla; family Bovidae; genus Bos; species Bos taurus. The sequence goes on from NC_037332.1 coordinate 79,033,637, forward strand.
GTCAAAAAACAACAGTTAAAACCAGACATGGAACAACTGACTGGTTCCAAATGGGGAAAGGAGTACGTCAAGGTTGTATATTGTCACCCTGTTTATTTGACTTCTATGCAGAGTACATAATGAGAAATCCCAGGCTGGATAAAACACAAGCTGGAATCAAGATTACCAGGAGAAATATCAACAACCTCAATATGCAGATGACACCACCCTTATGGCAGAAAGTGAAGAAGAATTAGAGCCTCCTGATGAAAGTGAAAGAGGAGAGTGAAAAAGTGGATTAAAACTCAACATTCAGGAAACTAAGGTCATGGAATCCAGTCCCATCACTTCATGGCAAATAGATGGGGAAACAATGGAAACAGTGAGAGGCTTCATTTTGGGGGGCTCCAAAATTACTGCAGATGGTGACTGCAGCCATGAAATTAAAAGATGCTTGCTCCTTGGAAGAAAAGCCATGGCCAACCTAGACAGCATATTGAAAAGCAGAGATATTACTTTGCCAACAAAGGTCCATCTAGTCAAAGCTATGGTTGTTCCAGTAATCGTGTATGGATGTGAGAGTTGGACTATAAAGAAAGCTGAACACCAAAGAATTGATGTTTTTGAACTGTGGTGTTGGAGAAGACTCTTGAGAGTCCCTTGGACTGCAAGGAGATCCAACCAGTCCATCCTAAAGGAAATCAATCCTGAATATTCATGGGAAGGACCAATGCTGAAGCTGAAAGTCCAATACATTAGCCACCTGATGTGAAGAACTGACTCATTGGAAAAGATCCTGATTCTGGGAAAGATTGAAGGCAGGAGGAGAAGGGGATGACAGAGGATGAGATGGTTGAATGGCATCACCGACTCAATGGACATGAGTGTAAGCAGGGTCCGGGAGCTGATAATGGACAGGGAATCCTGGTGTGCTGCAGTTCAAGGGTCACAAAGAGTCGGACATGACTGAGTGACTGAATTGAACTGAACTGAATTGATCATAGGTACATGGGTTTACTTCTGAGCTTTATATCCTGTTCCAGTAATTTATATTTCTGTTTTTGTGCCAGTACCATACTGTTTTGATGACTATAGCTTTGTAATATAGCCTGAACCCAGGGAGATTGATTCTTTCAGTTTCTTTTTTCTTTCAAGATTGTTTTGGTTATTCAAAGACTTTTATGTCTCCATACAAATGTTAAAGTTTTTTTGTATTAGGTTTGTGAAAAATGTCATTGGTAATTTGATAGGGTTTGTATTGAATCTGTAGATTGCCTTGGGTAGTACAGTCATTTTAACAATATTGATTCTTCCAATCCAAGAACATGGTATATCTTTCCACTTGTTTGTGTCATCTTTAATTTCTTTTCATTAGCATCTTATAGTTTTCAGAGTACAGGTCTTTTTGTCTCCTTAGGTGGGTTTATTCCTAGGTATTTTATTTCTTTTTGATGTAATGGTAAATGGGAGTATTTCTTTAATTTCTCTTTCTGATTTTTTTGTTCTTATGGTGTAGAAATGCAACATATTTCTATGTATTAATTTCATAGACTGCGATTTCACCAAATTCATTGATGAGGTCTAGTAGTTTTCCAAGAGCATCTGCAAAATTTTCTACTTATGGTATTATGTCATCTGCACTAACAGTTTAACTTCTTCTTTTCCAATTTGAATTCCTTTTATCTCATTTTATTCTCTGATTTCCATAGCTAGGACTTCCAAGACACTGTTGAATAAAGGTGGTGAGAGTGGATCCCTTGTTTTGTTTCTGATCTTAGAGGAAATGCTTTCAGTTTTTCACCACTGAATGTGATGTTAGCTGTAGATTTTTCATACATGATCTTTATTGTGTTAGGTATGTTCCTTCCATGCCAACTTTCTGGAGAGTTTTTATCATAAATAAGTGTTGAATTTTGTCAAAAGCTGTTCCTGCCTCTATTGAGAAGATCACATGATATTTATTCTTCAGTTTGTTCATGTGGGTATCATATTGATTGATTTGTAGATATTGAAAGCCCCTTGCTTCCTTGGGATAAATTCCACTTGATCATGGTGTATGATACTTTTAATGTATTGGTGGATTCAGATTTGCTAGTGTTTTGTTTAGGATTTTTGCATCTATGTTCATTAGTGATTCTGGCCCATAATTTTCTTTTATTTCTTTTTTTTGTGTGATATCATTGTCTGATTTTGCTATCAGAGTGATGGTGGCATCATAGAATGAGTTGGGAGTATTTTTTCTTCTGCAATTTTTTGGAACAGTTTGAGAAGGATAGATGTTAGCTCTTTTCTAATTATTTGATAGGATTTGACTGTGACGCTAACTGGTCCTGGAATTTTGTTTTTTGAGAGTTTTAAAATCACAGTTTCAATTTCATTGCTTGTGCTTAGTCTGTCCATATTTTCTATTTCTTCCTGGTTTTACCTTAGAAGAGTGTATCTTTCCAAAAATTTGTACATTTTTTCCCCAGGATGTCCATTTTATTGGTATACAGTTGCTTGTAGTAATCTCTTATGAGTTTATCAGTTGTAACTTTTTTCATTTGTAATTTCATTGATTTGCATCCTCTTTCTTTTCTCTTCATGAGTTGGACTAAAGGTTTATTAATTTTGTTTGCCTACTCAGTTCAGTTTAGTCGCTCAGTCATAGCTGACTCTTTGTTACCCCATGGACTGCAGCACACCAGGCTCTCCTGTCCATCACCAACTCACAAAGTTTGCTCAAACTCATGTCCACAGAATCAGTAATGCCATCCAGCCATCTCATCCTCTGTTGTCCCCTTCTCCTCCTGCCTTCAATCTTTCCCAGAATCAGGGTCTTTTCCAGTGAGTCAGTTCTTTGCATCAGGTGACCAAAGTAGTGGAGCTTCAGCTTCAGCATCAGTCCTTCCAATGAATATTCAGGACTGATTTCTTTTAGGATTGACTGATTGGATCTCTTTGCAATCCAAGGGACTCTCAAGAGTCTTCTCCAACACCATAGTTCAAAAGCATCAATTCTTTGGTGCTCTGCTTTCTTTATGGTTCAACTCTCACATTCATACATGACTACTGCAAAAACCATAGCTTTGACTAGACAGACCTTTCTTGAAAAATTAATGTCTCTGCTTTTTAATATGCTGTTGAGGTTGATCATAGCTTTTCTTCCAAGGAGCAAGCATTTTTGAAGTTCATGGCTGCAGTCAGCATCTGCAGTGATTTTGGAGCCCAAGAAAATAAAGTCTCTCACTGTTTCCATTGTTTCCCCATCTATTTGCCATGAAGTGATGGCACCAGATACCATGATCTTAGTTTTTTGAGTGAGTTTTAAGTTTATGATTTCTTTCCTTCTACTAACTTTAGCTCTTCTTTGTTCTTTCTCTTATCATTTTAAGTGTAAGATTAGGTTACTTATTTGAAATTTTTTTTTGTTTCTTGAGGTAAGAGTGTATTGGTATAAACTTCCCTCTTAGAATTGTTTTTTTAAGTATCCCATAGATTTTTGATTGTTGTACTTTCATTTTCTTTTCTCTCTAGGTATTTTTTGATTTCCTCTAATTTCTCCAGTGATCCATTGGTTCTTTAGTAGCATATTGCTTAGCCTCCATGTGTTTGTGTGTTTTTTAATGTTTTTTTCCTTGTATTTTTCTTGTAATTTGTTTCTAATCTTGTAGTGTTGTGGTTGGAAAAGATGCTTGATAAAGTTTCAGTTTTCTTAAGTATACCAACACTCACTTTGTGGTTCAGTATGTGGTCAATTTTGGAGAATGTTTCATGTATACATGAGAAAATGTGTATTCTATATGTGGTCTTTTCTGCTTAGAGAAGTTCCCTTATCACTTTTTGCAAAGCTGGTTTGGTGGTGCCGAATTCTCCTAGTTCTTGCTTGTCTGTAAAGCTTTTGATTTCTCTATTAAATCTGAATGAAGGCCTTGCTGGGTAGAATATTCTTTGTTGTAGGTTCTTCCCCTTCAATTTAAATATATCATGCCATTTCCTTCTGGCCTGCAGAGTTTCTGCTGAAAAATCTGCTGTTAGCCTTATGGGTTTTCTGTTATATGTTATTTGTTACTTTTAATATTTTTTCCTTGTCTTTAATTTTTGTCACTTTGATTACTGTGTGTTTCCCTGTGTTCCTACTTTGGTTTATCTTGCCTGGAACTCTGTACTTCCTGGACTTGGGTGACTTTTCTTTTCCATGTTAAGGAAGTTTACAGCTATATCTCTTCAAAAAATTTCTCAGGTCCTTTCTCTTGTCTCCTTCTGAGATCCTTATAATGAATATATAATGATGATATATATACACCATATAATGGTGTATTTAATGTTGTTGCAGAGTGCCCTTAGATGGTTTTCATTTCTTTTAATAGTTTTTTCTTTATTCTATTCTGCAGCAGTTATTACCACCATCGTGTCTTCCAGGCTCCTTATCTATTCTTCTGTCTCAGTTATTCTGCTATTGATTCCTTCTAATGTATTCTTCTTTTCAGTTATTGTATCATTCTTCTGTTTCTTTATTATTTTTTTCTTTTAAAATCTAACTTGTTGCTTTCTTTTTCATTGGTGATAGGTGAAACATTCATCTAAATGGATGTTCACAAACATGGATCTAAATGTCCAGTCCACATCATAACACCACAGAGAAGAAGCATTCCACCTTCCCTTCTCCCATTTAGCCCTCAGGTCCACGTTTGGGAACCAGTCTCTGGAACATGGCCAGCCTGTTCTCCCCCTAGCACAGCCAGGTAAGAAGCCTGTTGTAAATCTTGCTTTTGAAGTGAGTGTATCACAATGGCACTAGCTACTTGCCAGAATGATTTTGTGCGCGCGCGCACACACACACACACACACAAGCTATGGTCCCTTTTTCCTAGGAGTTTTCCTGAGAAAGGAAAATTGTATAAATAATCATTTAAAAGACTATTAGATATAATTCTGAAGAGCTGTATGTAAATGGGAAAGTTGAAGCTATTTCAAGTGTATCAGGGGAAACTTCCTTTTAAAAGGAAGAGTCAATTCCTAATTGATCACTTTATCAGTTTTAAATTTTGTATATTAGGACCTTTTAAATCAGGACACACCTTGATTTCTAGGGCATTAAAAAACTGTTTTTAAAAATAATATTCACGTGCTAAGATGCAGTGAATTTTATTAGTATACATTTATTTTGTGGAAACCCATTTGGAAAGTCAGTAGAAATTAATCTAGGTTTTGAGGACAAGGAAGTCCTTTTCAAACTTTCTCATCCCTTGGCATTTATATGAGGACAGTACCTTGAGGGGAGTTCAGGGTGGGGAAGGTTCATCAAGTCTCAGGGAAGAGCCTGCACCTGAGCCTGCCAGGGGGCTTAGAAGGGCAGAGAAGGCCTTGAATGGTATGGGCCAGTGATACCCAAAACATTTCAGCTGAGGAACTCATTCTTCAAAGGAACCATGCACAAAAGCCTAATATTAATAGATAAACAAACAAAAGCCATGCTACTGTGCCTGAAGCAAAGTAGGGAGCCTGGAATCCTACTGATAGAAGTCAGTTTTGAGCATGCAGTTAACTGTGTATCACTGACTGGAAGATGAGATTGACTGGGTCTTCCACTCACCAGCTATGTGGCTTGGATTAGCTGTGCTACCTCTGTGAGCTGCAGGGTCCTAACCTGTAAAATGAAGGTTTCCAGTATCCTGAAGGGCTTAAGACTCTAACATGGGTATTGTGCTTGGCAGAAGTTCTGTACAGGGTAAGGCTCAATAAACCATAGTTCCTTCCCCAGTAACCAGCCAGCTCCCCACGTGGCTTTAAATTTCCATCTAAAAGATCACAGATAACAAAATTGGGTGAACTGTCTCCAAAGGAAAACTGTTAAAATTCAAATGTTGTGTTTGAAGAGGAAAGGGACCCATAATTTCTTCTCTGTGCTTTTTTTCATTGACACTTGGGTTTAGAGTTGAGAATCTCAGACACATATAATTCCAAACACAGATTCTTAGAACAGTCTGTAAGAGCACCTAGTCAACAACTTCATTTAAAAATATGAAAACAGAGTGTTCTAGAGGTCATTTGATCATCCAAAATTGTACTGGTAGGACATGGATGACTTTCTTGAGCCTGTTTCCTTTCTGAGAAATGGGAATGATGACTTCCTATTTTGACTCATGAGAGAAGAGCCTTGTAAATTGACTTTAAGATGTCAATTTCTGTTTCTCTCTTCACTTGGAGGAGGAGAGTAGTAGAAAAGTGAGGGACAGAGGGCTCTGTGAATAAGCACAGACAGGTAGCACCAATGGGAGGCACCAGGTTGGGGAGGTTGAGCCCTGTTTGAAAGTGATGAAAATAGGAGGTTGGTAGGACCTGCCCAGGTTGGCTGCCAAAAAAGGGAGGAAGCCATCACAAAAGGAGGGAGTCTTATAGGCAGGCAGCTCCCCTAAGGGCAAGTGTGATTCAGAGGGAACTTATCAGAGTGTTGTACTTTGTTATACTTTTTTCTCATTGCTGTTAATCTAAAATTATTCATATGTTTCTTTCAAGCCTACATAGAGCATTTTTAGATTGGAAAGTCTTTTGATAACATCAAAAGTCTTAGATACAAAAACTCAGTCTGTAAGGCAGGGTAAAAAAATATCCCTGACTGGTTTAAGATAGGAAGCTGAAGAATTAAAGGAAGTTGAGGCAGTACCCTAAAGTAAGACAATGTGTACAAGAGGGGATTTCTAACGAATACACCCAACTTCTCAGATTCTTTTAATTCAATAATTCCCTCCTCAACCCACATTCTGATTCATGAGTTGTTTCAAGTCATTACTCAGGATAGAAGCTTAATGGGTATGAATTTTAAATTCTTTCGGGAAGGTTTCTGAGCCTACAGAGCTGGGAAAAGAGTTTCCCGATAGGGGAGACCACTGACAGTTCTGATCACTTACAACGTCTAGTCTCTGTTGGAACTATTTATGCAATAGAAGAAAACCTTCCAGTTTCTCCAGGAGAATGAAAACAAAAGCAGGAGGTTCCTCACAGCTTTGCTCTCACCTTCTGTGTTTTCAGGGCAAAACTGTCTCCTGGCCTCAACAATGTCTATTGCAGCCATTATAGCAAAAGAAACGATGGTGAAAAAAAATTCCTTTGCAAATCAGATTTAATGTGGTGAATTTCTTAACAACATGCTATGTTCAATAGAAATCACAATTTGAATGGACAGATTTTAGTGAGATCAAGGTGGGTTGTAGGAACACTCACAAAAAACACTTTAACAATTACAAATGTTTAATTCCCAAATATTGAGAGAATACATAAGCATTTTAGTCAGCATTTTACAAATAACAGTTTTATATAAAAAACTAAGTGTAACAGTCTCCGACATGCATCACAACAGGATCCTCTATGACCCACCTCCCAGAATATTGGAAATAAAAGCAAAAATAAACAAATGGGACCTAATTAAACTTAAAAGCTTCTGCACAACAAAGGAAACTATAAGCAAGGTGAAAAGACAGCCTTCAGAATGGGAGAAAATAATAGCAGATGAAGCAACTGACAAAGAACTAATCTCAAAAATATACAAGCGACTCCTACAGCTCAATTCCAGAAAAATAAATGACCCAATCAAAAAATGGGCCAAAGAACTAAATAGACATTTCTCCAAAGAAGACATACAGATGGCTAACAAACACATGAAAAGATGCTCAACATCACTCATTATCAGAGAAATGCAAATCAAAACCACAATGAGGTACCATTTCATGCCAGTCAGAATGGCTACAAGCAATAAATGCTGGAGAGGGTGTGGAGAAAAGGGAACCCTCTTACACTGTTGGTGGGAATGCAAACTAGTACAGCCACTATGGAGAACAGTGTGGAGATTCCTTAAAAATCTGGAAATAGAACTGCCTTATGACCCAGCAATCCCACTGCTGGGCATACACACTGAGGAAACCAGAATTGAAAGAGACACGTGTACCCATTGTTCATCACAGCACTGTTTATAATAGCCAGGACATGGAAGCAACCTAGATGCCCATCAGCAGATGAATGGATAAGAAAGCTGTGGTACATATACACAATGGAGTATTACTCAGCATTAAAAAGAATACATTTGAATCAGTTCTAATGAGGTGGATGAAACTGGAGCCTATTATACAGAGTGAAGTAAACCAGAAAGAAAAACACCAATACAGTATACTAATGCATATACATGGAATTTAGAAAGATGGTAACAATAACCCTGTATGCGAGACAGCAAAAGAGACACAGATGTATAGAACAGTCTTTTGGACTCTGTGGGAGAGGGAGAGGGTGGGGAGATTTGGGAGAATGGCATTGAAACATGTATAATATCATATATGAAATGAGTCGCCAGTCCAGGTTCGATGCATGATACTGGATGCTTGGGGCTGGTGCACTGGGATGACCCAGAGGGAGGGTATGGGGAAGGAGGAGGGAGGAGGGTTCAGGATGGGGAACACATGTATACCTGTGGAGGATTCATTTTGATATATGGCAAAACCAATACAATATTGTAAAGTTAAAAAAGAAAAACAGTGTAAGTAAATAAAAATGCAAATGAAAGAACATTCTAAATGAACTGAAAGGAGTCTCACTTTTCAAAATACCCATCAATGAATTTCTTTGTGTCTACTTAATAAGTTTTTAATATTTACATTTATTTGTTTTCTCCTGACAACAAACATGAGGTTTCTGGATCAGAGGCAGAGTGATTACCTACAGAACATCTTAGTGTTGGTTTCTCCTGCCCCAGTCTCCCCTTTGGGGCAGGGATGAGAGCAGATATCATCTGCATGTACAGAGAAGTCCATAATGTAGGAGAGGAAATCATGAAACTCTGGGTTTATATAGGAACTGCTGTGCAAGTACTCACTACTCTCTAGAGAGAAGGAGAGGAACTGTATATTTCACTGTAAACAAATCCTATGTTGGAAGAAAAAAGCAGATGGTCCCTAGATGTTACAGCTCTTTGAAATATAAATGAATGGCTCAGAATTTTATTACCCTTTGAAATATAAGTAAATGGCTGCAGGGGGAGAGAAACCTATAAATCTCTCAGGGATAATTAATTCACCATTTCTAACTTCCAAGGCATGGTTAGTGGTCAGTCATTCTTTAACACAGTTTGCCGGTAATTTTTTTGTTCAAGAAACTCTGGTTGTGCAGAACATGAAAATATTAGCTATTTGTCAGCACCGTAAAACATACTTAGATGGAATTGTATTTTCCATTCATTGACAACTGATCATTTTGTCTGGAGGGCTGTAGAGCATAAGAGAGTAATAGAAGATAGTGGTGAAAAGTAACTCAATTATGGAGAGTCATAAATGTTAAAGTCCATTCTGAAGGAGATCAGCCCTGGGTGTTCTTTGGAAGGAATGATGCTAAAGCTGAAACTCCAGTACTTTGGCCACCTCATGCGAAGAGTTGACTCATTGGAAAAGACTCTGATGCTGGGAGGGATTGGGGGCAAAAGGAGAAGGGGACGACAGAGGATGAGATGGCTGGATGGCATCACTGACTCGCTGGACATGAATCTGAGTGAACTCCGGGAGTTGGTGATGGACAGGGAGGCCTGGTGTGCTGCGTTTCATGGGGTCGCAAAGAGTTGGACATGACTGAGTGACTGATCTGATCTGATCTTGGATAATATATGTACAGGCAATGGATAAGCCACAAATATCTCTGATCTTGTAAATTCAGAGGATGAGTGGGAAAAGCGTGGTGTCAGCTTCAGAGAAACAAAATAATGAATGACCACATGATCCAAGAATGAGAGACTTTTGAAAATGTGGGGGTCAGAGTTAGCAGGAATAAGAAGATAAGGAGAAAAGGGAATAGTAAGAGGTTTAGGACAACAGTGTCAAATTCTTCATTTTGGAGAAACCAAGATGACTGAGGCCTGAGAGAAGCCCTTAAGAGTCCACTTTAGATTAACTCAGTATTCCTAATAAAAGCTTTGAGTGATGTTGTCTGCTATTGAGTATATACGGGACACAGTGGAAGGGACGGGAGGAGGCATGATTAGGAAAGAAGAATATATTTAGGAGAAAATCCACACAAGATACATTGTTTTTTGCCCAATGTTTTCTTTAGAGTTTTGCAAATGTCCCATTCAATTCAAATTTGTCATTTTGTCCTTCAACCTTTGGAATTTAAGTGAGAAGGTCTAGAGAAATCAGGAAGCAGGCAGTGGGGCTACCCAGGGTTGGGTCCAGCCAGGCAGTTACAAAGACAATAAGGACTTGAAAAAGTCTAGGCTAAACCCTGTTACTTTTTAATTTTATTATTTATCTATGTCTATTTATATATTTTATGTTACACATATTTTGACTTAATTTTTCTTACTACTCAGATAGCAGAGCGAGCTACAGATGGATCTAGGGATTGTGAAGGTGGTAAGAAGTAGAGAGGCCAGAAGCCCTAGCACAGTAGAGTGTGGTGGTTACAATAGTTTTTGAGCATCTTACTCATTTCTCAATTTTAGTTTCCTTATGTTTTTATATCTGTAATATGTATTCTAGTTCTACCTTGCAGGGATGCTCAAATTTAGTCTAAACTCATCATTTGTAAAGAGTGAACACTGGTTCCTAGAATGGCTATTAAGTTCCAGATTTAAAGAGTTTTTTAAAGGTAAAATCATGCCTGTTATACAAATAGAAGCTAAACGTGTGCTAAAAATTTTAACTCACTGATTAGTGAGAGAACCAGTACAATGCTGTAACTATCTCGAAGAATTCAGAGGAAAACTGACAGAAATTTACAAATAGAAGCAAGACTGGTCAGTATCCAGAGGGCAATAATTAATTGCATTCTGCTAGAGACAATTTATATTTCTATAGAGTAGAATCATTCACAAAAAAACCAATCATGTTGGTTCTCTACAAGGTTTTCACATTTTATCTTGATACATATTGCAAAAAGGATAATGTTCATGGGTAAAAGAAGTTAGCTGCTCAGAAAGAAGTAAACAGCATCTTAAATAGTAAATGGAGCACATAAAAATCAAATTGAAAATGCCCTCTCTTTCTGCCTTTGCTGCTGCTATAATTCAGAAGCAAAGATGTCTTAAGGAAAGTGTATTAAAATTCAGTTAACTAAATTTGGATGATCCCTGCTGTTTTCTGGGTCACCTTTCTTTGTCACTTAGGGATGCTGGCTTAGGAAATGTAAGCCAACTTTATTGTCTCCTTGAGAAAGATATATTCAGGAAGATGTTTTCCCTAAAGAAGCAAACATGCATAATTATAAAATTAAATATAAATAGAACCAAGCAGAACCCTGTGCCCTCTCCCATCCACCCAAGTACAAAGGCTCCTATGTGTGTCCTGCCTCTTGTTTATAGAAAAGCTGTCTCCCAGGCCTCCCTGAATCACAAAAGACCAGACTCAAGCAGTTGATGATTAGGACAATACAGTCACAGAGTCTTTCAGTGTCTGACGCACAATCCTCAGTCATTTTACAGATAGACTAACTGCCACCAGAGGAAAAAAGCATGATGAGCAAACTGCAGCCATGACATAAGCTAATCCATCTTGAGCAACACTGAATATAGGGCTAGCACAATTCCAAGAACTGGCCTTAAGTGAATGTGATTCACTATTGCTCATAATAATCTATATCTTTGTAGGCATCCAAATAATTATAGCTTGTTCTCCCCATATATATAAGCAAGCAGGCAACTAAAATTGTTAGCAAATAGAGACTATACAGACCCATGTTAATACCTTCCACTCTGAGAATATGGTGCTGTGTGTCAGTGTGAAGAATTTACAGAAGGTGGACTTTCACCCATAAACCCCTAGAAATGGAATAATATTCTTACAAAGTGGGGATTTGTAAGCAGCTTTTGGCAGGCAAGGGCCCCTTTTACTTTGTCACTTTAGCAAAGCTGTATTGAAACTAATCTTAAGCCAGGCACCCCCATCCTCTACTCATCTCTAGCCCTAGCCCATCTTTCATACAATACTTTGCCTAAGCTGTTGGTTCTTTCCTAGATCAAAGAAGTAAAAATGAAGAATAAACAATTAACAACCCGATCTCTTCCCTAGCTCTCCCTTCAGTAATTCCATGAACCAACTATGTGAACAAGACAACAAAGAAAGATCACACGGAGTCGACAAGTCTGCACTCAGTGGGAGATGGTGGAGTCTGGTCCCTGATCTCCATAATTAATTGAAATTACTTCCCCTTTTCCCTTTAAAAACTTTCATGGCTGGGCAGAATCTTCAGAATTGGTTTCAGGGACATAAGTCTGCCTTCTTCCCAGATTGCCAGCTTTTCTGTTTAAAGCAACTTTCCTTTGTATCAACACTTGCCTCTGAGTATTAATGTTTTTTTTTTTTTTTTTTAAGTAGTCTGATGTTTTTATTGTGTTTTTGTGTAAGTTCTGGCTTGCGAAGGATTGGAAATTTTTAAAAAGATTTAAGAAATCTTTTAAAAGTTTCTTCATCTCAGATTGTTTAAGCAGCACTGTTCTAGAATCATTACAAGTTAGCCATACGTATACCATGTAACTATAGGTAGAACCAGTGCAAAATAAAGAACACATTAAAATAAACATTCCAAGTGAAAGCTCAGAAATAAGGTATCTTTAACTTAACAATGCTCAAGTACTTAAATGTTCTTATGAGAAAAGCAGTGGTATGGTCTAAGCATGGGAAGTAAATTAAGTAAAGTCAAGTCGCTCAGTCGTGTCTGACTCTTTGCGACCCCATGGACTATAGCCCACCAGGCTTCTCCATCCATGGGATTTTCCAGGCAAGAATACTGGAGTGGGTTGCCATTTCCTTCTCCATAATTTCTGAGTGTCAAGCAGCTGGACCTGAGTTCAGCAATGTACATTTCTGCGTTGGAGAGGTATTTGAGCACCATGGAGTATGGATAAAAAGGTGGACAAGGAATCAGAGGTCATTGATTCAAGCCTGAATCTTCTATTGTTACAATCAAGAAAAAGAAAAAACCCACTAATTTTGGAAACCTCAGTTTCTTTATATTTAAATAGAATGATTATAATAATACTAATATCAAAACATTTTTGAAAAGACGAAATTAAATTGTGAATATAAACATATTCTATAAAGTATTCTAATGTTAGCTATTGCCACAATTTTACTCTCCTGGATTATCTACAGATAATGTAAATCTGTGTGTGGAGCAGATGGTAAAGCAGGTTGGCAAGCCCTGTTTTGAAATGAACTTTCTATATGATCCTGAACAAGCCATTGAAACTTCAGAGCTTCATTGCCTCACCATCTCTTTTTATCTCACAAACTAATTGTGAGGTTCTAATGAAATAATGACTGCTGGAAAATCCATAGATTTGACTATACAGACTTTTGTCAGCAAAGTGATGTCTCTTCTTTTTGAGAGTCCTTTTTAGAGCAAGAAGATTAAATCAGTCAATCCTACAGGAAATCAACCCTGAGTATTCATTGGAAGGACTGATGCTGAAGCTGAAGCTCCAATATTTGGCCACCTGATGAGAAGAGTTAACTCACTGGGAAAAACTCTGATGCTAGGAAAGATTGAGGGCAAGAGGAGAAGCGGGTAACAGAGGATGAGATGGTTGTATGGCATCAACAACTCAGTGGACATTAGTTTGAGCAGACTCAAGGAGATAGTGAAGGACTAGCGTGCTGCAGTCCATGAGGTCACAAATTGTCAAACATGACTTAGCCACTGAACAGCAACAAATGACATAATGACTGTTACCCAGAAAACTACAAAATACCACACAAATGTAAGCCACTGACACTAGTTTGGTAAAACATCAGGAGTTGAGGAAATTAGACATTTTCCTTTATTAGTTATCTATAGATAAACTTTACTGTAAAAAAATAACCATTTTCATAATCAAAAGAATCAACTTTCCCCTCACCAAAGATTATATGTGAATTTATTTTTTTTTTTTCTTTTTTTTATTTTTTATTTTTTATTTTATTTTATTTTATTTTTTTTTATTCTTCCAATTTTATTTTATTTTTAAACTTTACATAATTGTATTAGTTTTGCCAAATATCAAAATGAATCCACCACAGGTATACATGTGTTCCCCATCCCGAACCCTCCTCCCTCCTCCCTCCCCATACCATCCCTCTGGGCCGTCCCAGTGCACCAGCCCCAAGCATCCAGCATCGTGCATCGAACCTGGACTGGCAACTCGTTTCCTACATGATATTTTACATGTTTCATTGCCATTCTCCCAAATCTTCCCACCCTCTCCCTCTCCCACAGAGTCCATAAGACTGTTCTATACATCAGTGTCTCTTTTGCTGTCTCGTACACCGGGTTATTGTTACCATCTTTCTAAATTCCATATATATGCGTTAGTATACTGTATTTATGTTTTTCCTTCTGGCTTACTTCACTCTGTATAATAGGCTCCAGTTTCATCCACCTCATTAGAACTGATTCAAATGTATTCTTTTTAATGGCTGAGTAATACTCCATTGTGTATATGTACCACAGCTTTCTTATCCATTCATCTGCTGATGGACATCTAGGTTGCTTCCATGTCTTGGCTATTATAAACAGTGCTGCGATGAACATTGGGGTACATGTGTCTCTTTCCCTTCTGGTTTCCTCAGTGTGTATGCCCAGCAGTGGGGTTGCTGGATCATAAGGCAGTTCTATTTCCAGTTTTTTAAGGAATCTCCACACTGTTCTCCATAGTGGCTGTACTAGTTTGCATTCCCACCAACAGTGTAAGAGGGTTCCCTTTTCTCCACACCCTCTCCAGCATTTATTGCTTGTAGACTTTTGGATCGCAGCCATTCTGACTGGTGTGAAATGGTACCTCATAGTGGTTTTGATTTGCATTTCTCTGATAATGAGTGATGTTGAGCATCTTTTCATGTGTTTGTTAGCCATCTGTATGTCTTTTTTGGAGAAATGTCTATTTAGTTCTTTGGCCCATTTTTTGATTGGGTCGTTTATTTTTCTGGAGTTGAGCTGTAGGAGTTGCTTGTATATTTTTGAGATTAGTTGTTTGTCGGTTGCTTCATTTGCTATTATTTTCTCCCATTCTGAAGGCTGTCTTTTCACCTTGCTAATAGTTTCCTTTGATGTGCAGAAGCTTTTAAGGTTAATTAGGTCCCATTTGTTTATTTTTGCTTTTATTTCCAATATTCTGGGAGGTGGGTCATAGAGGATCCTGCTGTGATGTATGTCGGAGAGTGTTTTGCCTATGTTCTCCTCTAGGAGTTTTATAGTTTCTGGTCTTACGTTTAGATCTTTAATCCATTTTGAGTTTATTTTTGTGTATGGTGTTAGAAAGTGGTCCAGTTTCATTCTTTTACAAGTGGTTGACCAGATTTCCCAGCACCACTTGTTAAAGAGATTGTCTTTAATCCATTGTATATTCTTGCCTCCTTTGAAAAGGAAAGTTCATAGTATCATTCTCTCGCCAGCTGCTGCTGCTGCTAAGTCACTTCAGTAGTGTCCGACTCTGTGCGACCCCATAGACAGCAGCCCACCAGGCTCCCCCGTCCCTGGGATTCTCCAGGCAAGAACACTGGAGTGGGTTGCCATTTCCTTCTCCAATGCATGAAAGTGAAAAGTCAAAGTGAAGTCACTCAGTCGTGTCCAACTCAGCGCCCCCATGGACTGCAGCCTACCAGGCTCCTCCGTCCATGGGATTTTCCAGGCAAGAATACTGGATATTCTCTTGCCTAGGACTTTGTAAAATGAAATTTAGCAGATCTCTGCTATTCTGTTCACTTGGAGCCACATTTGACACAATGTTATAACCATTAATGGAAGGAATATTCCATTACAATGAAATGGCAATTGTAGCTAGTTCATTAAAGCGTCTTCCTTTAGAAAGAATTGTCCAAACTGCCCCATCTCTCAACACACACAAAACCACACACATCCACATGAGTCTTGAAATAAGACTCATGTGTGGACAGCATTCAGAGAATGATTATCAAAACAGTATTATACTATGTGGCCCACAAAGAAATTGAAAGGAATTTTCCTGTTTTTTTTTTTTTTTTTCTGTTGTTGTTGTTGTTGTTATTTGGTTTCTAAGCAGAACATAAACAGTATAAAGTTGTCTGCCCCATGGTCTAAATGCTCAATAAATATTTCTCTTTTTAAAACATTATTTTTTATTGGAGTATGGCCGCCAGGGCTCCCTGGTGGCTCAGAGGGTAAAGTGTCTGCCTGCAATGTGGGAGACCCGGATTCGATCCCTGGGTCAGGAAAAAAATCCCCTGGATAAGGAAATGGCAACCCACTCCAGTACTCTTGCGTGGAAAATCCCATGAGCTTGATAGGTTACAGTCCGTGGGGTCACAGAGAATTGGACACGATGGAGCGACTTCACTTTTTATAGCCAATTAACAGTATTGTGATAGTTTCAGGTGGACAGCAAAGGGACTCAGTTATACATATATATCTATCTATTCTCCCCAAATCTCCCCTCTCATCCAGGCTACCACATAATACAGAGCAGAGTGCCCTGTGCTATACAGTAGGATAGGATCTTGTTGGTCATCCATTTTAAGTGTAGCAGTGTGTACACGTCGATCTCAAACTCCCTAACTATCCTGTCCACCCATCCTTCCCCCTGGCCAATCATAATTTCATACTCTAAGTCTATGAGTCTTTTTCTCTTTTGTAAATAAGTTTATTTGTATAATTTCTTTTTAGATTCTGCATATAAGGGATGCCATACAATATTTCTCCTTCTCTGTCTGACTTATTTCACTGAGTATGACTGTCTGACTCTTTGCTACCCCATGGACTGTAGCCCACCAGGCTCCTCTGTCCATGGGATTTTCTAGGCAAGAATACTGGAGTGGGTTGCCATTTCCTTCTGCAGGGGATCTTCCCAACCCAGAGATCCAACCCAGGTCTCCTGCATTGCGGGCAGATGCTTTAACCTCTGCACCACCAGGGAAGTTCCTAAGTCCATCCATGTTTCTGCAAATGGCATAACTTCATTCTTTTTAATGGCTGAGTAATATTCATTATATGTATATGCACCACATCTTCTTTATTCTTTCATTGGTCAATGGATATTTAAGTTGCTTCCATGTCTTTGCTGCAATGAACACTAAACAATGAACAGTGCTGCAAAGATGAACATTGAGGTACATGTGTCTTTTCAGTTATGGCTTTCTCAGGGTATATGCCCAGGAGTGGGATTGCAGAGCTATATGGTAACTCTTTCAGTTTTTAAAGAACTCCCATACTGTTCTCCATAGTGTTTGTACCAATTTACATTCCCATGAACTGTGTAGGAGGATTCCCTTCTCTCCACACTCTCTCCAGAATTTATTGTTTGTGGATTTTTTAATGATAGTCATTCTAGCTGGTAGTGAGGTGATACCTCATTGTCATTTTGATTTGCATTTCTCTAATAATCACCAGTGTTGAACATCTTATCATGTGCCTCTTGGCTATCTATATGTCTCCTTTGGAGAAATGTCTATTTAGGTCTTCTTCCCATTTTTTGATTGGGTTGTTTCTTTGATGATATTTGTAAATTTTGGAGACTAATCCCTTGGTCACATCATTTGCAGTTATTTTCTCCCAATCTGCAGGTTATCTACATTTTATTTATTGTTTACTTTGCTATGCAAAAGCTTTTGAATTTAATTAGGGTCCCACTTTTTTTTTTTTTAATTTTCATTATTTAGGGAGATGGATTGAAAAAGATACTACTGTGATTTATGTCAGAGAGTGCTCTGCCTATGTTTTCCTCTAGGAGTTTTATAGTTTCTGGTTTCACATTTAGGTCTTCAATCCATTTTGAGCTTATTTTTATGTGTGGTGTTAAATAATATATAAAATTATTATTATTTTTTTAACATGTAGCTGTCCAGTTTTCCCAGCACCATCTGTTGAAGAGACTGTTTTTCCAATATTGTGTAGTCTTGCTTCCTTTGTTGTAGATTAATTGACCATAGGTGTCTGGGTTTATTTCTGGATTTCCTATTCTGTTCCATTGATCTATATTCCTGTTTTTGGGCCAGTACCATATTGTTTTGATGGTGATAACTTTGTAGTACAGTTTGAAGTCAGGGAGCCTGATTCCTCCGCTCCTTTTTTCTTTCTCAAGATTGCTTTGTAAATTCAATGTTTTTTTTGTCTCCAAACAAATTTTAAGATTTTTTTTTGTCTTAGATCTGTGAAAAATGCCATTGATAATTTGACAGAGATTGCATTAAATCTGTAGATTGCCTTGGGTAGTACAGTCATTTTGACAATATTGATTCTTCCAATCCAAAAACATGGTATAATTTTCCATCTGTGTCTTCTTCAGTTTCTTTCATCACCATATCAGTATCTTATAGTGTTCAGAGTACACATCTTTTGTCTCCTTCTTTTTGATGTGATGGTAAATGGAATAGATTCTTGCATTTCTCTTATCTTTCATTGTTAGTGTATAGAAATGCAACAGATTTCTGTATGAGTTTTGTAACCTGCAACTTTACCAAATTCATTCATGGGCTTTAGTAGTTTTCTGGTGACATCTTTAGGATCTTCTATGTATAATATCATGTCATCTGCAAACAGTGACAGTTTAACTTCTTCTTTTCCAATTTGGATTTCTTTAATTTCTTTTTCTTCTCTGATTATTGCAACTAGGACTTCCAAAACTATGTTGAATAAAAGTGGTGAGAGTGGACATCTTTGTCTTGTTTCTGATGTTAGAGGACATGCTTTCAGCTTTTCACCACTGAGCATGGTGTTAGCTATAGGTTTGTTGCATATGAGTTTTATGTTGAGGTATATTCCTTCTATGCCCATTTTCTGGAGAGTTTTTCTTAATCATAAATGGGTGCTGAATTTTATTAAAAGTTTTTTGTACATCTATTGAAATAATCATATGGTTTTTATTTTTCAATTTGTTGATGTGGTGTATCACACTGATTAATTTGCAGATACTGAAAAATACTTGCATCCCTGGGATAAATTCCACTTGATCATGGTGTATTTAATGTATTGTTGGATTTGAATTGCTAGTATTTTGTTGAGGATTTTTGCATCTATGTTCATCAGTGATATTGGCCTGTAATTTTCTTCTTCTGTGGTATCTTTGTCTAATTTTGGTATCAGGGTAATGGTGGTGTTATAGAATATGTTTGGAAGTGTTCCTTCCTCTGAAATTTTTGGGGAATAGTTTCAGAAGGATAGATGTTAGCTTTTCTCTAAATGTTTGCTAACTTTTGTCTGTGAAGCCATCACGTTCTGGACTTTTGTTTGTTGGGAGTTTTTAGGTAACAGTTTAAATTTCAGTGCTTGTGATTGGTTGGTTCATATTTTCTATTTATTCCTGGTTCTGGGAATAATAGAAAGATAGTCTGGGGAGACTATCTTTCTAAAAATTTGTCCATTTCTTCCAGGTTGTCCATTTTATTGACTATACTTGCTTGTAGTAGTCAGTTGCTTGTATTTGATCCTTTATATTTCCATGGTGTCTGTTTCAACTTCTCCTTTTTAATTTCTAATTTTATTGATTTGAGTTCTCTCCATTGTTTTCCTGATGAATTTGACCAAAGGTTTATAAATTTTGTTTATTATTTCAAAGGACCAGCTTTTAGCTTCACTGATATTTGCTATTGTTTTCTTTGTCTCTATTTCATTTATTTCTTCTCTGATCGTTATATGATTTCTTGTACTAACTTTAGGTTTTGTTTGTTTTATTTTCTCTAGCTGTTTTAGGTTTAATCTTAGCTTGTTTATTAGAGAATTTTCTTGTTTCCTGAGGTAAGATTGTACTGCTGTTACTGCTTTTGCTGTATCCCATCTGCCTCTAGTATTTTTTGACTTTTCTCTTTGATTTCTTCAGTGATCCTTTGGTTGTTTAGTAGCATATTGTTTAGCCTTCACATGTTTGTGCTTTTTATGGTTTCTTCTTGTAGTTTATTGCTAACCTCATAGCAGTTGTGATCAGAAATGATATTTGATATGATTTCAATTTTCTTAAATTTACCAAGGCTCATCTTGTGGCCCAGCATGTGGTCAATCCTGGAGAATGTTTCATGTGCACAATTACTGTGTTACTGTACATTTCTCCCTTTATGCTTGTTAGTATTTGAGATGCTCCTATGTTGGGTGCATATATATTGGCATATATATAATTGTTATATCTTCTTGAATTTATCCCTTGATCACTATGTAGTGTCCTTTCTTTCTTATACCAGTCTTTGTTTTAACATCTATTTTGTCTGATATGAGTATTGCTACCCAGCTTTATTTTGATTTCCACTTTGTGGAATACCTCCTTCCATCCTCTCACTTTCAGTCTTTATGAATCCCTAGGTCTGATGTGGGTCTCTTGTAGACAGAGTATATATAGGTCTTATTTTTGTGTTCACCCAGATAGTTTATATCTTTTGGTTAGTGTACTTAATCCATTTACATTTAAGATGATTATTGATATGTTTGTTCCTATTACGATTTTCTTAATTGTTTTGGGTTTGTTTTTGTAGGTCTTTTCCTTCTCTTACGTTTCCTGCCTAGAAAAATCTCTTTAGCATTTGTTGTAAAGCTGGTTTTGGTGGTGCTGAATTTTTTTTAACTTTCCTGTCTGTAAAGTTTTTTATTTCTCCATCAAATCTGAATGAGAACCTAGCTGGTTATAGCATTCCTGTTTGTAAGTTCTCTTTCATCACTTTAAATATATCACACCACTCCCTTGTGGATTGCAGGGTTTCTGCTATGAAATCAGCTGATAACCTTATGGGAGTTCCCTTGTATGATATTTGTTGTTTTTCACCTGTTGCTTTTAGTATTTTATCTTTGTCTTTAATTTTTGTCAGTTTGATTACTATGTGTATTAGCATATTCCTCCTTGGGTTTATTCTACTTGGGACTCTCTGCTTGAAGCCATTCTTAATCCTAAATGATAAAATCTATCACCTTGCACTATGTTAAGATCATTCTATGATTAAATTAATGCAGGCTGACGATTAACATAGGGCTGATGATAAACATATGTACAAAAACAAGGACACAGATTTGTATGAGGGGAAAAATCTCTATGTGAATATGCTCCAAAAAAGTGAATTAAAAGGTGGGAGAAAAAGATGCATTCCACTTAAATATTGAGGTAATTAAATCTTTCTGTTATGGTGAAGAGCATATGTTACATAAACTATTGTAAAGGAGATGGTAAAGGAGCAGATAATAGGCATATGTGGAGACCTTGACAAGGCTTTTTTGAATGACAGAATGGAGGCAATGATGTCAACAGGTCAATATGTCAATATGTCTGCTAGTTGGGCAACCTCTATGTATCCTTAGGCAAATTAGAAACTCTAGTATAGGTATTAATTGAGTTTGAACATAACATTTATACATAAGGTATACCATATAAGGGATATGCCTTATATATTAGGCAGACCTAACTTTATTGTCATATTCAAAATAGTTTATTAAAATTTGAATTTTAAAAGGAAAAGCTTTAAATAACTTTTAAAGAAAAATGTACTATTAATTTTATTTTTCATCCTTGTAGATAAAATGAAATGTTGCCATAGTAAGTTATGGGGTGATCAAACTTCTGATAAGCTATTTTGGTTTATTTGAACAAGGAACCATGGCAGATAGTTTTAGATTTACAAAAAAGGACAAGTATATACCTTCACTTTCAGAAGGTAAAACCACTTCAGTATGTATGTTAACTGCTAACATACTAATAAGTAGAGATAAACCTATCCTTACTTTCTATTTTTTTCTTCTTCTTTTTTAAATCAATTAATTCATTTATTTGACTGTGCCAGGTCTTAGTTGTGGAATGTGGACTCTAGTTCCCTGGCCAGGGACCAAACTCTGGTCCTCTGCATTGGGAGCATGTACTCTTAGCCACTGGACCACCAGGGAAGTCCCAATCCATACTTTCTCTTATTCCAAACATTTTTAGACTGGATTTGCCATTTATATTATTTTCAATATGACTTTCAAGTTGAGAAGTGAAACTCCTATTCTGACCACCACTTTCGGTAAATCACTTCCATGGCCATTGCCACATTGTAGGAATACAAGATGTGAAACTTGTCGCCCAGTCTTCAATGACCTTGATTGTTTTATCAACCCTTAAGAGAGCAGTAAGTGAAAAACAAACACTATTGATTAGGTCTAGGAGTTATTCATAAGGGCAACACATCAGTATCAATTGCAGGCAAATCTCACTTCATTTCCTATATTAAGTAAACATTGTTGTCATGAATTGTAGTCATGGTACTTTGGTTATGCTTTAAAACAACTTTTTCTTTTTCTAGACTAGTCTTTTCCCAAAAATGTAACCATGGAATGCTTTTTCATGGGAAAATTTTACCTCCCCCCTGCCCCCCCACCCCCAAAAATCTCTTGGAAAATTCTGAATTCCATATTCCATTTTTAAACATTCACAAGATGAGTTAGTGACTCTCATAACAAAGGAACCTACTTATCTTTGCTTAGCTCAGCAATTCCTGTTTGACCACTGAACTCTCCTCCTACTCATATTGTGTGAGCAGCTATGAACATCCCTCAGAACTTCTATTTCCAGGAAGACACTCTGATAAATACTTATCTTGACTGACAAATATGTTAGTCACTCAGTCGTGTCTGACTCTTTGCAACCTCATGAACCAGAGATTGACCTGGGTCTCCTGCATTGCAGGCAGATTCTTTACCAATTGAACCACCAGGGAAGCTGGGATAGAATCAATTTAGATAAATGCCACATCCTTCCAAAGCTTGAAAATTCTGATAAGCTCTTGGAAGAGGCCACTACACCACAACTAAATGAGTTGAGGGGAAAGGACTTCTGGGAATCACAAGGCTGCTTGATCAGTGGTAGACAACACCTACTTAAGGAGATTCCTGAGATTTAAGGGAACCCAATTGTACTGTGGATGTAGCTGAAGAGCCTTCTGATAGTACATGTTGGCCTCTTCTGTGTTTTTGGTCAGTATTTCAAAGTTGTTCAGCACAATTTCATGATGTGGATACAGCCTGAAATAATGTAAATGCTAAGCCTTGATTGTCAAACTCCTCTAAGTTTGGCACAGTTTGCTTGTTTTTAAATCCAAGTGTTCCAAGACCAAAACAAAACAAAATAATGAAATTTTCCTTTACTGTCTCATCAGAAATGGTATGACTGTGCCAATCTTTCTGATCAGTTTCTTTTTCGTAAAAAAAAAAAAAAAAAAGTAATTTAAAGTTGTTCATAAATTTTGCTTCTTGAAATACACAAATCTGGCAAGAGAGAATAGATTTGGCAGATAGTAGTCAATCTAAGGGACTTCCCTATAGCTCAATGGTAAAGAATATTCCTGCAATGTAGGAGACCCAGGTTCAACCCCTGGGTCAGGAGGATCCCATGCAGAAGGAAATGGCAACCCATTCCAGTATTCTTGCCTGGAGAATTCCATGGACAGAGGAGATTGGAGGGCTACAGTCCATGGGGTCACAAAGAGTAAGACAGGACTAAGTGACTAACACACACAGTGAATCTAACGCTTAAGTAATACAATTTAGAAATAGCATGCAAAGCTAGCGTGGTTAAATAAATCCCAAGTTTTTATGGCTTATAGAGTTAGTTTCAAGTTGTTTTCATGGAAAATTCTCATGAGATGTTGAGTTTCTGACCTGGAGGGATTGCTGACAGCCTGCTCCATCAGTTCAGTTCAGCCACTCAGTCGTGTCCGACTCTTTGTGACCCCATGAATCGCAGCATGCCAGGCCTCCCTGTCCATCACCAACTCCTGGAGTTCACTCAGACTCACGTCCATCGAGTCACTGATGCCATCCTGCCATCTCATCCTCTGTTGTCCCCTTCTCCTCCTGCCCCTGATCCCTCCCAGCATCAGAGTCTTTTCCAATGAGTCAATTCTTCGCATGAGGTGGCCAAAGTACTGGAGTTTCAGCTTTAGCATCATTCCTTCCAAAGAAATCCCAGGGCTGATCTCCTTCAGAATGGACTGGTTGGATCTCCTTGCAGTCCAAGGGACTCTCAAAAGTCTTCTCCAACACCAAAGTTCGAAAGCATCAATTCTTTGGCACTCAGCCTTCTTCACAGTCCAACTCTCACATCCATACAGGACCACAGGAAAAACCATAGCCTTGACTAGATGGACCTTTGTTGGCAAAGTAATGTCTCTGCTTTTGAATATGCTATTTAATTGGTCATAACTTTCCTTCCAAGGAGTAAGCATCTTTTAATTTCATGGCTGCAGTCACCATCTGCAGTGATTTTGGAGCACAAAAAAATAAAGTCTGACACTGTTTCCACTGTTTCCCCATCTATTTGCCATGAAGTGATGGGACCGGATGCCATGATATTCGTTTTCTGAATGTTGAGCTTTGAGCCAACTTTTTCACTCTCCACTTTCACTTTCATCAAGAGGTTTTTTAGTTCCTCTTCATTTTCTGCCATAAGAGTGGTGTCATCTGCATATCTGAGGTTATTGATATTTCTCCCGGCAATCTTGATTCCAGCTTGTGCTTCTTCCAGACCAGTGTTTCTCATGATGTACTCTGCATACAAGTTAAATAAGCAGGGTGACAATACACAGCCTTGACGTACTCCTTTTCCTATTTGGAACCAGTCTGTTGTTCCATGTCCAGTTCTAACTGTTGCTTCCTGACCTGCATACAGGTTTCTCAAGAGGCAGATCAGGTGGTCTGGTATTCCCATCTCTTTCAGAATTTTCCACAGTTTATTATGATCCACACAGTCAAAGGCTTTGGCATAGTCAATAAAGCAGAAATAGATGTTTTTCTGGAACTCTCTTGCTTTTTCCATGATCCACCAGATGTTGGCAATTTGATCTCTGGTTCCTCTACCTTTTCTAAAACCAGCTTGAACATCTGGAAGTTCACGGTTCACATATTGCTGAAGCCTGGCTTGGAGAATTTTGAGCATTACTTTACTAGCATGTGAGATGAGTGCTATTGTGTGGTAGTTTGAGCATTCTTTGGCATTGCCTTTCTTTGGGATTGGAATGAAAACTGACCTTTTCCAGTCCTGTGGCCACTGCTGAGTTTTCCAAATTTGCTGGCATATTGAGTGCAGCACTTTCACAGCATCATCTTTCAGGATTTGAAAGAGCTCAACTGGAAATCCATCACCTCCACTAGCTTTGTTCGTAGTGATGCTTTCTAAGCCCCACTTGACTTCACATTCCAGGATGTCTGGCTCTAGGTCAGTGATCATAGTGCCCTATTTTTACACAAGATGGTGAGAATTCTTTGATTTGTGTATGAAGGATATGTAAATGTGTTTAGATTAAGTTATCAGCAAAGCTAGCATTCTGAAGAAGGAAAGTTACATATAATATATGCACATAAAAATACATCATATCACTAAAATTGTTCTTCTTTAGGATTCATCAGTTGTTTAATTTCCCCCTTTTTCACCATGAGATCCTGTCTGGTCTGATGTAGAAAATCCTAGCCAGATACATATAAAATTTTAATTAATACATGTTATGTTAAAAAAAGGAAAAAGGCCAGCATTCCTAAAGTTCAAATGCAAATGCAAAAAAGATATGGATGTATATTAATAAAGAATATTTGTGCTGATGTAGGAGGTGAGAGAATCTGCTTACTTCCTAAATGATAAGCCAAATGATCACAAGTACATAATTCAGATATTTCTGCAACATTTAGAGTGGACATATTTGACAATTTAAGTTCTTTTCATCTCTATCATCTATAGAACTGTGAAGCTGGCTTTAATGTAGAAAAACAGAACATGTCCAAAGAATAAAAATAATCTGCACTTGTCAATTCCTCTGACAACTAAATGGTGCACTTGCCCTTTGTTCTGTCCTATCTAAGAAGATCAACTTAATTTTGGAGCAGGAGGAGTTCCTATTGAAAGGCCAAGGAAGCCACTTTGCAGTAGCTATAAAGGTCCACACAGTATCTTGGGAAACTTTCTAAAGAGACATGTTGTTAGAGGCAGCTGGACAGAGAAACCACACAGAACTGGCCCTGTCCTGCAGCTCCTTGGTGCCCCTTTAATGGGCAGACAGTTCGGGAGGCCTCCCCTACCACGAAGCACAGTGGGAGCAATAACAGCTTTCACGCTGTTTCTGAATGGAGCCAGAGGCTATTGTACTTGGGATAGGAGGCAAAAAATACTGTTGTGCTGAGAAAAAACAACAACAATAACAACAATTTGTGTTCTAAGCCTATGAAAAATCCTTAGCTTAGACAGAAGAACTTCTTTGTTACTCCCTGGAAACTTTTACAAAGAGCATATCTCAGCCAGGATTTATTGATTTAAGTAAAGTGCTGTGACTTCTGATAGATTGTGGGTGTGCCAGTGAACGTGGTGAGAACAATTCCCACGCTCATTGTTTCCAAGATGAGAAGCAGCAATATAAGGCATGTTTGGGATATTTCCCTCCTTTTATCACAGAAGAGGTAATTTCATAAAATTTTACCTTTTTCTTATTTTTCTGGCTTGTGGGCCCTGGAATTAAACATGTGAGGTGAAGGCACTGACTAGAGGGAGGGTCAGGCTGAAATCAGGAAGAGCTTCCATGAGGGGCTCACGCGTTTGTGAGATGCCCTTCCGCTGGGTCACAGGGCTGCCCTCACCAGCTGCTCTCAATTCTGGGACTTC
The DNA here is from genome assembly GCF_002263795.3 of Bos taurus. Taxonomy (NCBI): domain Eukaryota; kingdom Metazoa; phylum Chordata; class Mammalia; order Artiodactyla; family Bovidae; genus Bos; species Bos taurus. The sequence goes on from NC_037332.1 coordinate 79,060,164, forward strand.
ATCCTCACGGTTCCAACTGTTCTTTAAGTAGTCATGCTCACTGACTGCAGAACTGTTCTGTTTTTTTTCCCCTCTTCTTGATCCATAACAGGAAATAAATTCATCCCTGAGTTCTCAAAACCAGAAACAAACATTCACAAGGAAGAAAGGAAAAAAAAAGAAATGAGCTGTGAGCAAAGAAGAGATCTTGTTTTAATAAATAGCTCCAAACTACAGTTTGCTTGTTGGCATTTACTGTAATTTACTAATTCTATTAATATTACCAAGCTTCAGTCCTCCATCTGGATAATGACATTAAAAAATTTTTTCTCTAATGACAAAGGCCTGTAGGAATATCCTCTCTCTGTCTAGGGATCTGATTGGTGAAAATTTCTGTGGGCTTCACCCAACCATGGGCAAGCACTACATTATTAATGAAATAAAGCTGAATTTTATTAAAAATATTCTTCAACAACCAAGTGGAAAATACTTTTGATTTTTTACAAATTTAGTTTTATAAAACACATTGTTTTCTCCTGTTTATCAAAGACTCATGTTTCTCAAAGATAAGGCCTACTTTGAGTCTTTCTCTTTAAATTAAATATATGTTTAAATTATATTGGAGCTTGGAATCTTTGGAAAAATCAAGTGGGGTTTATTTCTACTGAGGATATGTATAGTTTAAGAGATGTCCATGTTTCCACATCAATTACCAGAATGAACTTGACTCTTACTTCTAGAGGTGTGTTATACAGAAGTTTCTGTTCATAGTTATTCCTTACTTCAGTGAAAGAAATTGACTTGCATTGGCATTAAAAAAAACCCCAATACTTCACTGAGTTGGAAAAGCCTGATGTTTTTCAGTTTTGGGGAGAACAGCTGCTACATTTACTTGGTCTCACCATTAAAAAAATTATTTCTTCCTGTAAGATGAATTAAAATTTCTTTATGAGACTGTATGTAGTATGCTCAAGTAATACACTTATTGCTTCATTTAAAAACACAAATATAAGTATAAAGACAAATCATTTGGTGAGCTACACAGAGAAAAGAAAGAATCTTTTTTTACTTGCATTATATTCCTTTTAAAAAAATATTGGTTGCACTGGGTTATTGCCATGGTGTGGGGTGGCGGCCGGGAGTACAAACCCCATGTCCAAGGAGCAGTGGCTGCGCGGGCTCAGGAGTATCCCACGTTGAAGGTCAGGAAGGGTGGCAGTGAGGAGATATCCCTTGTCCAAGGTAAGGAGCAATGGCTGCGCTTTGCTGGAGCAGCCGAGAAGAGATACCCCCAAGCCCAAAGTAAGAGAAACCAAGTAAGACGGTAGGTGTTGCAAGAGGGCATCAGAGGGCAAACACACTGAAACCATACTCACAGAAAGCTAGTCAATTTAATCACACTAGGACCACAGCCTTGTCTAACTCAATGAAACTAAGCCATGCCCGTGGGGCAACCCAAGATGGGCGGGTCATTGTGGAGAGATCTGACAGAATGTGGTTCGCTGGAGAAGGGAATGGCAAACCACTTCATTATTCTTGCCTTGAGAACCCCATGAACAGTATGAAAATGCAGAATGATAGGATACTGAAAGAGGAACTCCCCAGGTCAGTAGGTGCCCAATATGCTACTGGAGATCAGTGGAGAAATAACTCCAGAGAGAATGAAGGGATGGAGCCAAAGCAAAAAAAATACCCAGCTGTGGATGTGACTGGTGATAGAAGCAAGGTCTGATGCTGTAAAGAGCAATATTGCATAGGAACCTGGAATGTCAGGCCCATGAATGAAGGCAAATTGGAAGTGGTCAAACAGGAGATGGCAAGAGTGAATGGAATCAGTGAACTGAAATGGGTGAATTTAACTCAGATGACCATTATATCTACTACTGCGGGCAGGAATCTCTCAGAAGAAATGGAGTAGCCATCATGGTCAACAAAAAAGTCCGAAATGCAGTACTTGGATGCAATCTCAAAAACGACAGAATGATCTTTGTTTGTTTCCAAGGCAAACCATTCAATATCACAGTAATCCAAGTCTATGCCCCAACGAGTAATGCTGAAGAAGCTGAAGTTGACCTATGTAGGTCTATGAAGACCTACAAGACCTTTTAGAACTAAAACCCAAAAAAGATGTCCTTTTCATTATAGGGGACTGGAATGCAAAAGTAGGAAGTCAAGAAACACCTGGAGTAACAGGCAAATTTGGCCTTGGAATACGGAATGAAGCAGGGCAAAGGCTAATAGAGTTTTGCCAAGAAAATGCACTGGTCATAGAAAATACCCTCTTCCAACAACACAAGAGAAGACTCTACACATGGACATCACCAGATGGACAACACCAAAATCAGATTGATTATATTCTTTGCAGCCAAAGATGGAGAAGCTTTATACAGTCAACAAAAACAAGACCATGAGCTGACTGTGGCTCAGATCATGAACTCCTTATTGCCAAATTCAGACTTAAATTGAAGAAAGTAGGGAAAACCACTAGATCATTCAGGTATGACCTAAATCAAATCCCTTATGATTATACAGTGGAAGTGAGAAATAGATTTAAGCAACTAGATCTGATAGATAGAGTGCCTGATGAACTATGGACTGAGGTTCGTGACATTGTACAGGAGACAGTTATCAAGATCATCCCCATGGAAAAGAAATGCAAAAAAGCAAAATGGCTGTCTGGGGAGGCCTTACAAATAGCTGTGAAAAGAGAGAAGCAAAAAGCAAAGGAGAAAAGGAAAGATATAAACATCTGAATGCAGAGTTCCAAAGAATAGCAAGGAGAGATAAGAAAGCCTTCCTTAGTGATCAATGCAAAGACATAGAGGAAAACAACATAATGGGAAAGACTAGAGATCTCTTCAAGAAAATTAGAGATACCAAGGAGACATTTCATGCAAAGATGGGCTCGATAAAGGACAGAAATGGTATGGACCTAACAGAAGCAGAAGATATCAAGAAGAGGTCGCAAGAATACACAGAAGAACTGTACAAAAAAGATCTTCACGACCAAGATAATCACAATGGTGAGATCACTCACCTAGAGCCAGACATCCTGGAATGTGAAGTCAAGTGGGCCTTAGAAAGCATCACTACAAACAAAGCTAGTGGAGGTGATGAAATTCCAGTTGAGCTCTTTCAAATCCTGAAAGATGATGGTGTGAAAGTGCTGCACTCAATATGCCAGCAAATATAGAAAACTCAGCAGTGGCCACAGGACTGGAAAAGGTCAGTTTTCATTCCAATCCCAAAGAAAGGCAATGCCAAAGAATGCTCAAACTACCACACAATAGCACTCATCTCACATGCTAGTAAATTAATGCTCAAAATTCTCCAAGCCAGGCTTCAGCAATATGTGATCCGTGAACTTCCAGATGTTCAAGCTGGTTTTAGAAAAGGCAGAGGAACCAGAGATCAAGTTGCCAACATCTACTGGATCATCAAAAAAGCAAAAGAGTTCCAGAAAACATCTACTTCTGCTTTATTGACTATGCCAAAGCCTTTGACTGTGTCGATCACAATAAACTGTGGAAAATTCTGAAAGAGATGGGAATACCAGAACACCTGACCTACCTCTTGAGAAATCTGTATGCAGGTCAGGAAGCAACAGTTAGAACTGGACATGGAACAACAGACTGGTTCCAAATAGGAAAAGGAGTACATCAAGGCTGTATATTGTCACCCTGCTTATTTAACTTCTATGCAGAGTACATCATGAGAAACGCTGGACTGGAAGAAACACAAGCTGGAATCAAGATTGCTGGGAGAAATATCAATAACCTCAGATATGCAGAAGACAGCACCCTTATGGCAGAAAGTGAAGAGGAACTCAAAAGCCTCTTGATGAAAGTGAAAGTGGAGAGTGAAAAAGTTGGCTTAAAGCTCAACATTCAGAAAATTAAGATCATGGCATCCAGTCCCATCACTTCATGGAAAATAGATGGGGAAACGGCAGAAACAGTGTCAGACTTTATTTTTTGGGGCTCCAAAATCATTGCAGATGGTGACTGCAGCCATGAAATTAAAAGAAGCTTACTCCTTGGAAGAAAAGTTATAACCAACCTAGATAGCATATTCAAAAGCAGAGACATTACTTTGCCAACAAAGGTCCATCTAGTCAAGGCCATGGTTTTTCCAGTGTTCATGTATGGATGTGAGAGTTGGACTGTGAAGAAGGCTGAGCGCCAAAGAATTGATGCTTTTGAACTGTGGTGTTGGAGAAAACTCTTTGAGAGTCCCTTGGACTGCAAGAAGATCCAACCAGTCCATTCTGAAGGAGATCAGCCCTGGGATTTCTTTGGAGGGAATGATGCTGAAGCTGAAACTCCAGTACTTTGGCCACTTCATGCGAAGAGTTGACTCATCGGAAAAGACTCTGATGCCTGAGGGGATTGGGGGCAGGAGGAGAAGGGGACGACAGAGGATGAGATGGCTGGATGGAATCACTGACTCGATGGACGTGAGTCTGAGTGAAGTCCAGGAGTTGGTGATGGACAGGCAGTCCTGGCGTGCTGCGATTCATTGGGTCCCAAAGGGTCGGACATGACTGAGCAACTGAACTGAACTGAACTGTGGGCCTCTCCAGCTGCAGTGCACAGATGTCTGAGCATAGGCTCAGAGCTCACAGGCTCAGTAATTGCAATGTCCAGGCCCTTCAGCCAAGGAATGCTGCCCCAGCTGCCCAGCTGCTTGTGGGATTCCAGTTCTCTGACCTGGTATTGAACCCACATTCCCCACACTGGAAGGTGAACTCTTACCACGAACCACCAGAGAAATCTCTATCTTCCTTTTTTAAATTGAAGTATAGTTGATCTTGGAGAAGGAAATGGTAACCCATTCCAGTATTCTTACCTGGAGAATTCCAGGCAAGATTCTCCATGGACAGAAGAGCTTGGAGATCTACTGTCCATAGGGTTGCAAAGAGTCAGATATAACTAATGTGACTTAACACACACACACACAAATAGTTGATCTATAATATTGTATTAGTTACAGTTGTACAGCAAAGTGATTCAATATTTTTATAGATTATACTTCATTTAAAGTTATTATAAAATATTGGCTATATTCCTTATGTTCAATATGTCCTTATAGCTTATACATAGTTGTTTGTACTCAACAGTGAAAAGCTGAAAGTCTTTCCTCTAAATTCAAGAACAAGACAAGGATGCCCACTCTCACTCCTTCTATTTAACATAGGTTTGAAAGTCCTGTCCACACCAATCAGACAAGAAAAGGAAATAAAAAGTATCCTAATTGGAAAAGAAGTGGTAATAGTGTCACTATTTACAGATGACATGATACTCTATATAGAGAGCCCCCAAACTATTAGAAATTATATATGAATTAAGATTGAAGGATTTAAGGTTAATATACAGAAATCTGTTACATTTCTGTACACTAACAATATAGAGAAACTTTGAAAAAAAATCATTTTTAAAGTCACATTAAAAAAAGACCTAGGAATAAAGCAAGGAGGTGAAATACCTATACTTTGAAAATGATGAAATATTAATTAAGAAAATTGAAGATAATTCAAATAAATGGAAAGATACCCTCCCTATACTTGGGGATTGGAAGAATTAATATAATTAAAATGTTCATACTGCCCAAAGCAATCTACAAATTTAATGCAATCTCTGTCACAATACTCATGATGTTTTTCACAGACCTAGAACAATAATCCTAAACTTTATATGGGATCATGAAAGACTCAGAATTAGTAAAACAATTCTGAGGAAAAAGAACAAAGTTGGAGGCATAACCTCTCCAGACTTCAGACTATACTAGAAAGTTACAGTAATCACAGTAGGATGGTATTGGCACAAAAACAGATACATAGATCAATGTAACAAAAAGCCTAGAAATAAACCCATGTACCTTTGGTAAATTAATCTGTGACAGAAGAGGCAAGAATATAAAATGGAGAAAAGACAATCTGTTCAACAAGTGGTGCTGGGAAAGCTGAACAGGCACACGTAAATCAATGACATTAGAACAGTCCATCACACTATATAAAAAATAAATTCAAAGTAGTTTGAAACATGTGTAATATCTTATATGAAACGAGTCACCAGTCTAGGTTTGATGCACGATACTGGATGCTTAGGGCTGGTGCACTGGGATGACCCAGAGGGATGGTATGGGGAGGGAGGAGGGAGGAGGGTTCAGGATGGGGAACACATGTATACCTGTGGCGGATTCATTTTGATATATGGCAAAACCAATACAATATTGTAAAGTTAAAAAATAAAATAAAATTAAAAAAAAGTTATTAAAAAAAAAAAGTAGTTTAAAGACCTAAATATAAGGCATAAAATGGAGTAGGCAATGCAACCCACTCCAGTACTCTTGCCTGGAAAATCCCATGGATGAAGGAGCCTGGTAGGCTGTAGTCCATGGGATCGTGAAGAGTCAGACATGACTGAGTGACTTCACTTTCACTTTTCACTTTCATGCATTGGAGAAGAAAATGGCAACCCACTCCAGTGTTCTTGCCTAAAGAATCCCAGGGGCGGTGGAGCCTGGTGGGCTGCTGTCTATGGGGTCGCACAGAGTCGGACACGACTGAAGCGACTTAGCAGCAGCATAAGGCATAAAACATAAAATTATAGAAGACAACATAGAATGCTCTTTCACATAAATTATAACAATATTTTCTTGGAAAAAAAGTCTTTTTGAATGAAAATAATAGTGCTTTGATTTTAAAATATAGGTATACATGGGATTCAGTTCAGTTCAGTCCTGAATTCTGAATTCGTACACAATTCTGCTCAGTTATGTACGACTCTTTGCGACCCCATGGACTGCAGAAGGCCAGGTCTCCCTGTCCTTCACCAACTCCCAGAGTTTACCAAGCTCATGCTCATTGAGTTGGTGAGGCCATCCAATCATCTCATCCTCTGTCGTCCCCTTCTTCTCCTGCCTTCAATCTTTCCCAGCATTAGGGTCTTTTCAAATTGAGTAAGCTCTTTGCATCAGGTGGCCAAAGTATTAGAGTTTCAGCATCAATATCAGTCCTTCCAATGAACACTCAGGTCCAATCTCCCTTAGAATGGACTGGTTTGATCTCCTTGTAGTCCAAGCGACTCTCAAGAATCATCTCCAATACCACAGTTCAAAAGCATCAATTCTTCGGTGCTCAGCTTTCTTTATAGTCCAACTCTCACATCCATACATGACTACTGGAAAAACCATAGCCTTGACTAGCCAGACCTTTGTTAGCAAAGTAATGTTTCTGCATTTTAATATGCCGTCTAGGTTGGTCATAACTTTTCTTCCAAGGAGTAAGTGTCTTTTAATCTCATGGCTGCAGTCACCATCTGCAGTGATTTTGGAACCCCCAAAAATAAAGTCAGACACTGTTTCCCCATCTATTTGCCACGAAGTGATGGGACCGGATGCCATAATCTTAGTTTTCTGAATGTTGAGCTTTAAGCCAACTTTTTCACTCTTCTCTTTAACTTTTATCAAGAGGCTCTTTAGTTCTTCTTTGCTTTCTGCCATAATGGTGGTGTCATCTGCATATCTGAGGTTATTGATATTTCTCCCAGCAATCTTGATTCCAGCTTGTGCTTCATCCAGCTCAGCGTTTCTCATGATGTACTCTGCGTGTAAGTTAAATAAGCAGGGTGACAATATACAGCCTTGACATCCTCCTTTTCCTATTTGGAACCAGTCTGTTGTTCCATGTCCAGTTCTAACTGTTGCTTCCTGACCTGCATACAGATTTCTCAAGCGGCAGGTCAGGTGGTCTGGTATTCCCATCTCTTTCAGAATCTCCCACAGTTTGTTGTGATCTACAAAAGGCTTTGGCATAGTCAATAAGCAGAAACAGAAGTTTTTTCTGGAACTCTCTTGCTTTTTCGATGATCCAGCGAATGTTGGCAGTTTGATCGCTGGCTCCTCTGCCTTTTCTAAAACCAGCTCGAACATCTGAAATTTCACGGTTCATGTACTGTTGAAGCCTGACTTGGAGAATTTTGAGCATTACTTTACTAGCATGTGAGATGAATGCAATTGTGTGGTAGTTTGAGCATACTTTGGCATTGCCTTTCTTAGGAATTGGAATGAAAACAGACCTTTTCCAACCCTGTGGCCACTGCTGAGTTTTCCAAATTTGCTGGCATATTGAGTGCAGCACTTCCCCAGCATCATATTTTAGGATTTGAAATAGCTCAATTGGGATTTCATCACCTCCACTAGCTTTGTTTGTAGTGATGCTTTCTAGATAAATGTGACTACTAGGTGGCTAAAATAACTCTATTATTTTAAGTAACATAATGCTTCTTAGATTTAATGATCAAGACTGCTAGACTTTAACACATTCAGGACTCTAAATGTAAACACCAATATAGTAGTAACTTGATTCCAGCAGAGGAAATTCCTCTACGTGTTAAAATTAGGTAACAAAAGTTACTGGAATTATAATTCCTTCCAGAAGCACCTGCCAGTTGGCATCTGAGGCCATCTATAGCTATGAGAGTTTTTTAAATGTTCACTAAAAGTAAGCTGTGTAAAAAGGTGGTGTTTTCCCTGTTCAGTAGATTCTAGTTTTTACAATGTTCTAAGTGAACAAGTTTTATTGAACATACTTTACATACGAAAAACAATAAAATAATTCTATTGGATGCCCTTGGAGTATCACTAAAAAAGTCAGTTGATTTGCACCTGCAGTTAGCTTTAGTTATATTTCATTGCAGCCCTAATGAAATAACATTTCCTTACTAGTCATAGTTTATCTTTTAAAATATTTTTTCTTATTAAAAACTATACATATAAGCCTTATGAATCAGTAAACTAAAATGGACTGGATGGGCAAATTTAATTCAGATGACCATTATATCTACTACTGTGGGCAAAAATCCCTTAGAGGAATGGAGCAGTCCACATAGTCAACAAAAGAGTCTGAAATGCAGTACGTGGGTGCAAACTCAAAAACGACATAATGATCTCTGTTTATTTCCAAGGCAAAGAATTCAATATCACAGTAATCCAAGTCTATGACCCAACCAGTAATCCTGAAGAAGTTGAGGTTGAATGGTTCTATGAGGACCTATAAGACCTTCTAAAACTAACACCAAAAAGAGAAGTCCTTTTCATCATAGGGGACTGGAATGCAAAAGTAGGAAGTCAAGAAATACCTGGAGTAAAAGGCAAATTTGACCTTGGAGTACAAAACAAAGCAAGGCAAAGGCTACAAGAGTTTCGCCAAGAGAATGCACCGGTGCCGGGAGCCGGTGAGGCATTCCGCTCGTGACAAAGGTCATGAGGAAGGAGGCTCAGCATACGCAAAGGCGGGATCGAGCCTCAGGAGTCCGCCCGGATATTCTCGAGCATTTTCCCCCAGAAAAACCAGAGTCTGCCTACTTTATTGCTTTGTGCTCTCACCTCTGACTTTACTGGGGGATGTCCCCTACCACCATCTCGCTCTCTCTGTCAAAGAGTTAACTTACAGCTCCAATTAATAAAGTTCCTGGGCAATTAGGAGTGTTTAAATCCAAACCCCTCAGATGGCTCTCTAACTCGCCTGACAAGTTTACCCGGACTCCTGCAGCTATGCATACGATTGTTTACAGTCTCCCAGCCTCAAGAGGCACGGGAAGCTTAAGATATTCAAATAGCTTAGAGCCTCTCAGAGAGTTAGAAACTGTCAGAATAAACTAGTAAAGGATTTCATTGATGAGCCAATGCTTGTTGCCAAGTTTTCACATCCCCTGAATTGTATCCTTGAATGTGTATTAATTAATATAGTTGGTATGTAGAAAAAATAAGTAGTGGTCTTGGTGTTAGTAACTTTAGACCCTTAAGGTAATAAATTCTTTCCTTTGTTGTAAACCCATTACACATCCGCCCTATAGGAATGCAATTTTATCTTTGGAAGATGGCACCAAACCTTAAAATAATTACTCTTAGAGAAAATAAGTCTTTGTTGATAAGTCCTTGTCAAGAGTCATAAAATGTTAGTAGGCCTTCTGGCCAGAAGATGATGTAAATCACCTAAACCATTTGTATACGATAAATTTGCAGGAAAGAAACCCTGGTTTTTGATAAGAATCAAAGACTGCTGACTTTGCATCCCCTATTATCCTCTATGTGTAACTTAGGGTATAAAAGCCCCTGTTAAAAATAAAGCTACGGGCCTTGCTCACCAATGCTTGGTCTCCCCATGTCATTCTTTCCTTTAACTTCCGGCTGAAGTCTCCATCTGGAGCGTGGATATCCTCTACGACCACTTATTTGCCTGGGCTTCTAAGACCCACTCGAGAAGGTGTCTAAGGTGGGGCACCTTCCGCTATTCGAGAGGGCGCCTGCGGCCTCCGTGGTCAGAGCTAACCTGGTGTCATGGGTTATATTGATTTTCCACGTAAACCAAGCTACTCAGCCTCTTTTCTCCACTGAATTTTCCTACTGAGCTATCCTCATTCTATTACTCTTTATATCTCTAATTACCATTTGAATAGGTCGCCAACGCCATCTCCCCTTCGAATACCCTGGATCAGCCGGGGCTGGTCCTCGGCATACTGGTCATAGCAAACACCCTCCTCCAACAACACAAGAGAAAACTCTACACATGAACATCACCAGATAGTCAAAACAAAAATCAGATTGATTATATTCTTTGCAGCTAAAGATGGAGAAGCTTTATACAGTCAGCAAAAACAAGACTGGGAGCTGACTGTGGCTCAGATCATGAAGTCCTTATTGACAAATTCAGACTTAAATTGGAGAAAGTAGGGAAAACCACTAGACCATTCACGTATGACCTAAATCAAATCCTTTATGTTTATACAGTGGAAGTGACAAATAGATGCAAGGAATTAGATCTGATAGACAGAGTGCCTGAAGAACTATGGATGGAGGTTCATGACATTGTATCGGAGGCGGTAATCAAGATCATCCCCAAGACAAAGAAATGCAAAAAGGCAAAAAGTTTGTCTGGGGAGGCCTTACAAATAGCTGAGAAAAGAAGAGAAGTGAAAGGCAAAGGAGAAAAGGAAAGATATACCGATTTGAATGCATAGTTCCAAAGAATAGCAAGGAGAGATAAGAAAGCCTTCCTCAGTAATCAATTCAAAGAAATAAGGGAAAAGAATAGAATGGGAAAGACTAGAGATCTCTTCAAGAAAATTAGAGATACAAAGGGAACATTTCATGCGAAGATGGGCACAAGAAAGGACAGAAATGGTGTGGACCTAACAGAAGCAGAAGATATTAAGAAGAGGTGGCAAGAATACACAGAAGAACTATACAAAAAATATCTTCATGACCCAGATCACCACGATGGTGTGATCATTCACCTGGAGCCAGACATCCTGGAATGCTAAGTCAAATGGGCCTTAGGAAGGATCACTGTGATCAAAGCACGTGGAGGTGATGGAATTCCAGTTGAGCTCTTTAAATCCTAAAAGATCATGCTCCGAAATTGACACACTCAGTATGCCAGCAAATTTGGAAAACTCAGCAGTGGCCACAGGACTGGAAAAGGTCAGTTTTCATTCCAATCCCAAAGAAAGGCAATGCCAAAGAATGTTCAAATTGCCCCACAATTGCACTCATCTCACACACTAGTAAAGTAATGCTCAAAATTCTCCAAGCCAGGCTTCAACAGTAAGTGAACTGTGAATTTCCAGATGTTCAAGCTGGACTGAGAAAAGACAGAGGAACCAGATCATGGCATCTAGTGTCATCACTTTATGGCAAATAAATGGAGAAAAAGTGGAAATGGTGTTTGATTTTATTTTTCTGGACTCCAGAATCACTGAGGACGGTGACTGCAGCCATGAAATTAAAAGACATTTGCTCCTTGGAAGGAAAGCTACAAGAAACCTAGACAGCATATTAAAAAGCAAAGACATTACTTTGCTGCCAAAGTTCATTTAGTGAAAGCTATGATTTTTTCCGGTATTCTTGTAGGAATGTGAGAGTTGGACCATAAAGAAGGCTGAGAGCCAAAGAATTGATGCTTTCAGATTGTGGTGCTGGAGAAAACTCTAGAGAGTCCCTTGGACAGCGAGGAGATCAATCCTGTCAATCCTAAAAGAAATCAACCCTGAATATTCCTTGGATGGAGTGATGTTGAAGCTGAAGCTCCAATACTTTGGTCACCTCATATGAAGAACTGACTCATTGGGAAATACTTGGATGCTAGGAAAGATTGAGGGCAAGAGGAGAAGAGGGCAACAGAGGGTGAGATGTTTGGATAGCATTACTGACTCAATGGACATGGGTTTGAGCAAACTCTTGGAGATGGTGAAGGACAGCAAAGTCCAGCATACTGCAGTCCATGGGGTCTCAAAGAATGGGATGCAATTTAGTGACTGAACAACAAGAAACAATTATGACAACAAGTCTCTATGTGTTAAGTGAATTTTAATAAAAATAAGATCAGACTTTTCTTTTGCCATGTGTTAACCAATTACAAAGTGAGTACAGAATCATTAAAAACATAGTCCTTTTTTAAAGTTATATTCTGATAGAAAACAACATGATCAACAAACTTCAACCCTGTTCTGTCGTTTTCTTTCCTTTTAGAGGTTCTGCTTAAAACCTGATAACAGGGACATCAGGAGCATAGAAAGCCACTTAAAGGTCCCCTGGGTGCCTAGGTCCACTTGAGTCCTCCAGAGGGCAGGGTAGTACATCTGCTTAACTGAAACATTAAAGGAGAAAATGAATTTTAGTTAATTTACTGTTTATTTTGTGCTGAAGTTGTACTTGTGAAGAAGAAAATGGATGTCTGGTGAGTGATGATCTCAACCCCCTTATCAGGACTAAATCCTGCATGTGACTGATATCCAAACACCTGGGGCATTACAGGAGTGGAAGGGTAGAAAGGACATCTAGGTGAATAAATACTCCATGGAACATGGGCTGATATTCTAGTGTCATTGGAGAGGGTCAGTCTAACTCACTGGCCAGGAGCAGTCCCAAATGTGAGGCTCTTGATGACCTTCTGAAAATGACCAATAATTTCATACATTGAGTCTGAACAATAGTAGAAGCTATATATACATATATTTACTATTTTTATCTGTAGGAGATATATTTCACCTATAATAGAAACTCTTTTAAACAGTTTCTACTTTAAAAAGTCACTAGGGGGACTTCCTTGGCAGTCCAGTGTTTAAGATTCTGCACTTTGAATGCAGGGATGCAGGTTTGAGCCCTGTTTGGGGAACTAAGATGTCAAACACCATATGGCATGGTGGAAAAGTCACCAGATTAACAGACATTCTCTGCTCCTTTGGTGAGATGCACTGAGTTTTGACCTAACAAACACTTGAGCCAGTGCTCTGCTCTTTGTTATACGTGTGCTCCCCTGTTTCCCCTGACTGAGTTGGTTGTTTGCTGAGTCACTTAATGATTATTCCCAGTTTATTCAGTTGCACTTTCTATTGCAATTGTGTAATTTAGTAAAATATTCTATAAGTGGCTAAAATCATTTGATTTGAGTGTGAAAGAGTTGTATTTTTGTGACAACCAAATGTATGCTTTGGAAAATCTAAAAAAAGTGAAATTGCTGAAGAATAGAAGACTTTGGTTCAACCAAGTGTGGATGAGACAACTGTAAAAGACTGGAGGGGGGTAAAATCCTGAAAATGGTGGATTACTCAACGTACTTACAAGTATGTTTAGATTTTTGTTCCACTTTCAAGATATCAAAACTGATGCTACCATAGGTGACGCATTTTGGATCTGCTTCATGTGAGAATGATGATTAGTTTTCTAATCGATAGGCTTTTATTAAAAGACCTTGACCTGACTTTAAAATATGGATGAATGTATATTTTTTTGTTTTAGGTTAAAATAAAATGTTTGAGGTTAAATATTCTTTTCTTTATGATTCTTGGCTTTAAACTAATTTTTAAAATTAATCAATCAACTATTGGCCAATTAGAAGTCCACAGAAAGCCATCCTTTGCACATCCTCCTGTCTAAACCAGAGAGGGTCATGGTGCTCCTTTTGGATTTATCCAATGAGGTATTTCACTGGACCACACAGTGGTTGTGCAGGAAGAGTTGAGACTGTGTGATCTTGACTTTCTACTCCCAACATGGCAATTGGAATAGTAGGAACCTTCTCCAGGGCAACTCAGTGTTCTGAAAGCTTTGGAAACATATGGCAGAATCACCAGTGGTTTTCTAATTCTCCATTATACATAATCCAAAACTTTACAGAACCCACAATAAACACAAACATGAGAGCTGCCCTTCAGCAAAGAAAAGGTAACATTCCTGTTTGCTGGAGTGAAGGGAAATGTTTTGACTCCCCGCTCCCCCGCCCCCGCCCCAATGATTCAGGTTTTAAACTGACACTGTAACTTTAAATACAGCATTTTTCCAGGAGAAAATTTCCCATACTATACAAGTATGTTTAAATGGGTCATGACCAGAGGGAAGAGGCAGAGGTAATTCTGCAATATTGTAAAAATAAAATAAAAATTTAAACGTGGAATAGTCATGTTGTATATCATTATGCTTATTAAGGCAGTTTGAGAAATATTAGCCAGCCAAAAAGTGATTGACTTGTAATAAATACAATTTGAATGACTAACTTCACTATTGCTTTTGGAAACATAGTCGTTACAGTTGGAACCATGATTGTTAGAGCTGACTTCAGATACTTTAACCCTACATTTCCCTATCATTCTCTTTCTTGCTGTGTGCAGATACTGAAAAAATTAGATATACTTAAGAAGAGGAGATTAATAGGCACTTAGAAGGGAAAGGAGTTCCTCCTTTAATAACTTTTATGTAAAAGTAGCACTAACAAAATAAAAGCAATATTTGATCATCTACAATAAGTTATCGCCAAAATAATGAATAACCTGGTAGTTTTTCCTTTTTTTCCCTAGTGCTGATAAAGAGAGAGAACTTATTTCAAAGGACACCAACATTCACTCAGTATTCACAACAGGTGCCTCCAGACAGTAAGGAAGATAGTTTCTAACCAGCCAGATTCTTGAGCCTGGTCTGAGAGGATAAAAAATTTCATCAATCACTGTGGAGTATATTTGTAGCTTTAATTATTTTGTTTTTCACCTCTCAAGAGAAATGTTTCTCACAAAAATGCAAAAATGTTAATAGAACAGCATTTATTTTTATTGTTTCACTGGAGATAAATTCAAAGTGTCCAACCAACTACTTATTGTAATCCTTTAAAATCAACCATCAGTGAATAGCACTCACTTTATATCCTTATCCCAAATGACTCAATGTCTGCTTGGGTTTGCTGTTTGAGCCTGACAGAAAATAAATTTTAAGAATAAGAAAGTATTTATGAAAACATTTTTTTTACCCTATATTTTTTCAAGTAAACTTAGTGTTCATTCCCTGCCCCCCCTCACAAGAATACTATGCAAAGTAGTCAAATTTTAATTAATTGTTCAAGCCTTGAAGTTTAGATAATATTTTCTGATTGCTAAAGTACAGCATTTTAAGGTACAAATGTCAACATAATCCAATCAAAGATAATAATAAGTGAACCTAAGTCATCGTGGGGCAGAGTTTGAAACCCAAAATGAATACATTTTTTTAAAGAAGCAGTAAAGAGTAGTGTTGAGGAATGTTGTCAATTTCCTTCACATTTTGAAATGATTTTCCCAGGAGAGGAGATGAAGATACTGGAGCAGGGGAACACTGAACTCCCTCCCCCGACATGCACATCAAAATCACATCTACATGTGGAGCAGTTCTCACTGAAAACAAGCTGAAGACTGGCAGAAAGACTCTTGCACAACCAAAGCTGTAAAGAAAGATCTACACAGAGTTGGTAGGAAGGGAGGAGAAGTGATCAGGTTGAGAACTGCCAGTAGAGGAGGCAGATTACATGGGTTTAGAGATCCTTCCTGGGGAATGAGAGGTTCATATTGGGCACCCTAGTCCTGGGTTCTGACTCTGGGAAGATGAATCCTTTTATGTAGCTTATACCAGTGGGACTAACAAGAGGGCTGAAGAAACTAACTTCACTTGTGAAGAGCACACACACTTACTCCTGGGAACTGCATGGAGGAAGCAGATTGAAACTGCCAGAGGCTCTGGCCAGTTATCCCTGACAGTTCCAGTGCACACCCCCGCCCTCTGCTGCTATCATAGCCTGCTCTGGCTATTTGTGCTCCAACTCCTCACTAGGGTGTTGCTGAGGGAAGTACTACTGCTAGTGATGATGGAGCTTGTTTGGACCTGGTGCTGCATCTGAAGGAAGTGAGGGCAGCCACTGTTTGGCACTCTTAGAATTGGAAGTGAGAAGCTGTCTTGAGTTCTGAACTCTGTCTTGAGTTCCTTGTGCCAGGACTGCCCAGCACCTGCTCAGGTAGGAGGGGTAGAGCACACACTTGGAGGAAGTAAAACCAGCTTCGACTCAACCCTCAGGGCTTCTGCCCCAGCACCTTGGGACCCACCCATACCTCTGATAGGATGGTGATGGCCACTGAGCTTGGAGGAGCCCTGTTTCACACCTGGGTCTGACCCCTGAATCTCTAGCTACATCTCCCATCAAGGTGACAGGGGATTCCCCAGCTACCCCAGGGGAAGATGTGACCATATTCATTTCAGATCTAGTTCCCTCAACAAAGCCACAAGGGATATGCAGACTGCATAGGGATGCTCACACACAAAGACTCCCCTTTAAGATCAGGATAGGTAACTGTTTCACATTTCATAGAGACAGAAAAAAATTAAACAAACTGAAAAGACAGAGGAATATGTTTCTAATGAAAGAACAAGAACTGCCCTCTCCCCTACCCCAGGAAGAACACCTAAAGAAACAGAGATAATAATTTACCAGATAAAGAATTTAGAGCATTAGAAATAAGAATGCTAATTGAACTTGGGCAAAGAATAGAGGAACACAGAATTTTAGCAAGGAACTAGAAGATATTTTTTAAAAAAAGATTAGTCAAGAGCTGAAGAATGCAATAAATGAAATGAAAAATACACTAGCAGGAATTAATAGTAAACCAGGTGATACATAAGAATGCATGTGTGATCTAGACAATGAAATAATGGAAATCACCCAATCAAAACAGCAAAAAGAAAAAACAAATAAAAATGGAGCTAAGGAACCTCTAGGACATCAAGGGTACTAACATTTGTATTATAGGAGTTCCAGGAAGAAAAGAAAGAGAAAAGGGTCAGAAATGCATTTGATGAAATTATGGCTGAAAACTTATTGATCCTGAAGAAGGAAACGGTTTTCCAGGTACAGGAAGTACAGATTTCCAAAGAAGATGAACACAGAAAACAACAAAATTCTGTAAAACAATTATCCCTCAATTAAAAAATAAATAAAACAAAAAAAAAGAAAATGAACACAAAGAGATCCACATCAAGATGTATCATAATTAAAATGATGAAAGTTAAGGATAAAGGGAGAATTCTAAAGGCAGCAGGAGAAAAACAGTTATGTATGAGGGAACCCACATAAAGCTAACAGTTTTTTTCTGCAGAAACTTTGTAGGCCAGTAGGGAGTGTAATGATATGTTTAAAGTGATGAAAGGGAAAACTCCACAACCTAGGATAGTCTACTCAGTAAGGTTACCATTCAGAATGGGAGCAGAGATAGAGAACTTTTCAGATAAGCAAAAGCTAAGAGTTCATCAAAACTAAACTGACCCAACAAGAAATACTAAAGGGTCTTCTCTAAGTAGAAAAGAAAAGGCTACAACAAGAAGTAAGAATTTATAGTAAATGAAAAATTCCACTAGTACAGGCAAATATATAGTAAATATTGTGGATCAATCACTTAAATAAGCTACTATGAAGATCAAAAACCAAAAATTGTAAAATAAGTCATAATTACAATAAACAGTTAAGGGATAAACATGAAGATGTAAAATATGACATCAAAACCACAAAATGTGGGAGAGAGGAGTAAAAAAAAGTAGATCTTATGGAATGTGTTTAAACTTAAAAGACTATCAGTTTTTTTTTTTTTTTTTTTCTTTCTAATGGTCAGGACATTCAGCCTATGAATTCTATGGGATACTTAGTGAATTTTTGGATATATATAAGCATCTATAAACATGCTTACATAGCAAATAATGAAGAAGGCAGGTGTGCACATCTGAACAAACATGTTGCCTGCATACGAATAAAATACCCTTAGCGTGTAATCATAAGGGTTTGTATGTGCCAGAGACACACCTGAATCCTGGGCACAGCTGGGTCATCTCACCTGAGGTATATCCTGGAGCACAGCAGGGGCCATCAGACAACCCGAGGGCACATTGCACAACCAGGGAATCGTGCAGCTCTCGATGATCAGACCATTCTGGCTTTCCTAATTTAGGGTGTGGTGGGCAGAAGATGAGGTGCCACTGGGGCTGCTCTCTTGCAAAGCTAGATGCTGCAGAGAACAATGACAGGCACTCATCCTGCCAGGGAAGCAGGTATTAGGCAAGGCCTTTCCTCCTTTCTTTCTGGGCTTCCCTGATAGCTCAGTTGGTAAAGCATCTGCCTGCAATGCAGGAGACCTCAGTTCAATCCCTGGGTAGGGAAGATCCGCTGGAGAAGGGAAAGGCTATCCACTCTAGTATTGGATAGGGTACCCACTCTAGTATTCCCTTGTGGCTCAGCTGGTAAAGAATCTGCCTGCAATGTGGGAGACCTGGGATTGATGCCTGGGTTGGAAAGATCCCCTGGAGAAGGGAAAGGCTACCCACTCCAGTATTCTGCCATGGAGAAGTCCATGGACTACGGTCTATGGGGTCCGAAAGAGTAGGACATGACTGAGTGACTTTTTTTTTTCTATTTCTTCATTTCTATCCACCTACAGTGATCAAATTTCATCACGGAAATTTAGTGAAACAGCCCAAGTTGACCTTTGTGAGCATGATAAAGAACCAAAGGAAGAAAAGTTTAGTGGTTTTCATAAAAGGAGAATAATCTATAACCACGACCTCCTCTACAAAGCATGAGATGAAGTACACTGTGTGGTGTCCCTTTATTATCTTCTTCTTCCTTTTATTCTTTCCCACCAACCTCACTTCTTTCAATGTGGGAAATGCAGATGGCTTGTGTGCAAGACTTTCTCCTGTCCCTTCCCAGCCTGCAAAGTCACTTTTTCTCTATTTCTCTGCACAGTGCTCGTAGGTGCCTGTTGGAAGAAAGACACACTCCAGACCTAGATGTGTACATGGGAACTTGGAAAGCTCCTGATACCAGGTTGTGGTGAAGGCAAGTGTAGTATTTATAGCAGATACCAAACAAGTAATTCCAGTGGATACTGCTCAGAAGAGCCGAAATCCCTGTTTTGTTGTTATTCAGTTGTTAAGCCGTCTCTGACTCTTTGCTAACCCCTTGGGCTGCAGTGTGCCAAGCTTCCATGTCTTTCACTATCTCCTGGAGTTTGCTCAAACTCATGTCCATTGAGTCAGTGATGCCATCCAACCATCTCATCCTCTGTTGTTCCCTTCTCCTTTTGCCCTCAATCTTTCCCAGTATCAGGATCTTTTCCAATGAATCGGCTCTTCTCATCAGGTGGTCAAAGTATTGGAGCTCCAGCTTCAGCATTAGTCCTTCCACTGAATATTCAGGGTTGATTTCCTTTAATATTGACTGGTTTGATCTCCTTGCTGTCCAAGGGACTCTAAGAGTCTTCTCTAGCATCATAGTTTGAAAGCATCAATTCTTTGGTGCTCAGCCTTCTATATGGTCCAACTCTCACATCCATACATGACTACTGGAAAACACCACAGTTTTGACTAGATGGACGGACCTTTGTTGGCACCTAGTGCTGGGCTTTCCTTCACTGCAATAAATGCTGGGCTTTCCTTCACTGCAATCCAGTGTCAGTAGATCGACTTTACTGTACTCAGGTGAGCAGACACAGTACAGTTCTAAAACTGAATGTTTTAAACAGAGAAGTGAGACCAACAGTTTAACATTTTAGGATGATTTCTTTGGGAGTTGTTTAGTAGAGAGGAGAGGGAAGTCTCAGAGCCAGAATCATAGCAGTGGGTGCAGAGAGAAGTGGAAGGATGCAGGAAATATTCAGGAAGAAGAAATGGCAAGATTTGATAATAGATGATTCCTTAGAGAAAAACTCTGTATGCTCAGTCAGCTCTCTCCTTTTCCCCTCCATATCTTCCTCCCTTCTTTTCTTCCCTTCTCGTTTTTAAAAATACAACTTTCAGGGGCCTAGAAGAGCATTACTGCATTTCTCAAAGTCCTTAATTTTCACCTAAGAACTACTTTTTAGAAGGATTACTCTCCACTAATTGGTATTGTTATTTATTCCTACCTTTTGTGGCATTGATAGAATATTGTTCTTTGCTTTGGTTTTCATGTATGAAAGACACAATAGAAAAATGAACACTATTGTTTTTAAGTTCATATTTGTTAATACTAAGACATATAGTACTTTAAGAAGAAAATAAGGTTTTCATCTTCTTAACTTCTTTTTTCACCTCATTCCATTTGGAAACTTGAATTGTTAGTTTACATTATAGTCTTCAAGCAAAAACACAGAAGTTAATACTGCAGTTTTTGAATTCTGAAAATGATTTTGGTGATTTTTTTTCTCTAAAGGGTCATATCAATATTTATGTTTTGTTATTTCTTATTAAACTTATGTTTGGAATTTAAAGTTGGCAACATAGTGAATTTAAAATAAAAATAGTTAGGATTAGGTTTTTCATTTAAAATTTTATTTAAATTTTTTTAGACTTTACAATAGAATAAGAATAGCAGCTAGCATTCATGAAGAGCTACTATGTGCCAGATGTTCCAAGAACTTTACATATATTAATTCCTTTAATCATTATAACCTTATTAAGCCAAATTATGCGTGGGAAACTAATGAACAGTAAGGCTGAGTAACTTGCCCAAGGTCACACAGCTAATAGGTGGCAAAGTTAGGATTTCAAACAAAGTATTTTGGTTCAGTCCCTGCTTCCTCACTTAACTAACGGAATAGCCATGGTAGGGGAAGGGGGAATTAAAAAGATGGGCTGAGATCTCTTTGGGGTAAGATTGCCTGGACCTCTTGTTGATTATATTGGAGATGAGTGATCAAGTAAGAAGTTGGAAAGGGCCTGAGGAAGAAATGACTGATGATAGCCTAGTTTCTGGACAACTGTAATTTCTCCAAGATAATGTTTCACTTAATATTTGTAGTGGATTTAATGACAGCCTTCCAAAAGATATGTCTACCCAGAAACTGTGAATATGATCTTATTTGGAGAAAAGAGTCTTGGTAGATGTAATTAAGTTATCTTGAAGTGAGATCATCCAGGATTATCCAGTGTGTGTGTACTCAATCCTGTCTTACTCTTTGTGACTCCATGGAGCCTGCCAGGCTCCTCTATCCATGGAATTTTCCAGCCAAGAATACTGGAGCGGGTTGCCATTTCCTACTCTAGGGGATCTTCCCGACCCAGGGGTCAAACCTGTGTTTTATGTCTCCTGCATTGGCAGGTGGATTCTTTACCACTGTGCCACCTGGGAAGCCCATTACCCAAGTGAGTCCTAGTTCAATGAGAAGTGTCCTTGTAAGAAAAAGAGGAGACACAGAGGAGAAGGCCATGTGAAGGTGAAGGCCAGTTTGGAGTTACGTAGTTTCAAACCATGGACAGAGGATCCTGGTGGGCTACGGTCCATAGGGGTGTTGCAAAGAGTCAGAGGTGACTGAAGTGACTTAGCATAGCACAGCACATAGCTAAAGACCAAGGAACTCCAATGATTGTCAGCAGCTGCCAGAAGATAGCAGAAAGGTGTGAAATGAAAGGCCCCTCAGAGCTTCCAGAAGAAATCAAACCTGCTCCTGCTTCATTTCAGATTTCTGGCCTCCAGAATTGTGACAGAAAAAAATTGTGGTTTAATCACTTCCAGAGATGGATGGAATTACTCAATCCCAGGAAAGCACTGTTTTTCTATTGGATTCTACTGTAAGCTCCTTCTGTAACATTTTCCTTTACTATATTCTTGTCTTCTATTATATGATGAACAAAAAGAAAATAAAATGAGATAAATGAAAAACATTCCACAAACCTGCAAATTCCAAGATTGCTTCTCTCTCCAGAGTTGGGTTTCTGTGTTTGCTTTCTTGTTGCCCTAGGTTAGTAGTTCTAAGGGTTTTAGTTGAAATACGCAGTTATTGATTTTTTTTTCCCACAAGGAAACATAAAGATCGTAATTTATTTTGGTAAATACAAAATTGTTATAATAATCACAGCAAGTTAAGATTATAGTTAATGCCTTTCTTTTAATTTAGAATCTTCATTCCTTTTTCTAACTCACAACACTGTAGAACTATAAGAGTGATAGAAAAGCAAATTCTGTCAGTTGTATCTCAAGTTTTAAAAATATTAGACTATTCTTTTAACATTACTAGACAGTAGAGCAGGAGGACATCTCTAAGGAAGTAAACATAAGTTAAAAAAATTTTAAAAAATAGTGTTAAACTGGAAGTTGAAAGAGATAGTTTGTTTTTCTCTAAATTCTGGGCCCTCCTTTGACTTGACTCTTAGTTTTGACAATGACTATACTTACAAGATGGAGAAGGCAATGGCACCCCACTCCAGTACTCTTGCCTGGAAAATCCCATGGAAGGAGGAGCCTGGTAGGCTGCAGTCCATGGGGTCGTGAAGAGTCGGACATGACTGAGCGACTTCACTTTCACTTTTCAGTTTCCTGCATTGGAGAAGGAAATGGCAACCCACTTCACTGTTCTTGCCTGGAGAATCCCAGGGATGGGGGAGCCTGGTGGGCTGCCGTCTATGGGGTCGCACAGAGTTGGACACGGCTGAAGTGACTTAGAAGCTTAGCAGCATACATACAAGAGATAGTTCTTACAAAATTGTTATCATTGTGTTGTGCTTGTGGTCAGTCTTGTCTGACTCTTTGCGACCCCATGCACTGCCAGGTTTCTCTGTCCATGGAATTCTCCAGGCAAGAATACTGGAGTGGGGTGCCATTTCCTTCTCCAGGGGATCTTCCCAACTCAGGGATCAAACCCACATCTCCTGCAATTCCTGCATTGGCAGGTGGAATCTTTACCACTGTGCTATCTGAGAAGCTCTTCAAGATCTGGGCTAAACACATTCCATGGATTCATTTGTTTAATTCTATCAATGTCCCTGTCAGGTGGGTGGTATTATTATCATCTCATTTTAAAGATGAAGAATCTGAAGCACAGGGTAGTAAAGTTTTCTTTTTTTCCCAAGTCACAAAACTAGGAAGTAGCTGAGTAAGAATTTGAACAAAGCTTCAGGCTCTTAGACATTCAGTCAGTCAATCAGTTCAGTCACTCAGTTGTGTCCAACTCTTTGTGACCCCATGGACTGCAGCACACCAGGCTTCCCTGTCCATCACCAACTCCCAAAGTCTACCCAAACCCATGTCCATCAAGTTGGTGATGCCATCCAACCATCTCATCCTCTGTCGTCCCCTTCTCCTCCTGTCCTCAATCTTTCCCAGCATCAGGGCCTTTTCAAATGAGTCAGCTCTTCACATCAGGTCGGAGAAGGCGATGGCATCCCACTCCAGTACTCTTGCCTGGAAAATCCCATGGATGGAGGAGCCTAGTGGGCTGCAGTCCATGGGGTCATGAAGAATCGGACATGATTGAACGATTTCACTTTGACTTTTCACTTTCATGCACCGGAGAAGGAAATGGCAGCCCACTCCAGTGTTCTTGCCTGGACAATCCCAGGGATGGGGAGCCTGGTGGGCTGCCATCTGTGGGGTCGCACAGAGTTGGACACGACTGAAGTGACTTAGCAGCAGCAGCAGCAGCTTTGCATCAGGTGGCCAAAATATTGGAGTTTCAGCTTCAGCATCAGTCCTTCCAATGAACATCCAGGACTGATCTCCTTTAGGATGGACTGGTTGGATCTCCTTGCAGTCCAAGGGACTCTCAAGGATCATCTCCAATACCACAGTTCAAAAACATCAATTCTTCGGTGCTCAGCTTTCTTTATAGTCCAACTGTCACATCCATACATGACTAATGGAAAAACCATAGCCTTGACTAGATGGACCTTTGTTGACAAAGTAATGTCTCTGCTTTTTAATATGCTGTCTAGGTTGGTCAAAACTTTCCTTCCAAGGAGTAAGCGTCTTCTAATTTCATGGCTGCAATCACCATCTGCAGTGATTTTAGAGCCCCCCAAAATAAAGTCAGACACTGTTTCCACTGTTTCTCCATCTATTTGTCATGAAGCGATGGAACTGGATATATTCTGTCAAAAGAAGAGCATTTTTTCAGATGTGAACTGAAGGACGTTCTTTGAATTACTGGCATCCACTGTTTTATCGAATAGAACTTGGATCTTCTTACCAACCAAAAAGCAAAGCCAAATTACTGACACTGGGCCGTGGTGAAGGGGAACACAGCATTTATTGTGGGATCCAGCAAGAAGTGGGGGAAGTTGATGTTCAAAAGACCTGAACTCCTTCATGGTTTCCAGGGGAGGGTTTCTAAAGGCAATGTTTGGGGTAAAGGTTACAGGATTCCTGACTTTCTTCTGATTGGTTAGTAGTGAGGTAACAGGGTTGTGTTTCAAGAATCTCAATTATCAACCTTCTGGTTCCAATCGTTTTATCTACTACTGTGGGCAAGAATCCCTTAGAAGAAATGGACTAGCCATCATAGTCAACAAAAGAGTCCAAAATGCAGTACTTGGATACAATCTCAAAAATGACAGAATGATCTCTGTTCATTTCCAAGGCAAAATCATTCAATATCACAGTAATCCAAATCTATGCCCTGACCTGAAGAAGCTGAAGTTGAATGGTTCTATGAAGATGTACAAGGCCTTCTAGAACTAACACCCAAAAAAGATATCCTTTTCATTATAGGGGACTGGAATGCAAAAGTAGAAAGTCAAGAAATACCTGGAGTAACAGGCAAATTTGATCTTGGAGTACAAAATGAAGCAGGTCAAATGCTACCAGAGTTTTGCCAAGAGAATGCAGTGGTCATTGCAAACACCCTTTTCCAATAACATAAGAGAAAACTCTACACATGGACGTCACCAGATGGTGAATACCAAAAGCAGATCAATTATATTTTTTGCAGCTGAAGATGGAGAAGCTCTATACAGTCAGCAAAAACAAGACTGGGAGCTGTCTGTGGCTCAGATCACAAACTTCTTATTGCAAACTTCAGACTTAAATTGAAGAAAGTAGGGAAAACCACTGGACCATTCAGGTATGACCTAAATCACATCCCTTATGATTATACAGTGGAAGTGACAAATAGATTCAAGAGATTAGATCTGATAGATAGAGTGCCTGAGGAACTATGGATGGAGGTTCATGACATTGTACAGGAGGCAGTAATCAAGACCATCCGCAAAAAAAAGAAATGCAAAAAGGCAAAATGGTTGTCTGAAGAAGCCTGACAAACAGCTGAGAAAAGAAAAGAAGCCAAAGGCAAGGAGAAAAGGAAAGATATACCTATTTGAATGCAGAGTTTCAAAGAATAGCAGGAGAGATAAGAAAGCCTTCCTCAGTGCTCAATGCAAAGAAACAGAGGAAAACAATAGAATGGGAAAGACTAGAGATCTCTTCAGAAAATTAGAGATAACAAGGGGAACATTTCATGCAAAGATGGGCACAAGAAAGGACAGAAATGGTGTGGACCTAACAGAGGCAGAAGGTATTAAGAAGAGGTGGCAAGAATACACAGAAAGAACTGTACAAAAAAGATCTTCATGACCCAGATAACCATAATGGTGTGATCACTCACCTAGAGCCAGATATTCTGGAATGCAAACTCAAGTGGGCCTTAGGAAGCATCACTACGAACAAAGCACATGGAGGTGATGGAATCCCAGTTGAGCTATTTAAAATCCTAAAGGATAATGCTGTGAAAGTTCTGCACTCAATATGCAGGCAAATTTGAAAAACTCAGCAGTGGCCACAGGATTGGAACATGTCAGTTTTCATTCCAATTCCAAAGAAAGGCAATGCCAAAGAATTCTTACACTACCGCACCATTGCACTCATCTCACACACTAGCAGAGTAATACTCAAAATTGTCCAAGCCAGGCTTCAACAGTATGTGGACCATGAACTTCCAGATGTTCAGGTGGATTTAGAAAAGGCAGAGGAACCAGAGATCAAATTGCCAACATCCACTGGATCATCGAAAAAGCAAGAGAGTTCCAGAAAAACATCTACTTCTGCTTTACTGACTACGCCAAAGCCTTTGACTGTGTGGATCACAACAAACTGTGGAAAATTCTTCAAGAGATGGGCATACCAGACCACCTGACATGCCTCCTGAGAAATCTGTATGCAGATCAAGAAGCAACAGTTAGAACTGGACATGGAACAACAGACTGGTTCCAAATGGGGAACGGAGTACATCAAGGTATATTGTCACCTTGTTTATTTAACTTATATGCAGAGTACATTATGTGAATTGTTGGGATGGAGCACATTCTGGAATCAAGACTGCTGAGAAAAATATCAATAACCTCAGATATGCAGATGACACCACGCTTATGGCAGAAAGTGAAGAACTAAAGAGCCTCTTGATGAAAGTGAAAGAGGAAACTAAAATAGTTGACTTAAAACTCAACATTCAGAAAACTAAGGTCATGGCATCTGGTCCTATCGCTTCATAGCAAAGAGATGGGGAAACAATTGAAGTGGTGTCAGACTTTATTTTTGGGGGCTCCTAAATCACTGCAGATGGTGACTGCAGCCATGAAATTAAAAGATGCTTACTCCTTGGAAGAAAAGCTATTACCAACTGAGACAGCCTATTAAAAAGCAGGAACATTACCTGGCCAACATATGTCCATCTAGTCAAAGCTATGGTTTTGCCATTAGTCATGTATGGATGTGAGAGTTGGACTGTAAAGAAAGCTGAGTGCCGAAGAATTGATGCTTTGGAACTGTGATGTTGGAGAAGACACTTGAGAGTCCCTTGGACAGCAAGGAGATCAAACCTGTCAATCCTAAAGGAAATCAGTTCTGAATATTCATTGGAAGTACTGATGCTGAAACTCCAATACTTTGGCCACCTGATGCAAAGAATTGACTCATTGGCAAAGACCCTAATACTGGGATAGATTGAAGGCAGGAGGAGAAGGGGATGACAGAGGATGAGATGGTTGGATGGCATCACTGACTCGATGGTCCATAAGTAAGCCTGGGAGTTGGTGATTGACAGAGAAGCCTGGTGTGCTGCAGTCCATGGGGTCACAGAATTGGACAGGACTGAGTGACTGAACTGAACTGAACTGAGTTCCAACCAGTCTGGGGTCTGTGTGCTTGTGGTCAGTGTGTAGTCACCATCTTCCACCTGGTTTCAGTTGGTGGGTTCAGTGAGTGTCTTAGCTCCCGAAGAACAACTGAAAGATATCTGTCAGATTGTATTGTATATTCCTTGAAGAGGAACTGGGATTGTGTTCTATTGCTGAACTATTGTCATTATTTTTCTTGTTTATTTGTTTTTTATTTGTTTCTACATTCCCTCCTTTCCTAATTAATAACTGGCTGTGCTTGCTCTTTGGAACTTATGGAAGATCTAAGAAGATAAAGCCTTTTCCTATGAATAAGAATGAGGGGGACATGGAGGGGCTTTGGTACCTGGACGGGCTCCACAGGATCTTGCTTGGTTTTAATCCCTCCTTTTCTTTGATATTCCTTAATCTTGAGGGGAAAAGTTATGGGACAAGAAACAGAATAAAATTTTGGATAAAGAAATTAGTCAGAAACTCAGCAGTGGAATTCAGTTTTAAGAGCACTTGGTTTCAAACAGGGTTTGAACCACATCTCGTTATCCTTGAAATAAGCTGCTGTCTTTTAAAAGATCCAGTTCCTAAGGTCACTTAGACTAAGACACAGTTGCTGTTCAGGCAA
Source organism: Bos taurus (assembly GCF_002263795.3). Taxonomy (NCBI): domain Eukaryota; kingdom Metazoa; phylum Chordata; class Mammalia; order Artiodactyla; family Bovidae; genus Bos; species Bos taurus. The sequence goes on from NC_037332.1 coordinate 79,087,963, forward strand.
AGGTTTAACATAGGGAGGAACTCTATTGAAGTTCTTCATAAAAGTTCTGGAAATGTGAAAAGAATATTTTAAGATCAAAATGAAGACTTAAAAAAAGACATTACAGTAGTGAATGCTGATGTCTCTTTTTACAGAAAGACTTGGCCCCAGGTGGTTACAGAGAACAGGTCCAGGATGATCTGTGATAATGAATCCAGAGAGGACCCGTGGGGCTTCTGGGCACAAAATTCCTTCCATGAGTTACAAAGGGCGGGTTCAAACGTTGCTAATAACAGAAGGGAGGGGATGCAGAGACAGGGAGGAGCAGTCAAGAAACAATACTGTAGTCTTGGGGCAAGGTTTCGGTTCCACCTTAAGAGATATCTACAACAGTATCTTTGAGATCTACATAACTAAGATCAGATCAGATCAGTCACTCAGTTGTGTCCGACTCTTTGCGACCCCATGAATCGCAGCACGCCAGACCTCCCTGTCCATCACCAACTCCCGGAGTTCACTGAGACTCACGGCCATCGAGTCAGTGATGCCATCCAGCCATCTTATCCTCTGTCGTCCCCTTCCCCTCTTGCCCCCAAACCCTCCCAACATCAGAGTCTTTTCCAATGAGTCAATTCTTCACATGAGGTGGCCAAAGTACTGGAGTTTCAGCTTTAGCATCATTCCTTCCAAAGAACACCCAGGGCTGATCTTCAGAATGGACTGGTTGGATCTCCTTGCAGTCCAAGGGACTCTCAAGAGTCTTCTCCAACACCACAGTTCAAAAACATCAATTCTTTGGCACTCAGCCTTCTTCACAGTCCAACTCTCACATCCATACATGACCACAGGAAAAACCATAGCCTTGACTAGACGGACCTTTGTTGGCAAAGTAATGTCTCTGCTTTTGAATATGCTATCTAGGTTGGTCATAACTTTCCTTCCAAGGAGTAAGCGTCTTTTAATTTCATGGCTGCAGTCACCATCTGTAGTGATGTTGGAGCCCAGAAAAATAAAGTCTGACACTGTTTCCACTGTTTCCCCATCTATTTCCCATGAAGTGGTGGGACCGGATGCCATGATCTTCGTTTTCTGAATGTTGAGCTTTAAGCCAACTTTTACACTCTCCTCTTTCACTTTCATCAAGAGGCTTTTTAGTTCCTCTTCACTTTCTGCCATAAGGGTGGTGTCATCTGCATATCTGAGGTTATTGATATTTCTCCCGGTAATCTTGATTCCAGCTTGTGTTTCTTCCAGTCCAGGATTTCTCATGATGTACTCTGCATAGAAGTTAAATAAACAGGGTGACAGTATACAGCCTTGACGTACTCCTTTTCCTATTTGGAACCAGTCTGTTGTTCTGTGTCCAGTTCTAACTGTTGCTTCCTGACCTGCATACAAATTTCTCAAGAGGCAGATCAGGTGTTCTGGTATTCCCATCTCTTTCAGAATTTTCCACAGTTTATTGTGATTCACACAGTCAAGGGCTTTGGCATAGTCAAGAAAGCAGAAATAGATGTTTTTCTGGAACTCTCTTGCTTTTTCCATGATCCAGCAGATGTCGGCAATTTGGTCTCTGGTTCCTCTGCTTTTCTAAAACCAGCTTGAACATCAGGAAGTTCTCAGTTCACATATTGCTGAAGCCTGGCTTGGAGAATTTTGAGCATTACTTTACTAGTGTGTGAGATGAGTGCAATTGTGCGGTAGTTTGAGCATTCTTTGGCATTGCCTTTCTTTGGGATTGGAATGAAAACTGATTTTCCAGTCCTGTGGCCACTGCTGAGTTTTCCAAATTTGCTGGCATATTGAGTGCAGCACTTTCACACCATCATCTTTCAGGATTTGAAATAGCTCAACTGGAATTCCATCACCTCCAATAGCTTTGTTCGTAGTGATGCTTTCTAAGGCCCGCTTGACTTCACATTCCAGGATGTCTGGCTCTAGGTCAGTGATCACACCATCGTGATTATCTGGGTCATGAAGATCTTTTTTGTACAGTTCTTCTGTGTATTTTTGCCATCTCTTCTTAATATCTTCTGCTTCTGTTAGGTCCATACCATTTCTGTCCTTTATGGAGCTCATCTTTGCATGAAACGTTCCTTTGGTATCTCTGATTTTCTTGAAGAGATCCCTAGTGTTTCCCATTCTGTTGTTTTCCTCTATTTCTTTGCATTGATTGCTGAAGAAGGCTTTCTTATCTCTTCTAGCTAGTCTTTGGAACTCTGCATTCAGATGCTTATATCTTTCCTTTTCTCCTTTGCTTTTAGCTTCTCTTCTTTTCACAGCTATTTGTAAGGCCTCCCCAGACAGCCATTTTGCTTTTTTGCATTTCTTTTCTATGGGAATGGTCTTGATTCCTGTCTCCTGTACAATGTCACAAACCTTATTCCATAGTTCATCAGGCACTCTATCTATCAAATCTAGGCCCTTAAATCTATTTCTCACTTCCACTGTATAATCATAAGGTATTTGATTTAGGTCATGCCTGAATGGTCTAGTGGTTTTCTCTACTTTCTTCAATTTAAAACCCCCACCAAATGGAAGATGTTCCAGCGAAAAGGTCACAGTTCAATAATCTTGAAAACCACAGATCAAAAGACTACCTGATCTCTGGCATCAGGTAGTCTTGAAGATTGAAAGGATTGCAGGCCTTGCACGCACCCCAATCCTTATCAGCAACCCTGCCCCCCTCCTCAACTATAAAACTCCTCACAACCTCCTGCACCCCAGGTTGGGACATACAGTTTTTGAGGGCACAAGCCTGCAGTGTCCTCCTTTGTTTGACAAAGCAATAAAGCTATTTGTTTCTACCTCACCTAGAACTCTGCCTTCAAGATTTGATTCAGCACTGGTGTACAGAGGCCAAGTTTTTGGCATAGATAATGATACTGATGGCAGACTGGTGTGATGGAGACAGAATGAAACTCAAAAGCAAAGGTTGATTTATTTCACATTTAAAATTTCCATATTATAAAGTAGAAGGCATGCATCCAAAACTGAATATCTTCTATCAAAAAAGTAAAATGGTCATTTTAAAATCAGATAAGTTTATTTAAAAATGGTTTACCACAGTGGATATATGTAGAATATTTGTCACTTTCTGGGCATTCCAGAATCTTCCCTTAGCTATACACACCTGGGTTTCCTACTGGAGTTTGTTTTTATGCCCACTGAGTGAAGTTCTGGTGAGAACTCAAGGTTTTCTGCTCTCTCCATCAGGGGCTCAAATAGGTCCTCTAAGCAGCTTCCGTGGAGAAGACAATGGCAACCCACTCCAGTACTCTTGCCTGGAAAATCCTGTGGGCAGAGGAGTCTGGTAGGCTGCAGTTCATGGGGTCGCTAACAGTCGGAAGGACTGAGCGACTTGACTTTCACTTTTCACTTTCATGCATTGGAGAAGGAAATGGCAACCCACTCCAGTGTTCTTGCCTGGAGAATCCCAGGGATGGGGGAGCCTGGTGGGCAGCCGTCTATGGGGTCACATAGAGTTGAACACGACTGAAGTGACTTAGCAGCAGCAGCAGCATGGGATTATTTCTACCAGGACTTCAATATCAGGTGAGACAAAAATGAAGAAAGTTTATCATTTATTCCAGTGATGATTCTCAGATCTTACTGTCAATACCCCATATTAGTTTGTTAGGGCTGACGTAACAATATTACCACAGACTGGGTGATTTAAACAACAGATTGCATTTTCTCATAGTTCTAGAAGTTAGAAGTCCACAATCAAGGTGCTGGCGAGTCTGGTTTCTCTGAGATTTCTCTCCCAGACTTGCAGATGGCTGCCTTCTCCTTGGGTTTTCATGTACTCTTTCCTCTGTGCACACATCTCTGGTGTCTCTCTTAGTGTCCTACTCTATTCTTTGTATAAAGACACCAGTCAAATTGGATTAACTTCCCACCTCCCCCAGTTTATGGGCTTATTTAACTTAACCACCTCTCTGAAGGCCCAAATACAGTCACGTTCTGAGGTACTGGGGATTAGGGCTTTAACATACGTACTTGGGGAAACACAATTCCACCCATAACATCTCTCATTTCTTGTTTACTCCAAGCTACCTTTCTCCACATTTCTTTCAATTGTGCGCTCCCTACACCCTTCGCTGTGTATTCTTTTTTAAGTTACCCAAAGTCATCTTTTGTTACTTCATAAAGTACACTCAGCATCAGGTAGACTAACACACATTCCCGTGGGATTATGTAAACTCTGATGTGGTGGAACAGTTTGACATAGAAAGGGTTAATCTTTAGGAACTTCTTTTCCTGTCTAAAGTTTGTTGAACCTTGCAGTTGAAAGGTACAAACTTTCAGTTAGACTATAGATAAGTACTGGGAATGTAATGTACAACATGATAAATGTAATTAACACTGCTGTGTATTACATATGAACATTGTTAACAGAGCAAATCATAAAAGAGTTCTTATCACAAGAAAAAAAACCCTTTTTTTCTTTTAATATTTCTTTTTTAAAAATAAATTTTTTTATTTATATAAGAAGATGAATATTCACCAAACATTGTGATAATCACTTCGTGATATATGTAAGTCAAATCATTATTCTGTATGCAGTAAACTTGGGCTTCCCATGTGGCTCAGTGGTAAAGATTCTGCCTGGTAATGCAGGAAATGCAGCAGATGTGGGTGTAATCCCTGGGTTGGGAAGATCCCCTGGAGAAGTAAATGGCAACCCACTCCAGTATTCTTGCCTGGAAAATTCCATGGACAGAGGAGCCTGGCAGGTTACAGTCCATGGGGTCACAAGGAGTTAGACATGATTGAATGATGGAGCACTCATACATTAAACTTATACGGTGCTATACATTAATTATTTCTCAATAAAGCTTGAAGAGAAACTAATGTTATTCACACACACACACACACAAAGTTTTTGAATCAAAATCTCCTTTCAAAGGCAGCTAGTAAGAGAGACCCCAAGAGGCTGGAATGATTGGGGTGAACTAATGAGATGCTGTGATGGGAACTACCAATAAAATTTTCAACATTTGCACTTCAACATTTCAACATTTGCACTTATGAGTGAATTTTGTCATTTATCTGTGTAAGTGATAAAACCTTCCTTTTCAGAGACATCCACTGACTTTTACACCATTCACATTAGACACAACTCTTCCTCTGACAGTAAGGAAGGAGGAAAATGAAGAGAGAGCTTGTGTAACAGAGAGCGTGCAAGGGCAGTCGCCCCACAGGACTCTGTCCTCTCAGCAGAGTAAAGATGTACCTGTGAACTCTCCTCACAGATTTCAGGCAACACAAGTACTTTTATTTCCTTTAATGCTTATAACCAAACTATGGGAGGAATCAAGGTCACCCACAGGGTGAGGCAAAGGGGAATGAGGAACAAGTTTGCAAGGAGATGTATCCAGAGCCACCAGTTAGAAATGAGCAAATTTCCTTCACAACACAGCTGAGGACAAAGGCAACATGCGCGAGGGAACAGCTCATTTTAAAGACATTCACCAGCAAACTTTATGGTTTTTCAATAGGAGAAGAAACACAAATTAGAGGATTTTTTTTTGGTAGATTGCCCCACTATTGGAGTTTGTCTTATGTTTTTCTCATGGTAAGACTCATGTTGTGGGTTTTTGGGAGGAAGACAAGAAAGGTAAAATGTCGCTTTTAGGAAAGATATAAGCATCTGAATGCAGAGTTCCAAAGAAAAGCAAGGAGAGATAAGAAAGCCTTCCTCAGTGATCGATGCAAAGAAATAGAGGAAAACAATAGAATGGGAAAGACTAGAGATCTCTTCAAGAACATTAGAGATACCAAGGGAACATTTCATGCAAAGATGGGCTTTCCTTTCATGCAAAGGACAGAAATGGTATGGAACTAACAGAAGCAGAAGATATTAAGAAGAGGTGGCAAGAATACACAGAAGAACTGTACAAAAAAGATATTCATGACCAAGATAGTCACAATGGTGTGATCAATGACCTAGAACCAGACATTCTGGAATGCGAAGTCAAGTGGGCCTTAGAAAGCATAACTACAAACAAAGCTAGTGGAGGTGATAGAATTCCAGTTGAGCTATTCCAAATCCTGAAAGATGATGCTGTGAAAGTGCTGCACTCAATATGCCAGCAAAGTTGGAAAACTCAACAGTGGCCACAGGACTGGAAAAGGTCAGTTTTCACTCCAATCCCAAAGAAAAGCAATGCCAAAGAATGCTCAAACTACCGCACAATTGCACTCATCTCCACGCTAGTAAAGTAATGCTCAAAATTCTCAAAGCCAGGCTTCAGCAGTACCTGAACCGTGAACTTCCAGATGTTCAAGCTGGTTTTAGAAAAGGTAGAGGAACCAGAGATCAAATTGCCAACATCTGCTGGAGCATCAAAAAAGAAAGAGAGTTCCAGAAAAACATCTATTTCTTTATTGACTATGCCAAAGCCTTTGACTGTGTGGATCATAATAAACTGTGGAAAATTCTGAAAGAGATGGGAATACCAGACCACCGGACCTGTCTCTTGAGAAACCTATATGCAGGTCAGGAAACAACAGTTAGAACTGGACATGGAACCACAGACTGGTTCCAAATAGGAAAAGGAATATGTCAAGGCTGTATATTGTCACCCTGCTTATTTAACTTCTATGCAGAGTACATCATGAGAAACACTGGACTGGAATAAGCACAAGCTGGAATCAAGATTGCTGGGAGAAATATCAACAACCTCAGGTATGCAGATGACACCAACATTATGGCAGAAAGTGAAGAGGAACGAAAAAGCCTCTTGACAAAAGTGAAAGTGGAGAGTGAAAAAGTTGGCTTAAAGCTCAACATTCAGAAGTAAGATCATGGCACCTGGTCCCATCACTTCATGGGAAATAGATGGGGAAACAGTGGAAACAGGGTCAGACTTTATTTTCTGGGGCTCCAAACTCACTGCAGATGGTGATTGCAGCCATGATATGAAAAGACGCTTACTCCTTGGAAGAAAAGTTATGACCAACCTGATAGCGTATTAAAAACCAGAGACATTACTTTGCCAACAAAGTTTCATCTAGTCAAGGCTATGGTTTTTCCTGTGGTCATGTATGGATGTCAGAATTGGACTGTGAAGAAAGCTGAGCACCGAAGAATTGATGCTTTTGAACTGTGATGTTGGAGAAGACTCTTGAGAGTCCCTTGGACTGCAAGGAGATCCAACCAGTCCATTCTGAAGGAGATCAGCCCTGGGATTTCTTTGGAAAGAATGATGCTAAAGCTGCAACTGCAGTCCTTTGACCACCTCATGCAAAGAGTTGACTCATTGGAAAAGCCTCTGATGCTGGGAGGGATTGGGGGCAGGAGGAGAAGGGGATGACAGAGGATGAGATGGCTTGATGGCATCACCGACTCGATGGAGGTGAGTTTGAGTGAACTCTGGGAGTTGGTGATGGGCAGGGAGGCCTGGAGTGCTGCAATTCGTGGCGTTGCAAAGAGTCGGACATGACTGAGCAACTGAACTGAACTGATAGAGTACATTGCTGTTATTGTTGTTGTTTAGCCATTAAGTTGTGTCTGACTTTTTTGCGAGCCCATGGACTGTAGTGCACCAAGTTTCTCTGTCCATGGGGTTTCCCAAGCAAGAATACTGAGGTGGGTTACAATTTCCTTCTCTAGGGGCTCTTTCTGACCCAGGGGTCGAACCTCATCTCCTACATTGCAAGCAGATTCTTTACTGCTGAGTCAGCAGCAAATAATGGCATATATACTATCAGCAAATAATTTATGAATACTGATGCTGACTTTACTCACCTGGCTTCCTTGTTAGGTTTCTCTATTTCAAAGTCACTCTTTTTTCCCTTTCCTTACAGTTCTCTTTAGAAGGAAGTCACTGTGTATAGCCTGCTACCAGAGGAAGGAGGAGAGGATTCTTTTCAATGTGGGGATTAGCCAATAAGCACAAGGGAAGTTAAGGGAGGGAAGTAAGGGTTTCAGATGGAATGATGGACACATGTCTGAAATGACCAAGTGGAGAAGAGGAGGAAGAAGAGACAGACTGACAGAATCGAGGATAGACAGCTAATTTAGCAGAAATAGGAAACTGTAGAAGAGTATTAACTGGCAGTCTCTTGGAGCTGGGTCAGTTAAAAATAATGTGGAGATAATAAACAGAAGCCAAGTGAGGGTCCCTGTTGCTGGAACAGAAAACCCTGCTCACACAGCATGGTGAGTGACAGTCCCAAAGAATGTTTATTTTTTACTATAAGTATTGGGCTGTGAATTGACATTGTTATATTCTACCATGTAAAAACTTGTCAGGACATGAAAAAGTTTTTCATTTACTTGTGAAGCAACAAGACTACAGATCACAGCTTAATATCCTGAAATAGTCTTAAAAATGTGTTGTACTTCTTTCTGTGTGAACACATTTGCCAATTGCTTGACTGAACAATGACATTGTTTATAGCTGATTTTACAGCTCAGCTCATCATTTACACTGTTTCCATCTGAATTCATAGACCAGAAACCTTCCCACAAGTGTTATCTTCATAAATTTTCTTTAGAACCAGCCCACATTTGATTTCATATAATATCATTTTAAAAAACTAAAGAAAGGCCTCATATAAATTATGTCTCCTATTCAGAGTACATTCCTATTCAGCTAAATTCTCCTGAAGTAATGGATATTACCAGATCCCTATTACCTCATTTGTTTAGAAATGGATATGTATGCAAGAAGTAAATGGGAAAAGATCATTTTTATCCATCTAATAATACTTGGGTGGAGCAGGACTCTCTTGACAGCCAAGTTTCACTCTGCTTCATAGTTTTCCAGGAGAAAAGCAGCAGTAGCAGGAGCACTGTGCACACCACCTCAGGGTGGTGACCCCACAGCGATTTAGCCGGGCGCACAGTTTGCTCAGTCGTGCATGAAAAGGATGCAGTGGCCCATGCTGGAGAAGAAGGTGGAGAAGCAAATGAGCCTGAGGGTGTGACGGAGGCCCCTGAGCATTTCATCACATGTAAGGAACTTTGTAAAAGTTCATTCTGATCCTTGAGAGAAGCTCACAAATTTCACCACAGACTACACTGCGTGTCTGCTGGTTCTTCACTGTCAGAGACAGCGTGAGAGGTTGGCACTGGGTGCCCAAACTGCCCTGGATTTCAGCAGCTCAGGCATTGTAACAAGTCTCACTAGCATATTCTCAGATCCTGAATGAGCCCTCTGACCCTTGCTCCCACACATCACGTCACTGGCATAACTGCCCTGGATTTCAGCAGCTCAGGCATTGTAACAAGTCTCACTAGCATATTCTCAGATCCTGAATGAGCCCTCTGACCCTTGCTCCCACACATCACGTCACTGGCATTGTACACTACTGCACTGTATGTTCGAGTTTGGACTCTGTGCTGTGGCAGGTCTTATGGCTTTGTTGGGTAGACAGTCGCTGGGGCTCCATAGCTGGTGTCGAGAGATTTAGAAGAAACTTGTAAACAAAGAAAAGCAGAAAGATGTGTTTTAAAAGGAGATATACATGTTTAGGAATGAAGGCATTTAAGTGTTCTCTTTAATCACACAAACCTCACTCAATAGACAGGGTTCTTTGATAACAGGGTCTTTGTTTTATTCATAGTTGTATCCTTAGGATTTAGCATGCTAACACACAAATGAGAGTGAATGACTGAAAGAATGAAATCGAATAGGCTATATTCAGATAGATAGATGCACATATTCACACATATACACACACATATGTTCCAATATATATGGTGACTTATTTTTTTATGTATATATAGATGTCTTTGCTGCAGATTTCTTTATTCTTAAACTGTTCTATAATTATTGTTTTCATTTTTTCAAAGAGCCCAATTAATTGTCACAGTTACATATTAAAATTACTCACATGTTCTTCTGAGTCCAGGAAGTATCTCTACAGATACAGCGACGATAGGAAGGAGCACATTCATCCCCAAGTCAAAGGTGTTTAGAGATGTGATGTCAACATGCCAGAGGTCCACTCACACCATGTGAACTCTTTGTGTTTGTTGGAAAACCTGGGCCAGAGCCAGAATGAAAATTGTATCAATACAGCTTGCCTGTGATGAGCTCCAAGCTGGCCTTTGGGTGTATTTTCCTTTAACTTGGACTTGACTGGCCACAGTGGGAACATAGTAGGCAGCACATCCCTGGAGAGAGAGGACCAATGGTAAACAGTATCACTCCCAGACTAATCTACATACTTATTTTCACTGAATTTTCAGTTGACTGAGGAAACCAATGGAAGTTAAGGGAAACAATCCTTTTCCTCCAAAATTGGAATAATGACAAAAATAGTTTTTTATAATGAACAAAAGTGCCAGGCTCTAGTGAACGGCTCTGTAGAGCTTTTAATTTACAATTTTATTCTGGCTGTGTGCATGCTCTAACACAAATTCAGCAGGGTAAACATCTATTGACCGTGCTGTTTGCAAAGATTATACACTCATTAGAAGCGCATGTCAGCCCTGATTTAGCCACATGGAAGGTCAAATTCACCTGGGCTGCATTGTGGACAGCCTGGGGCTCAGGCAGGTGCTTCTGCAGAAGCAGTATTTGACACAATATATTCCCTGTCCGTTCTCCACATGAATAAAGAAGTGGGAATGAGAGACCGCGTGAGGCAGCACAGAACTGAATTTGGAGCCAGCCAACCCAGTGGGACTCTGCTGTGCACTTGGAGTGACCTCAAGAAAGTCACACAACCTCTTGAGCAGTCTCTTCCACCATAAGACTGAAGGGGTTTTTTGGCATCACATGATTCTTAAATGAAGGTGCTTCATAGACCAGGCAGCCTTGTCCCTGCTTATGGGCATTGTTGATGTGCTCCAAATGTGTCATGAGATTCGCAAGATTCTTGTCTGGAAGTCTTAGAAACATGTGCCTGGTGTAGACTATACAATATGTACGTGTTTCCTGAGTGAAACTGAGAAAATAAAAGAGAAAGAAAACATGTCGGTTTAAAACAAACTTAATAAGAGCTTTATAGAGCAGAACTCAAATATAGGTAAGAAATGAACCAAGTGGGATTTTCGAAGAAGGGTTCATTTACTTTTTTCAGGTCTGTGACTTAGAATTCATGGTTAGCAGTGTTAGACATAGAACTTTACCTTTTAAAAATCCCTATGACTCTGTCTCTGTTACTAAGATAATGTCATGTATTATCTTAGTATTAATGTCATGTTAAAAAAGTCAGTCTAAAGGTTCGTCTAGTCAAGGCTATGGTTTTTCCCGTGGTCATGTATGGATGAGAGAGTTGGACTGTGAAGAAGGCTGAGCACCGAAGAATTGATGCTTTTGAACTGTGGTGGTTGGAGAAGACTCTTGAGAGTCCCTTGGACTGCAAGGAGATCCAACCAGTCCATTCTGAAGGAGATCAGCCCTGAGATTTCTTTGGAAGGGATGATGCTAAAGCTGAAACTCCAGTCCTTTGGCCACCTCATGCGAAGAGTTGACTCATTGGAAAAGACTCTGATGCTGGGAGGGATTGGGGGCAGGAGGAGAAGGGGACGACAGAGGATGAGATGGCTGGATGGCATCACTGAATCGATGGATGTGAGTCTGAGTGGAAACTCCGGGAGTTGGTGGTGGACAGGGAGCCTGGCGTGCTGCGATTCATAGGGTCGCAGACAGTCGGACACGACTGAGCGACTGATCTGATCTGATCTTGAATGTCTTTTCAGTTCCACTTTAGATTTACCCAGGGTAAGAAAATTCTCATTTAGATTATGTTTTTGTTCAATTGAGAAATAAAAAACAGTCCTGGCACCAACTTTATTTATATGTTGATATTTCTGTAGCTTGTAAAGGGAAGTGATCCTCACTCATTGCTCACTAGTTAATGCCACTGAGCACTAAAGGGCTGTCCAGAAGAAGCAGATCTTCAATGTGTGCCCTCTGCCAGGTGCCAAACAACGGGAAGGATAGCAGGTGCTTTTGTAGAAATATCAAGATTTACAAGGTGGCCCTCAGCAAGAACAAAAAGTATAGGGAAAGTATTTCTGTATTTGTAGGTGTTGCTTTAATATAGGTTAATTTATCAAAACATATTGAGTCCATATTTTAGTTATTCAAAGATCTGGGAGCTGGGGAGGTAACTATACTCAAGACATAGTTCCTGCCCCCTGAGCTTCTGGTTTAGTGTGGAGACAGGCACATTAATAGGCAGTTATGGGGCTGTGTGTATGCCCTGAGCTTGTAGGAACTCACAGTGAGGACCCCAGCATGGCTAAGGAGGGGGCTGGGACTGTGAAGGCTGGTCACATCTATGCTGGAACTTGAAAGATCGAGAGTAGGTGATGTTCAGCAATCTGTGAGATATGTTTCCAGATGAATTGAGCTAATGGGTGCTGCTCTTAAGAATGTAAAACCTGGGAATGAGCTGTGAAGACAGCAGTGACAGGTGTGCAAAGCCAAGAGGAGAAAGGGAGAGGCCAATAGAAGCCCAGAGGACCCTGCTCCAGCCTCAGTTATGAAAAGGCGGAAGCCCATGAGCAAAGGGAGGAAGTAAAGCCAGAGGGAAGCGGGTGGGATGAAGGAGGGAGAGTGCTGCCTAGTCTTTGCAGGCACTGCCCAGTCTGATTCCCAAGACAACTGGAGTTACTATTATTCCCAGTCTTTGGCTTCTGTGAGATTCCTCAATTCTCAAAGCAACCTCATCTGTATTTGAACTAGCTTGAATAGGCCCTTTGTCCTTCATGAGACCAGAAGATCTTGAACTGAGTGGGAGGCCAGTCAGAATGTCGTAACATGTCTCTTTCTTGAACAGTCTTGCTTTCCCTACTCCCAGATGCAGAAGCAATATGCTCCTGTTAAGTTCAAAACCTTGGGAACACTGCCTACCCCCACCCACCCTCAACTCCAGGAGAGCTACACCCTCGTGTCCTAGACCTGGCTCCTCCTCTTCTGTGCTCTACTGGAGGGATAGGTCACTAAGAAAGTGCCTTCCTCTATCTTATCAATGACTGGGAATTGCCTGGCCTGTCACCCTGGGGTTTGTCTCAGTCAGTCCAATGTTAGCTTTATACCGCTTTCCTTAAATGAGCCTCCTTTGTTGCACATTCATAACCTGTTCCCAGAGCTTTCAAAGTACCATGGTCTGTGCCCTTCATCTTGATGCTTGATTGTGGTTACTGGAATCTGCCATGACTCTACTTCAACTTTATCTATGATTGTTACCCCCTCTCAAGGTGACATTGCTGCTACAACATTGCCATGTGACCCTTACAAAGTCCCTAAGAGACAATCTGAGCACCACTGTTTTCCCAGTTTAACCTTTCCATGTCAGTTGATTGAGCTTATTATAATATATAAAACTCTCAGATATATAAAATTTCAACAGAAAAAAATTATATATATAATGTATTAAAACTCTCAAATCTATAAAGCACCACATTTGTTTTTATTTTTTTTCTTCCAAAATAAGAATGGAGCACAAGGGTAATTATCGTTGATCACTGCACGATGTGAGATAGTGTCAGTGAGTGGGGGATGGATAGGTGATAGGTAAATGTGAGGCAGCCAGCATAAAGACACAGGCTGGCACATTCCCAGTGAGAACAGGATGGAAATAAAATCTCATGGTTTGCAAGAAGGGGAGCTTGTGCCCAACTGAAACTGTGATTTGATTATCCATATCTGACAGATTTAAAAGCCTGGAGGTGACAGAGATTTAGTCAATAACAGAACCCACATCTTCTGGTTCTTGAAGCGACTCAAACTTCTGAGAAAATCAAGAAAACAACTTCTCCTCTAACTCCACACACACCAACTACTGGGCTAGACATGTAAGAATTAGGCAGGACCTGGGGTGCATCTAGTCTAATACAGTGCACTGTCTGAAGCAAATATTCTCACTACAACATCCTTTTGCAGTAAGCTTCTTGCCATAATTCCATAATTCCTGTAATTCCAAGCTCAGGTTACTAATGAGAGAACTTTTTCTCTCCCACCATGCTCTATTCTATAAACTTGAATTTCCTTCCCATAGGCTCTATTTTGGCAATACACTATCCATTTCCAATCACCTAAGCCAGAAACAGCCATCTCTGATAAACCCTTTTACTTTTCTATATGTTAATAACAGAATCCTGGTTTGATTTGTTTTGTTCTGTTTCTTTGGTGCAGTTTTTCTCCTCTTCTCTTTTCCTCTGTTATCATTCTCTATCCCTATCAAGAACTTCATCAATTTTGTGCTCTGTTGATAATTTCACGCCAGATCGATTTATCTATCTCAATGATTTTGTCAGAGCTCTCCTGTCCTTTTCAAAATCTTCTCCAGAGAAAGGTGCAAAAATGAGTTTTATTGTGCCATCTGGATTTTAAGGCTCTTTGTAGCTTTTATAAATGGCAACCTCTCCTATTTAATTTCACATGTATATACTTCACAGTTTGACAATATTTCTACTATTCTCAGAAAAATATCACATTTGTTCATAATAGGAAGCCTTTTGTATTCAGTGGTTCTTGCTAGAGCTGGCTGTGTCCCACCCTTCCAAATAAATTGTCTAGAAAATTGACAGATCTTCTCATATTCTCCCTTTTTCCATTGATTTCTTATTTCTTCATTGACACCTGATTTGGTGACATCCAGCCGTTTAGTTATCCAGTGAGAGTACGTATGTGTTTGAGATTATTATCACCGGAACGTAAGCATTAGCACAAACGGGGCAGATTCGGAGTTGTGCTTCCATTGAGGAGAGAAGTGCTGAGTCACTTTCTTTAGTCCTGGAGAAGATAATTGACAAGGAAATGGGAAGGGAGAGATGTAAATAAGTAGAAGGCAGGTGATACCCGCATAGAGTTATAGTTGGGGTAAGGTCTGGAAGCCCTTTGAGGCATTGGTGCCTAACTCAGGAGGATTGAGGGCAAAAATAGAGGACAGTCTTCACAGGTAGGTCAGATCACCAACACCTAGTAAGTAGAAAACAAGGAGGTGGGGCAGAGTGATGGGCCACATGCTTGTCTTAAATGTTTTAGATATTGAGACTGATGTCTTTCCCCAAGAAAGCAAGTTCTCTGAAAAAGATCAACCTTCTGTGTCTTTATAGAAGCAAGGAGTTTTAAAGTGAAAGAATCAGAGGGATCTTTTGGCTTTGAGCAGTAACATTCTGATACAGGAAAAATCATTGATGTTTTTGTTTTTTCATTTTTTAACATACTTATCATAGGCATATTCCTATGCTGAGGAAGTATTTTGGGCTCCTATAATTTCTTCCCTGAAAAGGGTTTCTCAAAGGCAAAAGAACAGAGCTCTGATTACATTTTTTAAGTTAATGCATTCTGGAATATTTAAAATTTTCTTGATTAAAATGACAATTTGAATTCAAAGGGCCACACGATATTAATTAAGTGCCAACTGATGGATGACAATTGCACCATAGTCTCATCTTCCCTTTCCCATTCACCTGTTCTTGTTATGAATTCCTTTACTCCTTCCTGATTAACAAATGGAAATACATGACTAAATTGTTTAAGCTTAATTCATGGTTTATTTTTGCTGTATATTCTATTTTGTTGGAAGATATTTTAATGGTTTTTCTTCCATTAGAAGAATTTGTGGTAGAAACTTGCTTTTGCTTTGAAAAAGAGACCTGGCAGAGCAGACATTTTAAGCTGATCACTTAGTTTCTGAAATTTTAGAGGAAATAAACAAGATGATTAGTTTGAAATGTAATTCATAGTCAATGAGTTAAAAAAAAAAATACTTGAGTTGCTGATTACAGCTAGCTCAAGCAGATCTTCTAAAAAGTAATTCACTTTTGGAGAGATTCCAAATGGATTCTTTCTGCTTAAATTTGCAAAATTTCCCAATGCTGTGTCAATATTTCAAACAGCACTGAAAAAAAGTTTATAAGCAGAATTGATTTGACTTCAACTGCTCTGAATGTAGGCGGTGTCTTGAATTTTCTGAGCCACAATATTCACAGATTGAAAAGAGACTTGAGTTTAGATAAATAGTTCTGATTCTCCTTAGTGCACTTGCAGCTCTATTGCCCGTCTCCCATAATGCTTTTCTTTTTCTTTTTCCCTTTTGAATTTTTTTTTCCCTTTTGAAATTTTTATTGTGGATGATTTCAAACATACACAAAAGGAAAGACAACAGAATAGTAAACCTCCAAGTAACCAGTGCTCAGCTTCAAGAATCATCAACTCAATGGCTATCTTGTTTCATTTGTACTCCAACCAGTTAATATTTTCTCCTTTCCCCCATAGTCAATTATTCTGAAGCAAATTCTAGATATTCAAGTCACTTCATATTTAAATATTTTAGCATGATCTCTAAATTATGATTCCTTTAATATTATTACCATATCTTTAAAAATTCAGAGTAATTTCCTTCAGGAAATATCCAACTCAAATTCTCTGTTTTGTCTGATATAGTTTTTAATAATGTATTTATTCAGATCAGGATCTAAACAAGGGCTCACATATTGTATTTGGTCAGTATGTCATTTAAATCCTTTTCAGTATAAGTTTTCCTTCCTTCTTTTTCCCCTTACAATACATACATATATATATATATGTATGTATGTATTTTTTGGCAGGGGAAACTGGTCATTTATTCCTGTAGATATTCTCACAATATGGATGTTTTTATTTAACATCTTGCTTTGTCTCTTGCATTTCTTTAATAATCTGATCACTGCATGATCTGCCCCTGCCTGATTCTTCAGTCTCATCTTACACAGAACTGTCTGCACTCCACCCACATCAGCATTTGCTCACTGGTACTTAGAATGGCCTTTGATTGCTTGGCTGAATCTCTTTTATTTGTTTATTCATTTGGTTGTATCATGAGGAATCTTTCGTTGTAGCACATGGACTCTATAGTTGTTTCTTGTGGACTCAGTCAGTATGGCACATGGGCTCAGCTGCTCCATGGCATGTGAGATCTTAGTTTCCTAAACAGGGATCAAACCCAGGTCCCCTGCAATGCAAGGCAGATTCTTAACCACTGGATCATCAGAGAAGTTCCTGAAATATCTCTTTCTTATTGTTTAGTTGCAAAGTTGTGTCCAACTCTTTGCAACCCCATGGGCTGCAGCCTGCCAGGCTCCTCTGTCTATGAGATTTCCCAGGCAAGAATGCTGGAGTGGGTTTTCATTTCCTTCTCCAGGACTTTATCTTATTAAATTATATTTAATACAAAGGAAGTAATCATGAGTAGTGCTTCAATTATTTTTTATTTTACTCCTATCTCCAGGCCCTTCTACTTGTGGTCACTGTGGTTACTTTTTATTCCCAGTATCCTGTGATACTACTCACAGGTGGATAGTATTCTGGCAGAGACCATAACTGATGTGGAATTCAGTCACTTCTTTAAGTCTTGATGGCCTCGGGGCCTACATTGCTTAGCTGTCTCCACAGAGTTTCTCAAAATGCAAATAATTCTCCATGTTTAAAAGGAGATGCTTATGCTTGTTTATTAGTTTGCTCGGGTTGCCATGATAGAATGACACAGACTGGGAGACTTAAACAACAGAAGTTCATTTTCTCATAGCTCTGGAGGCTGGAAGTCCAAGATCAAGGTGCTGGGAGGGTTGGTTTCTGCTGTGACTTCTCTTCTTCACTTGCAAACAACTGCTTTCTGTTTTTTCTGTGGGCATGCAGAGAAGTCTCTGGTGTTGCTTTCCTTTTTTATAAGGACATCAGTTCTATTGGATTAGGGCCTCACCATCATGACCTGAATTAATTACCTCCTTAAAGACCCATTTTCAAATAAATTCATACTGTGGGTTGGGGCTTCAACACATGAGCGGCCACAATTCAGTCCATAACTATCCAAATAACACATTCCCCAGGAGTCTGGGTCCAAACTGAACCTACTCTGCTAACTACAAAACATTTCATTTGTTTCAATTCTTAGCAATAGGTGACTCACATTTTATTTTATTTCATTTTTTAATTCAGCTTAATAATATACTTCCCTGGCTGTTCCTTTTAATAATTAAATTGTCCCAAAGCAGTCTGTTCAAGGAGGTTTCCATTCTTTTTGACACAGCTGTTTCCACTACTACTTCCTTATTTTTTGCTTTCTGACACAAGATGTTTCAGGCTCAACTTCGACTTTTCTCAGTCCCAGACCTAGAGTCAACCACTTCTCCAAGGAACCCTGATTCATTTTAGTGAAGAATGATATTTAGAAACTAAGATCTGAGCACTAGGTGGGCTCACCATTACTGGGATGGCCTTTAGTTAGTGAACCTCTCTTCACTGACAACTCTTTTTTGAATCATGGAGTCATAATGTTACAACCAGTCCAATCCATTACTATTGGAATTATGTCCTCTGATTCCATATTCATATCTCTCTTTCACTGAGAATCCTGATTTCCAACATCAACATACTCATTCACTTGCTCAAACAGCATCACAAGTACAGTTCCAGAATTACACCAATGTTACTACTAATGAATACTAAGTTTAAATTTTCTGTTTGTTTTTTTTTTTTTGTCTTTAGAATATATCCTATCCACAATATGCAAAGTACTATGTTCTAAAGTCTGTGAATTAATTCTTTCCTCCATGTGGTCAACAATCTGACATAAGGTTAGGTTAACTTATTTCTGCTTATATTCAATTTTAGGGTTTGCTTTTCTTCATTCTTTTAGATTTTACATTTTGAATATGTTGAACATTTTTTACAGTTTAAAATCAAATGATATAAAGAGATATATCAGGAAAGTGTCACTCCCAATTACTATCCCCTACACCCCCAAATCCTACATGCCTGTCACTGTTAACCATTTAATTAACTTCTACCTTATTCTTATTTCTTCAAACATACATACACACACTGTTTGCAACTTACTTTTTCAGGATATCCTGGAACTTTATACCAATTCGTGGAGATATTTCTTATTATTTCTTAGAGCTGCATAGTAATTCATTGTGAGAGTATAGTAGCCAGTCTCCTACAGACGGGCATTTAAGTTGTATTAAATATTTTGCCATTACAAATTACACAGCTGTAAATGTTTTTTGTATTTATTTTACATTTGTGGGATGATATCTTCAGGGTAAAATTTCTTGAGCAAGCTTGCTGGATCAAATGGTAAATGCACATGTGCTCTAGATATTGCAACATTCCTCTTCACAGAGATAGAACTATTTTCACTCCTGAAAACAGTGTGTAACAGTGCCTGTTTTCTCACAACTTTATCATCAGAGTGGCTTGTCAAACTTATTTTTTTCTCAGTCTGACAAAAGAGAGACATGGTATCTCAGGAAGCTTTAGTTTCTATTTCTCTTATTATAAGTCAGTCTGATGATCTCATATAGCAAAGAATCGCCATATAACATTTTTGTGAACTGTCTATTCATGTCTTTTGCCTTTTTTCTAGACAATATTTGATATTTTTAACTTTGATTTTCAAGAGTTCTTTCTATATTAGCCACATTAAAATTTATCTATGGTATGTGATACTTTAGTTTGTTCTTTTCATGAACATTTTTAAGATGCAAAGCTTAAACTTTTGAAGATATTTAATGGCATCAAATTGATCACCACTTTATTGTTCCTGGAGTTTGACTCTTAGTTAAAAAGTCTTTCTACTTAAGAAGGAATGTACCCTTGTTTTATTCTAGTGGTTATATAAATTCATGTTTCTTACATTTGGACCTCTAATCTATCTTGAGTTGATTCAAAGAAAACTTTTTACTGAAGGCAAGTGTAACCTTTATTTTCAAGGCCATGGTATTCTAGTCTTACCAGTAAATACCAAAATTATACCAACCATTAGGTACACTTTCAATTAGGTACACTCCTCAGTATGAAGTAGCCCACCAGCTCCTCTCCCAGCTCCACCCAGGAGGCTTCCATCCAGACAGAGCACAGGGATTTAGGAGGGCTGGTTGGGTACAATTTTGATAACCTCCTTTTTAAGCTATCAGCTATTTCAGGTATAGTATCAACTATTTCAGGTCAAGAATTTATTTTACTACTTAAATATCTAGCCACTAACAGATAAGCATTAGGGAATTCTCTGGGGTATAGCAATGCTCTGTTTGTTGTGATGATGGTTTTTACACATGGATAAAAACTCATCTAACTATACATGTGAAAAGGGGTAAATTTAGCTGTATGCCAATTACCCCTCAATAGATAGGACTTTAAGAAATTGTGTCTATAAAGTGTGTTTGTGGTAGAGGAAATGGGGAGAGGATGATAAAATTTCTTAAAACACTAGAGCTATGTTAAAACAAATAGTTATCCCCGCCCCCACAAAAAAAGCCACAAAATTAAAGAAAAGGAGAAAAGAAAGGAGACAGAGTGTCTCTCTGGGTATTTGATGAGAGGCTCTGTCGTTTACTCCCTGTAGTGCTGCTCTGCCCCATGCACCTTTCACCAGGCAGTCACCTGCCTGCATCCAAAAGTTGTCTGCAGTAAACTTGTGCTACTGATGCAGAAGAAAGTGGACCCGCTGAACCGGCTGGCTGCCCAGTGGTCATACCCTACTCACGTGGCTTCGGCCTGTAGAAAGGGTACAGAGATCATGCCGCTGAAGCCTGTCAGGTAGGTCTACAACCCCAGAAATATGCACAGGTACCAGGGAGGAACGTCTTCTATAGTGTAAACCATGTTCAGTTTCGGAGTCTAGACTGCCAGTTCTATCCAAGGACTCTCAGCGAGAGAGCTCTTTTCTATGCTGCCGTTTTCCATGGGGCATTTGCCACGAGCTTGATGTCTTCATTTTCATGTTCACCGTTGGACGTGGCACCCCCGTTGATCACCACTGGTAGAGTAAAGAAAGTGAGGCCCTTCGCTCCGTCTTTGTATTTCCCTTCAGTCGAGCTTACAGCCCCTGTGGATATGGACATAGTGTTCTTACTAATACTCACTTGTAGTGTACTTACTAATACTTACTAATAATCATTAAGAGAAAAGGAATAGCTTGGCCTTTGGACTGAAGTGGCTGGAAGTTGTCTTGCTCAAGCGAGGAGCTCAGGATCAGAGTCCAGTGCCTGGAGCCTCCGATTCTCAGGCAGAGAAAGGCCCTACTGGAGGCAGCTTGGGAGGCTCCAGTCCTGCCGCTGCTCCACAGTACCTGCCACCACCTCCAGATGATTCATTTTAAAAGACACTATCAGAGGTTAAAAGGCCATGTTGACTATAGCCTTATTTCATCTGTTTCTACCAACTCTAGGAAAATTGGATCAAAAATTTAAAATTAATAATATGAATTATATTTTTCTGTGATTAATTTTTAAATAGTTGATTTAATATAATGGTCAGATTAGTTTTAAGTACTAAAAGGGCTTCCCAGGTGGCACTAATGGTAAAGAACTCACCGGCCCAAGCAGGAGATCTAAGGTGGGTTCCATCCTTGAGTGGAGAAGATCCCCTGGAGGAGTGTATGGGAACCCACTCCAGCATTCTTGCCTGGAGAATATCATGGACAGAGGAACCTGGCAGGCTACCTTCCATGGGGTTCTAAAGACTCTTTGAAAGGTACTTAAAATATACCTACTTAAAAGGAACAGTGACATCAATATCTTTGTAATCAATTTATAAAGGGGCCTTATAAAGACGATGCAAAAAAGCTCTAACAAACTCTGACATACTAGTTTTATGACCCAAAGTTCAACTTTTACCTACTCAAAAATGCACACGCTGACCACCTTATTCACGCTTCTCATCAATTCCCCATCTTCCTTTCATGCTTTATTTCTTCCACAACAGATCATCTTCTGAGATACTGGATATTAGATGTGTCGAAATTTAACTTGCTTATTTTGTTTTCCTGTCTACTTCAACTAGAATGTAAACTCCATGAGGTCAGAGTTTGTATCTGTTTTGTTCACTGGTATATCCCGAGCCTCCAGAACAAGACTTATCACATGATGTGTGTGTGTGAAGTTGCTCAGTCGTGTCCGACTCTTTGTGACTCCATGGACTGTAGCACATCAGGCTCCTCTGTCCATAGGATTCTCCAGGCAAGAATACTGGAATGGGTTGCCATTTCCTTCTCCAGGGGATCTTCCCAACCCAGGGATTGAACCCAGGTCTCCTGCATTGTAGGCAGACGCTTTACCGTTTGAGCCCAATGGGCACTTGATATATATTGGCTAAATACATTAATGAATTAATAGTATGTCATTATTCTGTCCAATAATTATCCATTATTGACACACAGATCTTTTCTTTTAATGTAAGCTAAATAGAAGCATGGTATCAGAATCAACTGGAGAACTTGTTACAGCACAGATTATTGAGCTCTACTCCCAAATTTTGGATTCTATAAATCTGGCACGAGGCCTGAGAATTCGCATTTCCGCTAAGAGTAGGACATGACTGAATGACTTCACTTTGACTTTTCACTTTCATGCATTGGAGAAGGAAATGGCAACCCACTCCAGTGTTCTTGCCTGGAGAATCCCAGGGACGGGGGAGCCTGGTGGGCTGCCGTCTATGGGGTCACACAGAGTCAGACATGACTGAAGCGACTTAGCAGCAGTAGCAGCAGCAGCTGATGCTGGAGGTAGAAGGAACACTTCAAAAAACACTGCTTTACAGAAACCAAAACTCAATAGCATCATGAAATTTGGGGAATGGATGTGAATTACTAGCATCTGGCCTTAGCTTTGGGCTTAGTACATCTGCTATATTATGATTAACCTGCAGGAGCAAATGTGGTGGGGCATAGGATTGGTATGGCAGTAAGTAGTTTCCTTGACTCTCTCCCAACAAATTAAGAAGCATGCTGAGTCCCCACAGGCTGTCCTTTCGTTCAAGTGTGTTTTGAGCCTTCGTGATGGCAATAGACTCTCATAAAGCAAGCCCTGGCCTTCCCCAGAGTGTCTTAGTTAACATGATGAATGAGTGGGAATTTTCCCATTGGAAGGCTGTTATGGGTTTTCTTTTGGTGAAATCTTCTTAAAAGATTCTCTAATGCAACATGAAAAAAAAAAAAATAGCATTCCAGTTACTGAGACAGTAAGCCCTTCTACAGTGGCTTTCATCCTGATAAGTCTTTGCAAACATCAACTAATACCCTCAGGCAATCCTTGGAGGCAAGTTGTATTCTCTACATTTTGTTCTTTTAGAGATTGGAGACAGAGGTTTGGCTTCCAGCTCATGTTTTTGTGGCCTGGCCTCTCTCCTTTTTGGTCTGTTTATTCGCTGGAAGAGAGATGAGAATTAAGCCTTAAAAACCAGATTCTCTGCTGCTTAGTAACCTCCTGATGCAGGTTATTTCCTGCCTCAGTTGTTATTTCCAACAATCCTGTTTTTCATGTGCAATGATTAATTACTAAGGCAATGATCTTAAGGACTATGACATTGTTTATTATTCAGTAGGGGTGAACTTTTGCATATCAGTCCCCTATAATGAAAAGGACATCTTTTTTGGGTGTTAGTTCTAAAAGGTCTTGTAGGTCTTCATAGAACCGTTCCACTTCAGTTTCTTCAGCGTTACTGGTTGGGGCATAGACTTGAATTACTGTGATATTGAATGGTTTTCCTTGGAAATGAACAGAGATCATTCTGTCGTTTTTGAGATTGCATACAAGTACTGCATTTTGGACTCTTTTGTTGACCATGATGGCCACTCCATTTCTTCTGAGGGATTCCTGCCCGCAGTAGCAGATATAATGGTCATCTGAGTTAAATTCACCCATTCCAGTCCATTTGAGTTCGCTGATTCCTAGAATGTCG
This sequence comes from Bos taurus, assembly GCF_002263795.3. NCBI lineage: Eukaryota > Metazoa > Chordata > Mammalia > Artiodactyla > Bovidae > Bos > Bos taurus. Next base: position 79,111,581 of record NC_037332.1, read on the forward strand.
ACATTCACTCTTGTCATCTCTTGTTTGACCACTTCCAATTTGCCTTGATTCATGGACCTGACATTCCAGGTTCCTATGCAATATTGGTCTTTACAGCATCAGACCTTGCTTCTATCACCAGTCACGTCCACAGCTGGGTATTGTTTTTGCTTTGGCTCCATCCCTTCATTCTTTCTGGAGTTATTTCTCCACTGATCTCCAGTAGCATATTGCACACCTACTGACCTGGGGAGTTTCTCTTTCAGTATCCTATCATTTTGCCTTTTCATACTGTTCATGGGGTTCTCAAGGCAAGAATACTGAAGTGGTTTGCCATTCCCTTCTCCAGTGGACCACATTCTGTCAGATCTCTCCACCATGACCCGCCCGTATTGGGTTGCCCCACGGGCATGGCTTAGTTTCATTGAGTTAGACAAGGCTGTGGTCCTAGTGTGATTAGATTGACTAGTTTTCTGTGAGTATGGTTTCAGTGTGTTGGCCCTGTGATGCCCTCTTGCAACACCTACCGTCTTATTTGGGTTTCTCTTACCTTGGGCGCGGGGTGTCTCTTCACGGCTGCCCCAGCAAAGCGCAGCCATTGCTCCTTACCTTGGACGAGGGATATCTCCTCACCTCCACCCTTCCTGACCTTCAACATGGTATAGCTCTTCTAGGCCCTCCTGTGCCCTCGCAGCCACGGCTCCTTGGATGTGGGGTTGGTCCTCCCAGCCACCGCCCCTGGCCTCGGGCGTGGGGTTGCTCCTCCCGGCAGCCGCCCTTGGCCTCAGGTGTGGGGGCGTGGGGTATCTCCTCCCGGCCGCCGCCCCTGACCTCGGACATTGGGTAACTACTCTGGTCACCGCCCCTGGCCTCGGACGCTGGGTATCTCCTCTCGGCTGCCCTCCCTGACCTCGGACATGGGGTAGCTCCTCTCGGCCGTTCCTGCGCCGTCGCGGTCTGGTACTCTCGGCCGCTGCCCCTGATCTCGGACGTGGGGTAACTCCTCTTGGCTGCCGCCCTTTGGGCATGGGGTCCTCCCGGCTTCTGCCCCTGACCTCGGATGTGGGGTGGCTCCTCTTGGCCTGCGCTTTAGCGCACCCGTCGCAGCCACCTGTGCCTTTTTGTTTCTTTTTTTTTTTTTTGCATTCCTACTGGAATGCAAAAGTAGGAAGTCAAGAAACACCTGGAGTAACAGGCAAATTTGGCCTTGGTATATGGAATGAAGCAGGGCAAAGACTAATAGAGTTTTGCCAAGAAAATGCACTGGTCATAACAAACACCCTCTTCCAACAACACAAGAGAAGACTCTACACATGGACATCACCAGATGGTCAACACTGAAATCAGATTGATTATATTCTTTGCAGCCAAAGATGGAGAAGCTCTATACAGCAAAAACCAGACCAGGAGCTGACTGTGGCTCAGACCATGAACTCCTTATTACCAAATTCAGACTTAAATTGAAGAAAGTAGGGAAAACCACTAGACCATTCAGGTATGATCTAAATCAAATCCCTTATGATTATACAGTGGAAGTGAGAAATAGATTTAAGGGCCTAGATCTGATAGATAGAGTGCCTCATGAACTATGGAATGAGGTTCATGACACTGTACAGGAGGCAGGGATCAAGACCATCCCCATGGAAAAGAAATGCAAAAAAGCAAAATGGCTGTCTGGGGAGGCCTTACAAATAGCTGTGAAAAGAAGAGAAGTGAAAAGCAAAGGAGAAAAGGAAAGATATAAGCATCTGAATGCAGAGTTCCAAAGAATAGCAAGAAGAGATAAGAAAGCCTTCTTCAGCGATCAATGCAAAGAAATAGAAGAAAACAACAGAATGGGAAAGATTAGGAATCTCTTCAAGAAAATTAGAGATACCAAAGGAACATTTCATGCAAAGATGAGCTCGACGAAGGACAGAAATGGTATGGACCTAACAGAAGCAGAAGATATTAAGAAGAGATGGCAAGAATACACAGAAGAACTGTACAAAAAAGATCTTCACGACCCAGATAATCACGATGGTGTGATCACTGACCTAGAGCCAGACATCCTGGAATGTGAAGTCAAGTGGGCCTTAGAAAGCATCACTACGAACAAAGCTAGTGGAGGTGATAGAATTCCAGTTGAGCTATTCCAAATCCTGAAAGATGATGCTGTGAAAGTGCTCCACTCAATATGCCAGCAAATTTGGAAAACTTAGCAGTGGCCACAGGACTGGAAAAGTTCAGTTTTCATTCCAATCCCAAAGAAAGGCAATGCCAAAGAATGCTCAAACTACTGCACAATTGCACTCATCTCACAGGCTAGTAAAGTAATGCTCAAAATTCTCCAAGCCAGGCTTCAGCAATATGTGAACCGTGAACTTCCAGGTGTTCAAGCTGGATTTAGAAAAGGCAGAGAAACCAGATATCAAATTGCCAACATTCACTGGATCATGGAAAAAGCAAGAGAGTTCCAGAAAAACATCTATTTCTGCTTTATTGACTATGCCAAAACCTTTGACTGTGTGGATCACAATAAACTGTGGAAAATTCTGAAAGAGATGGGAATACCAGACCACCTGATCTGCCTCTTGAGAAATTTGTATGCAGGTCAGGAAGCAACAGTTAGAACTGGACATGGAACAACAGACTGGTTCCAAATAGGAAAAGGAGTTCATCAAGGCTGTATATTGTCATCCTGTTTATTTAACTTATATGCAGAGTACATCATGAGTAACGTTGGACTGGAAGAAACATAAGCTGGAATCAAGATTGCCAGGAGAAATATCAATAACCTCAGATATGCAGATGACACCACCCTTATGGCAGAAAGTGAAGAGGAACTCAAAAGCCTCTTGATGAAAGTGAAAGTGGAGAGTGAAAAAGTTGGCTTAAAGCTCAACATTCAGAAAACGAAGATCATGGTATCCGGTCCCACCACTTCATGGGAAATAGATGGGGAAACAGTGGAAACAGTGTCAGACTTTATTTTTCTGGGCTCCAAAATCACTACAGATGGTGACTGCAGCCATGAAATTAAAAGACGCTTACTCCTTGGAAGGAAAGTTATGACCAATCTAGATAGCATATTAAAAAGCTGAGATATTACTTTGCCAACAAAGGTTCGTCTAGTTAAAGCTATGGTTTTTCCTGTGGTCATGTATGCATGTGAGAGTTGGACCGTGAAGAAGGCTGAGCGCCGAAGAATTGATGCTTTTGAACTGTGGTGTTGGAGGAGACTCTTGAGAGTCCCTTGGACTGCAAGGAGATCCAACCAGTCCATTCTGAAAGAGATCAGCCCTGGGATTTCTTTGGAAGGAATGATGCTAAAGCTGAAACTCCAGTACTTTGGCTACCTCATGCCAAGAGTTGACTCATTTGAAAAGACTCTGAAGCTGGGAGGGATTAGGGGCAAGAGGAGAAGGGGGACGACAGAGGATGAGATGGCTGGATGGCATCACTGACTCGATGGCCATGAGTCTCAGTGAACTCCCAGAGTTGGTGATGGACAGGGAAGCCTGGCGTGCTGTGATTCATGGGGTCGCAAAGAGTCGGACACGACTGAGCGACTGATCTGATCTGATCTGAGGGGTGAACTTACCAGAAAACAGAAGTCTTGGTTTTATGGACATTCTTCTGTGTTAAATAGAACAGTGAAAGTGATATATGCAAAATTATCAGCAGAATAAGCACAACTCTGTTTATCATCTCTCTTTTAGAGAATTCCCTAATGCTTATCTGTTAGTGGCTAGATATTTAAGTAGTAAAATAAATTCTTGACCTGAAATAGTTGATACTATACCTGAAATAGCTGATAGCTTAAAAAGGAGGTTATCAAAATTGTACCCAACCAGCCCTCCTAAATCCCTGTGCTCTGTCTGGATGGAAGCCTCCTGGGTGGAGCTGGAGAGGAGCTGGTGGGCTACTTCATACTGAGGAGTGTACCTAATTGAAAGTGTACCTAATGGTTGGTATAATTTTGGTATTTACTGGTAAGACTAGAATACCATGGCCTTGAAAATAAAGGTTACACTTGCCTTCAGTAAAAAGTTTTCTTTGAATCAACTCAAGATAGATTAGAGGTCCAAATGTAAGAAACATGAATTTATATAACCACTAGAATAAAACAAGGGTACATTCCTTCTTAAGTAGAAAGACTTTTTAACTAAGAGTCAAACTCCAGGAACAATAAAGTGGTGATCAATTTGATGCCATTAAATATCTTCAAAAGTTTAAGCTTTGCATCTTAAAAATGTTCATGAAAAGAACAAACTAAAGTATCACATACCATAGATAAATTTTAATGTGGCTAATATAGAAAGAACTCTTGAAAATCAAAGTTAAAAATATCAAATATTGTCTAGAAAAAAGGCAAAAGACATGAATAGACAGTTCACAAAAATGTTATATGGCGATTCTTTGCTATATGAGATCATCAGACTGACTTATAATAAGAGAAATAGAAACTAAAGCTTCCTGAGATACCATGTCTCTCTTTTGTCAGACTGAGAAAAAAATAAGTTTGACAAGCCACTCTGATGATAAAGTTGTGAGAAAACAGGCACTGTTACACACTGTTTTCAGGAGTGAAAATAGTTCTATCTCTGTGAAGAGGAATGTTGCAATATCTAGAGCACATGTGCATTTACCATTTGATCCAGCAAGCTTGCTCAAGAAATTTTACCCTGAAGATATCATCCCACAAATGTAAAATAAATACAAAAAACATTTACAGCTGTGTAATTTGTAATGGCAAAATATTTAATACAACTTAAATGCCCGTCTGTAGGAGACTGGCTACTATACTCTCACAATGAATTACTATGCAGCTCTAAGAAATAATAAGAAATATCTCCACGAATTGGTATAAAGTTCCAGGATATCCTGAAAAAGTAAGTTGCAAACAGTGTGTGTATGTATGTTTGAAGAAATAAGAATAAGGTAGAAGTTAATTAAATGGTTAACAGTGACAGGCATGTAGGATTTGGGGGTGTAGGGGATAGTAATTGGGAGTGACACTTTCCTGATATATCTCTTTATATCATTTGATTTTAAACTGTAAAAAATGTTCAACATATTCAAAATGTAAAATCTAAAAGAATGAAGAAAAGCAAACCCTAAAATTGAATATAAGCAGAAATAAGTTAACCTAACCTTATGTCAGATTGTTGACCACATGGAGGAAAGAATTAATTCACAGACTTTAGAACATAGTACTTTGCATATTGTGGATAGGATATATTCTAAAGACAAAAAAAAAAAACAAACAGAAAATTTAAACTTAGTATTCATTAGTAGTAACATTGGTGTAATTCTGGAACTGTACTTGTGATGCTGTTTGAGCAAGTGAATGAGTATGTTGATGTTGGAAATCAGGATTCTCAGTGAAAGAGAGATATGAATATGGAATCAGAGGACATAATTCCAATAGTAATGGATTGGACTGGTTGTAACATTATGACTCCATGATTCAAAAAAGAGTTGTCAGTGAAGAGAGGTTCACTAACTAAAGGCCATCCCAGTAATGGTGAGCCCACCTAGTGCTCAGATCTTAGTTTCTAAATATCATTCTTCACTAAAATGAATCAGGGTTCCTTGGAGAAGTGGTTGACTCTAGGTCTGGGACTGAGAAAAGTCGAAGTTGAGCCTGAAACATCTTGTGTCAGAAAGCAAAAAATAAGGAAGTAGTAGTGGAAACAGCTGTGTCAAAAAGAATGGAAACCTCCTTGAACAGACTGCTTTGGGACAATTTAATTATTAAAAGGAACAGCCAGGGAAGTATATTATTAAGCTGAATTAAAAAATGAAATAAAATAAAATGTGAGTCACCTATTGCTAAGAATTGAAACAAATGAAATGTTTTGTAGTTAGCAGAGTAGGTTCAGTTTGGACCCAGACTCCTGGGGAATGTGTTATTTGGATAGTTATGGACTGAATTGTGGCCGCTCATGTGTTGAAGCCCCAACCCACAGTATGAATTTATTTGAAAATGGGTCTTTAAGGAGGTAATTAATTCAGGTCATGATGGTGAGGCCCTAATCCAATAGAACTGATGTCCTTATAAAAAAGGAAAGCAACACCAGAGACTTCTCTGCATGCCCACAGAAAAAACAGAAAGCAGTTGTTTGCAAGTGAAGAAGAGAAGTCACAGCAGAAACCAACCCTCCCAGCACCTTGATCTTGGACTTCCAGCCTCCAGAGCTATGAGAAAATGAACTTCTGTTGTTTAAGTCTCCCAGTCTGTGTCATTCTATCATGGCAACCCGAGCAAACTAATAAACAAGCATAAGCATCTCCTTTTAAACATGGAGAATTATTTGCATTTTGAGAAACTCTGTGGAGACAGCTAAGCAATGTAGGCCCCGAGGCCATCAAGACTTAAAGAAGTGACTGAATTCCACATCAGTTATGGTCTCTGCCAGAATACTATCCACCTGTGAGTAGTATCACAGGATACTGGGAATAAAAAGTAACCACAGTGACCACAAGTAGAAGGGCCTGGAGATAGGAGTAAAATAAAAAATAATTGAAGCACTACTCATGATTACTTCCTTTGTATTAAATATAATTTAATAAGATAAAGTCCTGGAGAAGGAAATGAAAACCCACTCCAGCATTCTTGCCTGGGAAATCTCATAGACAGAGGAGCCTGGCAGGCTGCAGCCCATGGGGTTGCAAAGAGTTGGACACAACTTTGCAACTAAACAATAAGAAAGAGATATTTCAGGAACTTCTCTGATGATCCAGTGGTTAAGAATCTGCCTTGCATTGCAGGGGACCTGGGTTTGATCCCTGTTTAGGAAACTAAGATCTCACATGCCATGGAGCAGCTGAGCCCATGTGCCATACTGACTGAGTCCACAAGAAACAACTATAGAGTCCATGTGCTACAACGAAAGATTCCTCATGATACAACCAAATGAATAAACAAATAAAAGAGATTCAGCCAAGCAATCAAAGGCCATTCTAAGTACCAGTGAGCAAATGCTGATGTGGGTGGAGTGCAGACAGTTCTGTGTAAGATGAGACTGAAGAATCAGGCAGGGGCAGATCATGCAGTGATCAGATTATTAAAGAAATGCAAGAGACAAAGCAAGATGTTAAATAAAAACATCCATATTGTGAGAATATCTACAGGAATAAATGACCAGTTTCCCCTGCCAAAAAATACATACATACATATATATATATATGTATGTATTGTAAGGGGAAAAAGAAGGAAGGAAAACTTATACTGAAAAGGATTTAAATGACATACTGACCAAATACAATATGTGAGCCCTTGTTTAGATCCTGATCTGAATAAATACATTATTAAAAACTATATCAGACAAAACAGAGAATTTGAGTTGGATATTTCCTGAAGGAAATTACTCTGAATTTTTAAAGATATGGTAATAATATTAAAGGAATCATAATTTAGAGATCATGCTAAAATATTTAAATATGAAGTGACTTGAATATCTAGAATTTGCTTCAGAATAATTGACTATGGGGGAAAGGAGAAAATATTAACTGGTTGGAGTACAAATGAAACAAGATAGCCATTGAGTTGATGATTCTTGAAGCTGAGCACTGGTTACTTGGAGGTTTACTATTCTGTTGTCTTTCCTTTTGTGTATGTTTGAAATCATCCACAATAAAAATTTCAAAAGGGAAAAAAAAATTCAAAAGGGAAAAAGAAAAAGAAAAGCATTATGGGAGACGGGCAATAGAGCTGCAAGTGCACTAAGGAGAATCAGAACTATTTATCTAAACTCAAGTCTCTTTTCAATCTGTGAATATTGTGGCTCAGAAAATTCAAGACACCGCCTACATTCAGAGCAGTTGAAGTCAAATCAATTCTGCTTATAAACTTTTTTTCAGTGCTGTTTGAAATATTGACACAGCATTGGGAAATTTTGCAAATTTAAGCAGAAAGAATCCATTTGGAATCTCTCCAAAAGTGAATTACTTTTTAGAAGATCTGCTTGAGCTAGCTGTAATCAGCAACTCAAGTATTTTTTTTTTTTAACTCATTGACTATGAATTACATTTCAAACTAATCATCTTGTTTATTTCCTCTAAAATTTCAGAAACTAAGTGATCAGCTTAAAATGTCTGCTCTGCCAGGTCTCTTTTTCAAAGCAAAAGCAAGTTTCTACCACAAATTCTTCTAATGGAAGAAAAACCATTAAAATATCTTCCAACAAAATAGAATATACAGCAAAAATAAACCATGAATTAAGCTTAAACAATTTAGTCATGTATTTCCATTTGTTAATCAGGAAGGAGTAAAGGAATTCATAACAAGAACAGGTGAATGGGAAAGGGAAGATGAGACTATGGTGCAATTGTCATCCATCAGTTGGCACTTAATTAATATCGTGTGGCCCTTTGAATTCAAATTGTCATTTTAATCAAGAAAATTTTAAATATTCCAGAATGCATTAACTTAAAAAATGTAATCAGAGCTCTGTTCTTTTGCCTTTGAGAAACCCTTTTCAGGGAAGAAATTATAGGAGCCCAAAATACTTCCTCAGCATAGGAATATGCCTATGATAAGTATGTTAAAAAATGAAAAAACAAAAACATCAATGATTTTTCCTGTATCAGAATGTTACTGCTCAAAGCCAAAAGATCCCTCTGATTCTTTCACTTTAAAACTCCTTGCTTCTATAAAGACACAGAAGGTTGATCTTTTTCAGAGAACTTGCTTTCTTGGGGAAAGACATCAGTCTCAATATCTAAAACATTTAAGACAAGCATGTGGCCCATCACTCTGCCCCACCTCCTTGTTTTCTACTTACTAGGTGTTGGTGATCTGACCTACCTGTGAAGACTGTCCTCTATTTTTGCCCTCAATCCTCCTGAGTTAGGCACCAATGCCTCAAAGGGCTTCCAGACCTTACCCCAACTATAACTCTATGCGGGTATCACCTGCCTTCTACTTATTTACATCTCTCCCTTCCCATTTCCTTGTCAATTATCTTCTCCAGGACTAAAGAAAGTGACTCAGCACTTCTCTCCTCAATGGAAGCACAACTCCGAATCTGCCCCGTTTGTGCTAATGCTTACGTTCCGGTGATAATAATCTCAAACACATACGTACTCTCACTGGATAACTAAACGGCTGGATGTCACCAAATCAGGTGTCAATGAAGAAATAAGAAATCAATGGAAAAAGGGAGAATATGAGAAGATCTGTCAATTTTCTAGACAATTTATTTGGAAGGGTGGGACACAGCCAGCTCTAGCAAGAACCACTGAATACAAAAGGCTTCCTATTATGAACAAATGTGATATTTTTCTGAGAATAGTAGAAATATTGTCAAACTGTGAAGTATATACATGTGAAATTAAATAGGAGAGGTTGCCATTTATAAAAGCTACAAAGAGCCTTAAAATCCAGATGGCACAATAAAACTCATTTTTGCACCTTTCTCTGGAGAAGATTTTGAAAAGGACAGGAGAGCTCTGACAAAATCATTGAGATAGATAAATCGATCTGGCGTGAAATTTATCAACAGAGCACAAAATGATGAAGTTCTTGATAGGGATAGAGAATGATAACAGAGGAAAAGAGAAGAGGAGAAAAACTGCACCAAAGAAACAGAACAAAACAAATCAAACCAGGATTCTGTTATTAACATATAGAAAAGTAAAAGGGTTTATCAGAGATGGCTGTTTCTGGCTTAGGTGATTGGAAATGGATAGTGTATTGCCAAAATAGAGCCTATGGGAAGGAAATTCAAGTTTATAGAATAGAGCATGGTGGGAGAGAAAAAGTTCTCTCATTAGTAACCTGAGCTTGGAATTACAGGAATTATGGAATTATGGCAAGAAGCTTACTGCAAAAGGATGTTGTAGTGAGAATATTTGCTTCAGACAGTGCACTGTATTAGACTAGATGCACCCCAGGTCCTGCCTAATTCTTACATGTCTAGCCCAGTAGTTGGTGTGTGTGGAGTTAGAGGAGAAGTTGTTTTCTTGATTTTCTCAGAAGTTTGAGTCGCTTCAAGAACCAGAAGATGTGGGTTCTGTTATTGACTAAATCTCTGTCACCTCCAGGCTTTTAAATCTGTCAGATATGGATAATCAAATCACAGTTTCAGTTGGGCACAAGCTCCCCTTCTTGCAAACCATGAGATTTTATTTCCATCCTGTTCTCACTGGGAATGTGCCAGCCTGTGTCTTTATGCTGGCTGCCTCACATTTACCTATCACCTATCCATCCCCCACTCACTGACACTATCTCACATCGTGCAGTGATCAACGATAATTACCCTTGTGCTCCATTCTTATTTTGGAAGAAAAAAAATAAAAACAAATGTGGTGCTTTATAGATTTGAGAGTTTTAATACATTATAATATATAATTTTTTTCTGTTGAAATTTTATATATCTGAGAGTTTTATATATTATAATAAGCTCAATCAACTGACATGGAAAGGTTAAACTGGGAAAACAGTGGTGCTCAGATTGTCTCTTAGGGACTTTGTAAGGGTCACATGGCAATGTTGTAGCAGCAATGTCACCTTGAGAGGGGGTAACAATCATAGATAAAGTTGAAGTAGAGTCATGGCAGATTCCAGTAACCACAAATCAAGCATCAAGATGAAGGGCACAGACCATGGTACTTTGAAAGCTCTGGGAACAGGTTATGAATGTGCAACAAAGGAGGCTCATTTAAGGAAAGCGGTATAAAGCTAACATTGGACTGACTGAGACAAACCCCAGGGTGACAGGCCAGGCAATTCCCAGTCAATTGATAAGATAGAGGAAGGCACTTCTTAGTGACCTATCCCTCAGTAGAGCACAGAAGAGGAGGAGCAGGTCTAGACACGAGGTGTAGCTCTCCTGGAGTTGAGGGTGGGTGGGGGTAGGCAGTGTTCCAAGGTTTTGACTCAACAGGAGCATATTGCTTCTGCATCTGGGAGTAGGGAAAGCAAGACTGTTCAGAAAGAGACATGTTACGACATTCTGACTGGCCTCCCACTCAGTTCAAGATCTTCTGTCTCATGAAGGACAAAGGCCTATTCAAGCTAGTTCAAATACAGATGAGGTTGCTTTGAGAATTGAGGAATCTCACAGAAGCCAAAGACTGGGAATAATAGTAACTCCAGTTGTCTTGGGAATCAGACTGGGCAGTGCCTGCAAAGACTAGGCAGCACTCTCCCTCCTTCATCCCACCCGCTTCCCTCTGGCTTTACTTCCTCCCTTTGCTCATGGGCTTCCGCCTTTTCATAACTGAGGCTGGAGCAGGGTCCTCTGGGCTTCTATTGGCCTCTCCCTTTCTCCTCTTGGCTTTGCACACCTGTCACTGCTGTCTTCACAGCTCATTCCCAGGTTTTACATTCTTAAGAGCAGCACCCATTAGCTCAATTCATCTGGAAACATATCTCACAGATTGCTGAACATCACCTACTCTCGATCTTTCAAGTTCCAGCATAGATGTGACCAGCCTTCACAGTCCCAGCCCCCTCCTTAGCCATGCTGGGGTCCTCACTGTGAGTTCCTACAAGCTCAGGGCATACACACAGCCCCATAACTGCCTATTAATGTGCCTGTCTCCACACTAAACCAGAAGCTCAGGGGGCAGGAACTATGTCTTGAGTATAGTTACCTCCCCAGCTCCCAGATCTTTGAATAACTAAATATGGACTCAATATGTTTTGATAAATTAACCTATATTAAAGCAACACCTACAAATACAGAAATACTTTCCCTATACTTTTTGTTCTTGCTGAGGCCACCTTGTAAATCTTGATATTTCTACAAAAGCACCTGCTATCCTTCCCGTTGTTTGGGCACCTGGCAGAGGGCACACATTGAAGATCTGCTTCTTCTGGACAGCCCTTTAGTGCTCAGTGGCATTAACTAGTGAGCAATGAGTGAGGATTCACTTCCCTTTACAAGCTACAGAAATATCAACATATAAATAAAGTTGTGCCAGACTGTTTTTTATTTCTCATTGAACAAAAACATAATCTAAATGAGAATTTTTCTTACCCTGGGTAAATCTAAAGTGGAACTGAAATGACATTCAGATCAGATCAGATCAGTCGCTCAGTCGTGTCCGACTGTCTGCGACCCTATGAATCGCAGCACGCCAGGCCTCCCTGTCCACCACCAACTCCCGGAGTTCACTCAGACTCACATCCATCGATTCAGTGATGCCATCCAGCCATCTCATCCTCTGTCGTCCCCTTCTCCTCCTGCCCCCAATCCCTCCCAGCATCAGAGTCTTTTCCAATGAGTCAACTCTTCGCATGAGGTGGCCAAAGGACTGGAGTTTCAGCTTTAGCATCATCCCTTCCAAAGAAATCTCAGGGCTGATCTCCTTCAGAATGGACTGGTTGGATCTCCTTGCAGTCCAAGGGACTCTCAAGAGTCTTCTCCAACACCACAGTTCAAAAGCATCAATTCTTCGGTGCTCAGCCTTCTTCACAGTCCAACTCTCTCATCCATACATGACCACGGGAAAAACCATAGCCTTGACTAGACGAACCTTTAGACTGACTTTTTTAACATGACATTAATACTAAGATAATACATGACATTATCTTAGTAACAGAGACAGAGTCATAGGGATTTTTAAAAGGTAAAGTTCTATGTCTAACACTGCTAACCATGAATTCTAAGTCACAGACCTGAAAAAAGTAAATGAACCCTTCTTCGAAAATCCACTTGGTTCATTTCTTACCTATATTTGAGTTCTGCTCTATAAAGCTCTTATTAAGTTTGTTTTAAACCGACATGTTTTCTTTCTCTTTTATTTTCTCAGTTTCACTCAGGAAACACGTACATATTGTATAGTCTACACCAGGCACATGTTTCTAAGACTTCCAGACAAGAATCTTGCGAATCTCATGACACATTTGGAGCACATCAACAATGCCATAAGCAGGGACAAGGCTGCCTGGTCTATGAAGCACCTTCATTTAAGAATCATGTGATGCCAAAAAACCCCTTCAGTCTTATGGTGGAAGAGACTGCTCAAGAGGTTGTGTGACTTTCTTGAGGTCACTCCAAGTGCACAGCAGAGTCCCACTGGGTTGGCTGGCTCCAAATTCAGTTCTGTGCTGCCTCACGCGGTCTCTCATTCCCACTTCTTTATTCATGTGGAGAACGGACAGGGAATATATTGTGTCAAATACTGCTTCTGCAGAAGCACCTGCCTGAGCCCCAGGCTGTCCACAATGCAGCCCAGGTGAATTTGACCTTCCATGTGGCTAAATCAGGGCTGACATGCGCTTCTAATGAGTGTATAATCTTTGCAAACAGCACGGTCAATAGATGTTTACCCTGCTGAAAATTTGTGTTAGAGCATCACACAGCCAGAAATAAAATTGTAAATTAAAAGCTCTACAGAGCGTTCACTAGAGCCTGGCACTTTTGTCATTATAAAAACTATTTTTGTCATTATGTTCCAATTTTTGAAGAAAAGGATTGTTCCCTTAACTTCCATTGGTTTCTCAGCAACTGAAAATTCAGTGAAAATATTAGTATGTAGGATTATGTCATTTTTCTCTGAAAAGTCAAAAGCCAATTGTTAGACTGAATCAGTACTTCCCAGCTGCTGGAAGGCACATTTTATCACCCATAACAGCTCCCTCGCAGACACCATCCCGATACCAGATAGGTTGCTCAGCCCTCCTATTCACTCCACTTCATACTTCCTCTAATGTCAATTCTAACTGAGATTTTTTTAAATTAAATACTTCACCCAACCGTTTTGTCACTTGAGTTTTGAAAACCAAACTAGCAAACTAGATGGTCTCTTCTAAACCCATGAAACTATTATTCTATGAATAAAGCACTAAGTATTTGAATATTAAGCAGAAGAAATCACACCTCAGAGGATGTTGTTGCACCTATGGATTCCAAAAAGTGACACTTCTGGAAATCTTAAAAACACTTGAATGCTTTGTTAAATAAACAGATTACTAGCCCCAATCCTATATGTGCAGAATCAGAATATCTGGCAGGGAAGCCTAGAAATTTATATTTTTAACATACTTCCTCAGGTGATGCTGGTTTTCATCCTGGTTTGGGAAGTATTAATGAAATCAATGGTTCTCAAATTGTGGTGCCTGGACTAGCAGCAGCGGCATCACTGGGAACATTTTAGGAATGAAAATTCTCAGGTCCTGCCCCAGACCTACTGAATCAGACTCTCAGGGCAGGGCTGAAGAATCTGTTTTTTTTTTTTAAGTCCTCCAAGTGGTTTTGATGCAAGGTAAAGTTTGAGGACCACTGACTTAAGCAAAAGAATAATTAAATTTCAATTAAAAGAAATATATACTGAAATCCCCTTAGGTAAAGTCTCTGGGTTAGTTGCTGCAATGAAAAAAAGCAGCTCATTTTATACTTCTGAAGTACAGTTCTTCAAAAATTTATTGAGAATTTTCTGTGCTAAACACTCTGTTAGAGGCTTCTTAGGATTTAAAACATAGTTCCTGGATTCAAGGAGCTTACAATCTACTAAGACAAACTTTTCCTGTAAAGGGCTAGAGGGTAAGGGTTCCTGGCTTATGAGCCACCTGGCCTCTGTGTAACTACTCAGTTCTGCCATCTTAAAGGCAGTCTGAGATAACATGTAAATGAATGTGCTTGGTTTCATTCCAATAAAACTGCTTTTATAGATACTAACATTTGGATTTCATGTAGTCAATTTCACATGTCATGAAATATCACTCATCTCAGAATTTTTTCCCAACAATTTAAAAATGCAAAAATGATTTTGGAAGGTCTTGCATAAACATGTAGGGGACAGAATTGTCCTTTGATGGTAGTTCCCTTTAAAGTAAAGTCAATAAGGCAGTAACTAATGAAATCTGAGGGTTTCAGTCTCTGTAATGTCATCAATAGAAACTTAAAAGTCAGGAGAAAGTTTTTTGGAAAGAAAAATGTTGGACTGTGTCTTAAATAGCCTTTTTGGTCACTTCTGTTCTTTTCCTAAAGAGTAGCACATGTCTTTTCTTCCATTTCTCTACAGCAGAAACAGATCTGACCATATATACATATATAGTCTTCTCTCCCATACCACACCTCATGAAAATAGCATGATGCTGACAGAAGGTCTTTCTGTTCTTTCCCTATGGGTCCAATTTTACCCATTATGGAAGCCAAGACTTTCAGTACTATAAAAGCAGAACATCTTTATCAAACATACACTGCATTACTCCTTTCCTTCAAGTACTAGGGGGCAGAGGTTGACTACTACTGGACAACATTTAGTCTGCAGAAAAGTGCCAGCTGCATCAACTACTGCAGGCTGTAATCCTTTGAAGATTTGTAGTTAACTGGGGCTCTTTATTTTTTTAATTGGGGTATAGTTGCTTGGCAATGATGTGCTAGTCTCTGCTATAAAAGGAGGTGAATCAACCATGTGTATACATATATCCCCTCCCTCCTAGACCTCCCCTTGCATCAAACCCATCTAGGTCATCACAGCACCCTGCTAATGGATGCTCTAAGGTCCATCCATATCTCAGATTTCCACAGTTAAGTTCTAAGTGTCCAGTTTCTAAAGATTAATAACCACAGCAATTACATGATACTACTCAAACAGGACACATTACACAATGAATCTATGATGTCAGTTCCCAAATTCAAGTCCATTGAGTGTATTGTCAGAAACTCTAGGCACAGAGCCCAGAGTTAGCACCCTAGTGTCCTTGATGCCCAGTCAACTTTGGAAACCTCTGTCTAAACTGTGGTTGGTTAGAAAGTGAATCAGAGTGCCTGTGTGGCTCTGACCACAACATGATTTTGGATGATCAGGCTCAGGAAGTGGCATTGTACAATGTTTCTGGGTCATGAAGGAAACATTTTCAAATGGAACTATAATTCTGAGTTATTCATCACCACAATAGTATCAATGAAACCCAAAGTTCCCACTCAGAATAAACTGAACAAAGCATGAGCTGGCAGATTATAGACCATCCAAACCAGAGGGAGACATGGGAATGAAGATTGTACTGTGTCTGCTCCACTGGGTTTTTCACCTGCCGGCCCACTCACTTACCAAGTTCCTTCCAGCTCATAAAGTCAAACCAAGAATCCCAGAGTTTGTTCTTGACAACGACCCAGCTCTCAACCTTATCTTCCACTTTTGCTCATTTTTATAGGCTCTTTTCCAAATTTTTTACTTCAGAGTTACTGACTCTATACTCACTCTCGACAGCTGGCTTTCACTTCCTTGCACTCTCAAGAGTCTGCAGATAAGCATCTGGGCTTTCTGTTCCCTGTCTTCATGCACTGCTTTGCCTCCACTCACTTCCTTTGTTGTTGGTGAAAATTTCTCATCTAGCACTTGCTCCTATAGAAATTCCTTCTGGGGTAGGAAAGACACAGGAGTTTGGACATGCGAAAGTTAAACATTTTAATTAGGAAAAAATGACTTAATAGATAATTAATGCAGAACTACATGCAAGATACAGAGAAATCTCATATTAATTTAATCATGCTATTAGATAAAAGCAGCCTCACTTCTTCACACTTTCAAGATGGGAGAAATCTGTAGAACCAACTTGGTGAGTCTCAGAGAAACAGCCTGACAAAAGCAGTAATCAAGACAGACTGGGTTAGCCAGAGGGGACCACCAGCTCTCTAGAGAATTCATACCTTGTTTTGTATGAAATTAAGCCAAAATCACTGCAGATGGTGACTGCAGCCATGAAATTAAAAGACGCTTACTCCTTGGAAGAAAAGTTATGACCAACCTAGATAACATATTGAAAAGCAGAGACATTACTTTGTCAACAAAGGCCCATCTAGTCAAGGCTATGGTTTTTCCAGTGGTCAGGTATGGATGTGAGAGTTGGACTGTGAAGAAAGCTGAGCACTGCAGAATTGATGCTTTTGAACTGTGGTGTTGGAGAAGACTCTTGAGAATCCCTTGGACTGCAAGGAGATCCAACCAGTCCATTCTAAAGGAGACCAGCCCTGGGTGTTCTTTGGAAGGAATGATGCTAAGGCTGAAACTCTGGTACTTTGTACCTCATGCGAAGAGTTAACTCATTGGAAAAGACTCTGATGCTGGGAGGGACTGGGGGCAGGAGGAGAAGGGGACGACAGAGGATGAGATGGCTGGATGGCATCACTGACTCGATGGATGTGAGTTTGAGTGAAGGCCGGGAGTTGGTGATGGACAGGGAGGCCTGGCATGCTGCAGTTCATGGGGTCGCAAAGAGTCGGACACGAATGAGCGACTGAACTGAACTGAAGCTTAAATTAATTAGAAAGTCATTTTTCCCTTTCCATTGTATAAGTTTAGGAACACTCAAACAAACCTACAAGTGCAAAAACTTCTGTAAGATACTATATTTTAAGACAGAAAACAAGACAAGAAATAGAACGTTACATTTTAAATTATAATCAAAATTCTGATGCAGCATGAAACAGAAGGTAGGTGACACACCTTCAGAAAATACCTCAACACAGAGGGATGGTATGGGGAGGGAGGAGGGAGGAGGGTTTAGGATGGGGAACACATGTATACCTGTGGCAGATTCATTTCAATATTTGGCAAAACCAATACAATAGTGTAAAGTTATAAAATAAAATTAAATAAAAATTAAAAAAAAAAAAAAGAAAATACCTCAACAAATCTCACCCCTGTCTTGGTGCCAGGTGTTTCACAGACGTCATCATTCCCCCACTGGATAAGACAGGATTTAGTCACTGCATAATCAGCTAAATCATTTCAATTAGCCAAGGCCACTAAGTAGTCTAAGTTTTGGGTGCCCATAGTGCTACTGCTACTTCTAGGAATATAATAAAAATTGGGCAAAAGGTTTGTCATTAGCACGCCCTCCCACTTAACTTACTGATACATTTCTGTGAATGGGAGGATGTCTTCTCTTAAGACTTGCATTCCTTCAGAGCATACGCCTGCCCCAGACTTCTTATCACATGATCTGTGCCTCGACCTGCTCTCCCAGAGAGGGTTAATGCTGCAAAATCACCAGCCAGAACACCCTGATACTCAGGGATCAGATCCTAGATGCACTTGAAAAAGAAAACAATCTGATTGAAGTGATTCACAAGTGGTACAAATAACTAGTGTGTTTCAACAATTGGGAAGTGAAAGTTCATTATGAGTTTTATGTCAGGAAAACCTTTCTCTGAAAGAGGTGAATACTCAAATTGGACTTTTATGAATGGGTGAAACTTATGGGCAAGATTCAGAATGGAATACCTATGGGTTAAATAAACAATGTGTGTCTGTCCCAAATTTCTGAGACGGACTGTGCCAGTAGTTAATCCAGCATCACTCCACATGTTTGAGAACATTTATTGATATCTAAATATAAGGGGAGAAAACATACTTGAAAAGAGGCAATGTTAGCTCAGAAATTTGTCTAATGTTAGGTTGCATTCACCAAGTCCTGCTTCATAAAGCTTTCCCTGGGTACACCAAAAGCCTGCATTTCCCAGCATCCTTGCATTTAGTTGGAGCCTTGTGACTAGTTTAAGCCAATAGATGTGAGCAGAATTGTCATGTGTCACTCCTAGCTAAAATACCTAACCGCTGGTGGGGCTAACTGAATGCTAAATGATGTTAGGAGATTGTGTCATCTTTTAGGTGTGATTTCACGGTGGCTTCGACCTGTGCACTAAGCACAATCAAGAGGAGCTACCCCACGTCCGAGGTCAGGGGCAGAAGCCGGGAGGACCCCATGCCCAAAAGGTGGCGGCCAAGAGGCTTTACCCCACGTCCAAGGTCAGGGGCAGCGGGTGAGAGTGCCAGGCTGCGACGGCCCAGGAACGACCGAGAAGACCTACCCAAGTCCAAGGTCAGGGGCGGTGGCCAAGGGGAGCTACCCTACGCCAGAGGCCAGGGGCAGCGTGGGGGAGGACCAGCCCCACGTCCAAGGAGCCATGGCTGTGCAGGCGCAGGAGGGCTTAGAGGAGCTATCCACATGGAAGGTCAGGAAGGGCAGCAGTGTGGAGATGCCCCTCATCCAAGGTAAGGAGCAGCGGCTGTGCTGTACTGGAGCAGCCGTGAAGAGATACCCCACGCCCAAGGTAAGAGAAACCCAAGTAAGATCGTAGGTGTTGCAAGAGGGCATCAGAGGGCACAGACACTGAAACCATACTCACAGAAAACTAGTCAATCTAATCACACTAGGACCACAGCCTTGTCTAACTCAATGAAACTAAGCCATGCCCGTGGGGTAACCCAAGATGGGCGGGTCATGGTGGAGAGATCTGACAGAATATGGTCCACTGGAGAAGGGAATGGCAAACCACTTCAGTATTCTTGCCTTGAGAACCCCATGAACAGTATGAAAAGGCAAAATGATAGGATACTGAAAGAGGAACTCCCCAGGTCAGTAGGTACCCAATATGCTACTGGAGAAGAGTGGAGAAATAACTCCAGAAAGAATGAAGGGATGGAGACAAAGCAAAAACAATACCCAACTGTGGATGTGACTGGTGATAGAAGTAAGGTCCGATGCTGTAAAGAGCAATATTGCATAGGAACCTGGAATGTCAGGTCCATGAATCAAGGCAATTTTGAAGTGGTCAAACAAGAGATGGCAAGAGTGAATGTAGACATTCTAGGAATCAGTGAACTAAAATGGACTGGAATGGGTGAATTTAACTCAGATGACCATTATATCTACTACTGCGGGCATGAATCCCTCAGGAGAAATGGAGTAGCCATCATGGTCAACAAGAGTCCAAAATGCAGTACTTGGATGCAATCTCAAAAACGACAGAATGATCTCTATTCGTTTCCAAGGAAAACCATTCAGTATCACAGTAATCCAAGTCTATGCCCCAACCAGTAACGCTGAAGAAGCTGAAGTTTAACGGTTCTATGAAGACCTACAAGACCTTTTAGAACTAAAACCCAAAAAAGATGTCTTTTTCATTATAGGGGACTGGAATGCAAAAGTAGGAAGTCAATAAACACCTGGAGTAACAGGCAAATTTGGCCTTGGAATACAGAATGAAACAGGGCAAAGACTAATAGAGTTTTGCCAAGAAAATGCACTGGTCATAGCAAACACCCTCTTCCAACAACACAAGAGAAAACTCTACACATGGACATCACCAGATGCTCGACACCGAAATCAGATTGATTATATTCTTTGCAGCCAAAGATGGAGAAGCTCTATACAGTCAGCAAACACAAGACCAGGAGCTGACTGTAGCACACATCATGATCTCCGTATTACCAAATTCAGACTTAAATTGAAGAAAGTAGGGAAAACCACTAGACCATTCAGATATGACCTAAATCAAATCCTTATGATCATACAGTGGAAGTGAGAAATAGATTTGAGGGCCTAGATCTGATAGATAGAGTGCCTGATGAACTATGGACGGAGGTTCATGACATTGTACAGGAGACAGGGATCACGACCATCCCCATGGAAAAGAAATGCAAAAAAGCAAAATAGCTGTCTGGGGAGGCCTTACAAATAGCTGTGAAAAGAAGAGAAGCAAAAAGCAAAGGAGAAAAGGAAAGATATAAGCATCTGAATGCAGAGTTCCAAAGAATAGCAAGAAGAGATAAGAAAGCCTTTCTCAGCATTCAATGCAATGAAATAGAGGAAAACAACAGAATGGGAAAGACTAGAGATCTCTTCAAGAAAATTAGAGATACCAAGGGAACATTTCATGCAAAGATGGGCTCGATAAAGGACAGAAATGGTATGGACCTAATAGTAGCAGAAGATATTAAGAAGAGGTGGCAAGAATACACAAAAGAACTGTACAAAAAAGATCTTCACGACCCAGATAATCACGATGGTGTGATCACTCACCTAGAGCCAGACATCCAGGAATGTGAAGTCAAGTGGGCCTTAGAAAGCATCACTACGAACAAAGCTAGTGAAGGTGATGGAATTCCACTTGAGCTATTTCAAATCCTGAAAGATGATGCTGTGAAAGTGCTCCACTCAATAGGCCAGCAAATTTGGAAAACTCAGTAGTGGCCACAGGACTGGAAAAGTTCAGTTTTCATTCCAATCCCAAAGAAAGACAATGCCAAAGAATGTTCAAACTACTGCACAATTGCACTCATCTCACATGCTAGTAAAGTAATGCTCAAAATTCTCCAAGCCAGGCTTCAGCAATATGTGAACCGTGAACTTCCTTATGTTCAGGCTGGTTTTAGAAAAGGCAGAGGAACCAGAGATCAAATTGCCAACATCCGCTGGATCATGGAAAAAGCAAGAGAGTTCCAGAAAAACATCTATTTCTGCTTTACTGACTATGCCAAAGCCTTTGACTGTGTGAATCACAATAAACTGAGGAAAATTCTGAAAGAGATGGGAATACCAGACCCACCTGACCTGCCTCTGAGAAATCTGTATACAGGTCAGGAAGCAACAGTTAGAACTGGACATGGAACAACAGACTGGTTCCAAACAGGAAAAGGAGTACATCAAGTCTGTATATTATTACCCTGCTTATTTAACTTCTATGCAGGGTACATCATGAGAAATGCTGGACTGGAAGAAACACAAGCTGGAATCAAGATTGCCAGGAGAAATATCAATAACCTCAGATATGCAGATGACACCACTCTTATGGCAGAAACAGAAGAAGAACTAAAAAGCCTCTTGATGAAATTGAAAGTGGAGAGTGAAAAAGTTGGCTTAAAGCTCAACATTCAGAAAACGAAGACCATGGCATCTGGTCCCATCACTTCATGAGAAATAGATGGGGAAACAGTGGAAACAATGTCAGACTTTATTTTTCTGGGCTCCAAAATCACTGCAGATGGTGACTGCAGCCATGATATTAAAAGACGCTTACTCCTTGGAAAGAAAGTTATGATCAACCTAGATAGCATATTCAAAAGCAGAGACATTACTTTGCCAACAAAGGTTAGTCTAGTCAAGGCTATGGTTTTTCCTGTGGTCATGTATGGATGTGAGAGTTGGACTGTGAAGAAAGCTGAGCACCGAAGAATGATGCTTTTGAACTGTGGTGTTGGAGAAGACTCTTGAGAGTCCCTTGGACTGCAAGGAGATCCAACCAGTCCATTCTGAAGGAGATTGGCCCTGGGATTTCTTTGGAAGGAATGATGCTAAAGCTGGAACTCCAGTACTTTGGCCACCTCATGCGAAGAGTTGACTCATTGGAAAAGACCCTGATGCTGGGAGGGATTGGGGGCAGGAGGAGAAGGGAACGGCAGAAGATGAGATGGCTGGATGACATCACCGACTCAATGGACATGAGCCTGAGTGAACTCCGGGAGTTGGTGATGGACAGGGAGGCCTGGAGTGCTGTGTTTCATGGGGTCGCAGAGAGCCAGACACGACTGTGCGACTGAACTGAACTGAACTGAAAGATATCCAGATGATGCTTTTAGAAAGAATCCATATCTTTAATTTTAATTATTTAATCAATTATTTTTGGCTATGCTGGGTCTTCATTGTTGCTCACTGGCTTTCTGTAGTTGCAGTGAGTGAGGACTACTCTCTAGCCAGGTGCATGGGCATCTCATCACGGCGTCTTCTCTTATCATAGAGCACAGTCTCTAGGGTGCAGGGACTTCAGTATTTGCAGGTCTTGGCCTCTAGTATGTGTCTCAGTAGTTGTGGTGCACAGGCTTAGCTGCCTTGTGGCATGTGGGATCTTCTGGAACAAGAGATAGAAGCCCATGTCCTCTGCATTGACAGGTGGATTCTTAACAACTGGACCACCAGGGAAGTTCCTCCATATCTTTTAAAGGTATATAGAGAAGAACTTTCTGGGACCAGTTTAAAAACAGTCCAGTGAGAGTAGGAAGGGTAAGTGGGAATACAAGTGAAGAAAAATTGGCCCTGGATTGATTACTATTTTATATAATTGAAATTTACTATCATAAAACATTTTTAAAAGATGAGCTGGTGTGAGACCCTCTTGCCTTCCCCTCCTGCAATACTGCCTAAATAGAAGGAAATATTTACCTTCCTATAACCAATAAACTACCTATTTCAGAGGCAAGGCTGTAGGACATCACAGCATGAAATCCCAGGTCACAGCTTAGAACAGAGTAGTCATGATGACCCAAAGTGGATCTTGTATGAACAAGAGCTAAATCTTTGTGTGTTATTCTCTGAAATTTGGGAGTTGCTTGATATGTCAGTATATCCTAACCTGAATAACACATAGACGGAGCTGATTTTGAAAATAGTTTAGCCTGGAAAACCCTATATGGTCTGGAGCTAGAAAAAAAGATAATATATAAAATAACTATCAGCATAAGAAACTAGCAGGAATTTGGGAAGGCACAGCACAGAGAAGGGAATTGATGGCAAGAAGGAAAAGCTGGGCAGCATATGGAAGTCAAGGGACCTATAGAAAAAAAATATCAACCAAGAAATCACCCAGGGCAGGGGTGGATAAAAGCTTTAAAAAATGGAACTATCTAACAAGTTAGATAATCTAAAGGAAACAAATAAATTCCTAAAAACATAAAACCAATCAGGACTATATAGTGAAGAAACAGAAAATCTTGGCACATCAACAGAGTAAGGAGATTAAATAAATAATCAAAAATCTCCTAACAAAGAAAAATCCAGGGCTAAAAGGCTTCATGGTGAATTCTATAAAGTATTTAAATAAGAATTAATACCAATCCTTCTCAATCTGTTCCCAAAACTGTGAAGAGGCGAGAACATTCTTAAATTCATTTTACAAGGCCTACATTATCTTGATACCAAACCCAAATAAGAATATTACATGAAAATAAAACTAAAGACCAATATCACTGATGAACATAGAAGAAAACATCTTCAACAAAGTAAACAATTTAACAGCACACCAAACAGACCATACATCATGATCAAGTGGGATTTACGCCTGGGATGCAAGGATGATTCAACATACACAGATTAAATGAGTGATACTCTGCATTAAAAGAATAAAGGATAACATTCAGATGACCATCTCAGTCAATGCACAAAAAAGCATTTGACAAAATTCAGTATCCTATCACAGTAATAAGTCTCAAAAAATTAGATATGGAGGGAATGTACCTCAACATAAAAAAGGTCACATGTGACAAATCTAGAACTAATATCACCCAGCAATTCCACTTCTAGCTTTATATTTGAAAGAAAGGAAATCATTCTCTTGAAGAGATATCTGCACTTCCATGTTCATGACAGCATTAGCCACAACAGCCAAGACATGAAAACAACCTAAGTGCCTGTCAGTGGATGAATGGATAAAGAATATGTATAGATACAGATATATACACAGTGGAATATTGTTCAGCCACAAAGAGAAGAAAATCATGCCCTGTGCAATGATGTGGGTGAGCCTGAAGGACACTTTGCTAAAAGAAATAAGCCAGACAGAGAAAGAAAATTTGTATGATCTACCTTACATGTAGAATCTTTAAAAATAGTCAAATTCATAAAAACAGAGTAGAATGGGGGCTACTAGGGGCTGTGCAGTGGGTAAAATGGGGAGACATTGGTCAAAGTGTAAAATCTTTC
Organism: Bos taurus; assembly: GCF_002263795.3. Lineage (NCBI taxonomy): Eukaryota > Metazoa > Chordata > Mammalia > Artiodactyla > Bovidae > Bos > Bos taurus. The sequence continues at coordinate 79,135,981 of NC_037332.1, forward strand.
AGTTACAAGATGAATAAATTCTGGGAATCTAATGTACAGCATGGTGAATGTAGTTGTGTTGTGCTAAGTCACTTCATCATGTCCGACTCTTTGCGACCCTATGACTGTAGCCCACCAGGTTCCCCCATCCATGGGATTCTCCAGGCAGGAATACTGGAGCGGGTTGCAATGCCCTCCTCTAGGGGATCTTCCCGATTCAGGGATTGATCCTGCATCTCATGTCTCCTGTATTGGCAAGCAGGTTTTTTTTTACCACTAGTGTCACATGGGAAGCCCCAAATATAGTTAATAAATTGTATTGTATACTTGAAATTTTCTAAGAAAGTAGAGCTTAAGTGTTTGCACTCCCCCCACAAAAGTTAACTATGTGAGATGATGGTAATGGCTATGTTAACTATGTTGACAGTTGTGACTATTTAACAATGTATAAGAAGGTATATGTATCATCACACTGTATGCTTTAAATATATATCATTTTATTTGTATATTATAGCTTAATAAAGCTGGGGAAAAAATACTTACTGTAGGTCTATTCTGGGTTCAACACTATAGTATCTATTGGAGATAAAAAGGAAGGCATGGTCCCAGCCCTAGAAGACCTCACATCAAAGCAGAAAAGAGTCACAGCCATTAAGAAACAATGAAAAGCATATATAAAAAAGAAACAATGAAAAGTATAATAAGATAGAAGTAAATGCTGTTGGAGCATCAGATGTATCAAACACTGTGGATAAGAAAGTTGTGGCAAGAAGTCCTAGAAATAATACCTAAAGAAGGAGTATGAGCTAAGGATAAAGAAAAGGGCATTCCAGAAAAAGGAAGAAGTCTGTGAAAAAGCTTTGAGCCAAATGAAATTTGGTATATTTGGGGAACTGAAAGTATTTTAGGATGGATAATAGCTAACATTAAAGGAGAGATGTCAAGAGGTAAGGCCAAAAAATCAGCAAGGGCCAAATCAAAATCATATGTCCTGCACAGGAGTATTAGTCTCCACTCTAAAGGTTACAGGAAACCACTTACTATTTTAAGATAATTAGGAGGATCAAGGGCTAGCAGTGTGGAGAATGGAGCTGAAGAGGTGCAAAACTGGGGGCAGGGAGACAAGGTAGGAGTCTATTTGCAGTAACCCAGGTAAGACTGGTTGACTGGATGAGGGCCTTAACCAAGATGGTGCCAGAGTGTTGGAGATAAGTGGTCAAATTCTGGAGAAACTGAATGATCAGAACCACAGCCCTGGTGACTACTTGACTGTGAGAGGTGAAAGAGACAGTTGATAAAATGATTGCCAGGTGTTCTAGCCTGGACAACCATTATGGTGATCTGAATCTTAGAGGTTTCTATAGGGTAGGGTAAGCTGTTCAGAGACTATACCTCACTCCTCATAGGGTGATAAATGCAGAGGCTGCCTTATCAAAATACAAAATACAATCAAAATACTCCTTTATCCTCCAACTTTTAATTACAGATTCCTATACAACTTGAAAGTAGACACATTTGCCATTCAATGTCACATCATTCAACTGATCAGCACACTCTATTCACTCCAGGCCAGAAAAGTTATTGATCAAACACACAGAATTGCTGACAGCCTACAATTGGCCTCTGGAGATAAAATAGAAATGTGAATGATGAAAGTATTCTTGTCACTAGCATATCTTGAATGGTGATCCCTAATTAGTAGTGGTCCTCTGTGTGATTTGACAGGCCAACTGATCAAAATTAAGAAGTAAGTTCCAAAATGCATCCAAACTTTTTGGTAACATAAATTATTTCTTAACCATGCTCTTTTTAGGTAAGCTTTATGCAGTTAATCTTCAGACTGTTTTACTTATAACCCACGGTTATTAGTTACTAGCTCAGCATGACATCCGTGCATTAGAAGGACCCTACTAGGAAAACATTATCTTTACTGGACTAAGAGAGAATCTTAGCATTAATTTAAAATTAGGATGTTATAGTAAAAAGATATCAAGCTTTACAGCCAGAATATATAAGTTCACAGTCTGGCCAGGATGAGTGACCAAGGGCAAGCCATTGAACCAAATTTACCAATGAGTGCATTACTCTCACTACTGAATCATCCTGCATCCCAGGGATAAATCCCACTTGATCATGGTATATAATCCTTTCAATATGCTGTGGAATTCTGTTTCAGTTCAGTTCAGTTCAGTCGCTCAGTCATGTCTGACTCTTTGTGACCCCATGAATCACAGCGCACCAGGCCTCCCTGTCCATCACCAACTCCCGGAGTTCACTCAAACTCATGTCCATCGAGTCGGTGATGCCGTCCAGCCATCTCATCCTCTGTTGTCCCCTTCTCCTCCTGCCCCCAATCCCTCCCAGCATCAGGGTCTTTTCCAATGAGTCAACACTTCACATGAGGTGGCCAAAGTACTGGAGTTTCAGCTTTAGCATCAGTCCTTTCAATGAACATCCAGGGCTGATCTCCTTTAGGATGGACTGGTTGGATCTCCTTGCAGTCCAAGGGACTCTCAAGAGTCTTCTCCAACACCACAGTTCAAAAGCATCAATTCTTCGGCACTCAGCCTTCTTCACAGTCCAACTCTCACATCCATACATGACCACAGGAAAAACCATAGCCTTGACTAGATGGACTTTTGTTGGCAAAGTAATGTCTCTGCTTTTGAATATGCTATCTAGATTGGTCATAACTTTCCTTCCAAGGAGTAAGCGTCTTTTAATTTCATGGCTGTTTGCACATTGGTAAATTTGGGAAACCATTTGCCCATGTATCTTACCACCCAAGAGTATAAAGTAGATGATAAATGGAAAGCACTCTATAGTTACCTAATTTTTCATTGTTGACAAATTTTCATAAGTACTATTGTCATTATTATTATCTGGACCTTTTCCATGAAAGTAATATGGTGGAAGGGATTATTCTATAGTCTGTCACATAAATGCATTTAAGATGACTATGAAGGAAAGATTAATTGTGAAGGAGTACTCTCTGCCTTCTACATACCTCATATTTTCTTTCTCCTCAGTTCAGTTAAAGCAAAAGCAAAAAAAAAAAAAAAATTCTGAGAAAAACTAATAAATGACAGAGTACTTTCTCCTAGCTAAATTCAGAAAAGAGAAAATCCAAAGGAGAAGAAAACTCAGAGAGAAATTCATAAAAGAGTATTTGAACCAGGAAAATGTAATAAGGAGTGTCAACAAGTTACATATAGAACACAAATAAGATTTTAGAAAACCCAAGTTTAGTATTAGAGCAACTACTAAAAGGATGGGAAGTCAGAGAAAACATCCATCCTCTGAATCTCCTTTATGTGGTTGTAGAGCAATTTACTCTCACTACTTTAAAAGAAGAGATAATTATTACCAAAACAAGGGGCAAGGATATTAAAATTTTCATGAAATTTACAAATGCTAGAAAAGAAGTCAAGCATAAGAGGAGACCATTAGGAGGAGAACTGACATCCAGAATGAAGAAACTGTGAATAATAAAAACAGATTAATAGAACAGGTAAAAACAAACAAACAAACAAATACAACAGGTAAAAACACAGCATCATTACACCATTGTAAAGAAAGAGAAACCTAAAGAAAAAAGCATATCCAATTTGAAAATAATCTGTGTACTAAAGGGCAGATTTTACACATTTTTACTTGTGTAAAAATGCAAGCAAAGTGGGAAGTCTTATCTAAGAAATAAAGATAATTTTGGACTGTCAATATACCTAATTATAATCCAGAATTATTAGATTTATTACTAATTATAATAATATTAACAGATTATTAATATAGTCTGAGCTTCCCTGGTGGCTCAGATGGTAAAGCGTCTGCCTACAATGTGGGAGACCTGGCTTCAATCCCTGGGTCGGGAAGATTTCCTGGAGAAGGAAATGGCAACCCACTCCAGTATTCTTGCCTGGAAAATCCCACGAATGCAGGAACCTGGTAGGCTACAGTCCATGGGGTTGCAAAGAGTTGGACATGACTGAGTGACTTCACTTCAATATAGATTAATAATAGATTATTAATAGAATATTAATATAGTTTGATATACATCAATATTATATCTATTGATCTTGGAGAAGTATGAAAAACCAACTGGGCACGATCTTCATTGAAATACACCTGGGTGCCTACTTGTCACATTTTTAAAGTTTGAAACACATAAACAAAAGAATATGAGGTCTTGAGAAGAAATTTTAGAATGTGTTTATATCCAGATTCTTGAACTGAAGGCCAGGGCATGGTGAATGTCCTGAGGCATTAATTTTGCCATGAGATTCACCAAAAGAAGAGTTTTTTGGTTTTTTTTCTTTCAGGTGTCCATATGGGAAGAAGCCACAACACAAACCTGGAGCGGCTAAGATGGGATGGTTTAGAGAAGAGTAAGCCAGAGCTCAAAGGAGAGTAGGACAAGCACTTCCTTACTGATGAAAGAACATTTGATAGAAATCACTCTGGTGAGTTGAGAACAGTCTGGTGTAGCAGATATACTTGTTCTGGTCCTCCTGTCTCTTTTGACTACACATCTTACTTTTCTAGAAACTGTAACCTCAAGAAAGATGGGTAGCATATATTACTATAAAATTAAGAATGCCCTGATGCTCAGACTTGAGGCACAAGGCTGGTTCCAAGAGAAATAAAAACTGGATCCAGTAAATATGATTTTTCTCCTTGATGACAATCTAATGCCTATACAAGACACAAAAATATATGTGGGCTAAAATCTACAGAATAATTTAAAGCATGCAGTATCTGTGCAAATACAAAAAGGAAAAATCTAGGGTTTTCTATTATGGCAAAAAACTAAGACAAATTAATCAAGTAATGATTATGTTAAATAAATTTTCATGAAGTCATATTAAATAAGAGAATACTTAACATTATTACATGTGTCAGTTCCAAACAATATAGTAACAGTATATTCTGAAGAACTATTGATTAAAAATGAAAAATATAGTTGTACCTGGAAGCCTTATCAGTTTATAATATCAAGTTCAGTAAATGTGAAATTAAAAATAAAGATAAATGCAATTTAAAAATCTGCATCAAATAACAAATGACATAAAACTAACCCTGTAATAGTAAAAATTTAATGACAAGACAGAAAAATAACTTTTTAAATTAAGTCCATATAGATTATTTTTTAGACTTGCTTAGAAAAGAAAAATACAATAAATATCAGAAAGGGAGAATATATTACCTTATATTCTATATACCTTGTCATATGATAAATAACAAAAGCAGACTCTAAAGTTGCTCAACTATGTAAGCATTTAAAAATTATACCCTAATGTCTATGTCATGGAAAAAATCCAGACTATAATAAAGTATCATTTAAAGGATATATATATGTATATATAAAATTTACATACAGAATAAGAAACATACTACTAGGTATATATTGATATTATATAATATAATATTACCATAAGATAGTAAATGCTAAGGAGATATAAATAGAATCTAAGGCTCATTGTTTTAATTTTTTCCTAGTGAGGTGCTTAGATTTATTAAAAATCACATAGTCCTGTGGAAGTAAGATCCAAAGGAGGCAAACTTCTTTGCTCTGTGTGTGTGTTTCATAAGATTTATCAAGGCTTTGGAGACAAAAAATACTATAAATGCATTTATAAGAAGAAGCAATAGAAGTCTCATATATGAAACATTTAATCTGGACCAGTCACAGTACTGGACACTTTTCATTTTTATGTCATTATCATCCAACTCTCCATTACCTATACCTCTTGTTACTCTCAGCCTCTACCAAATCACACGCGGTAGAAACTGGCCTATCAAAGAGAGGAAGGGTAGAAGGCTGGCATAACACTGCCAGGGGGCTTTTGTTAAATGATAAATTTGAATGACAAACAGAAAACAAGTCATTCTAAAGCAGCTAAAACAAACATCAAAAGAAACTGGTTGTAGGATAAAAAGGAAAGAATCTGGTGTGACATGTTATTAAACATGACATTGTGTTATTTATATTACACACCATGCTTTTATAAACAGTTTCAATGGTACAGAAATTAAGATGTTGATATTCATTAATATTTCACTTTCTCAAATGATTTTCAATTATGCTTTAGTCTCACTTCAAATAATTGCCTGTAGGTCTCCATATGCTCTTCAAAACTGATTTTAGAAGTTTCAAAAGAACGTGAAAGAGTCTAAACACATTTTTCATAGTTTTGTTGCAATCATCATTGATAGCATGTTGGCGATTAATAATCTACTCCACAGAAAAAACTCTTGAGGTCCTGTTTTTAGAAGATTAACTTGAAAGTTAAAGGTAAAGAAACAAAAAATATTACAAAATAAACTAGTTTTGCATTATTTATACAGCTTCCCACATAAATACCATATGCTAGGTATACTACTGGAGAGGGCAATGGCACCCCACTCCAGTACTCTTGCCTGGAAAACCCCATGGACGGAGGAGCCTGGTGGGCTGCAGTCCATGGGGTGGCTAAGAGTTGGACACGACTGAGCAACTTCACTTTTACTTTTCACTTTCATTCATTGGAGAAGGAAATGGCAACCCACTCCAGTGTCCTTGCCTGGAGAATCCCAGGAACGGGGGAGCCTGGTGGGCTGCCGTCTATGGGGTCGCACAGAGTCGGACACAACTGAAGCGATTTAGCAGCAGCAGCAGCAGGTATACTATACATTTGAATGTTTAAATAGCCTTTTAACCAAACCAATAATGCCATCAATTCCCATGAAAGCCTTGTCATTGAATCAGATATTTCCCCTTGTCCTAATTATATCTGTAACTCTTGCAGACAAATGGTGACATAACCAAATGTATCTTTATAAAATAACTATTCATTTTTATTTGCCACTCTAACCTTTCCTCTCCTTGAATAGGATGTGATTGTTCTTTCCTCAAAGTACAAAACCAAAAGATAACATGGGAGGATTATTAAAAACTATCTAATGAATACCAAGGTAAATTTCCAAAAATGTGATTTCTACTGATTTTGCAAAAATGTAAGTCATTTAGACTGGATTCTCTGGAAAGAGTAGAACGGACCCTTACATTACCTACAGGCAGAAATACAATAGCCTGAGCACAGTCATGGCAGAGAAAAAAAAAGTGGTGAGTAAATAACCACCCAGTGGACATTTCAAGACACTTTACAAACACTTCTTATGGTGAGCATTTCTATCCCAATGATGAACTGAGTAAGAAAAGTGGAAGTAGCTGTGCCAAAAGATAATCAGTAATGAGGTGATGGAGCAAAGGCAAAGTTGAGTAAAGGGAACAGCTGCTGGTCACTCCGCCCCTGTGGTCAGTGTGCTGAATGCTTCATGTTTTGTTTTATCCTCATAGCACTCTAGAAGCTAAGTATCATTATCTCTACCAACCTCTTACAAACAGCTCAAGGTGTAAAGAAGTTAGGTGATGTGTCCAGGGACACAGAGCTAGTAAATTTCAGGGGCTAGTCTTTAAAACTCAAAGACAAAGCTCTCAACCATTCTGCTCACACAGCCTCTCAAAGTAATTTTAATGTGACTCATAATATTGATTGTTTTTGTTTTTGCGTGAAAACAGTCAGAAGAACTCCAAATCTTGAATGTCCTGAGACAAAACACTAGCAAAGCTTTATTTCAACAGATGTCAAGAAAAGATTTTTCTTTTCATTTTTAACCTCATTGACTACTGGGGTCCTGTGGCCACCTTGGGCAAGAAAACTACAGAGACTGAGGTGCCAGTGATGCCAGGATGAATTCTGTTCATAGTAAGTCTAGGCATTCTTCTCATTTCAGTCAGGACCAATTACACTGCCAGTGTTGAAGTCACTGGGTGGTGTTTTGTGAAGTAGTCATGGCTAGATATTTAAAAATGAATATCATAGACCTATTTGAATAAGTGGCCCAAATCCAAAACTTGGAATAAATATGTGGCATCAGTCCAATTATCTCATCAGTTTAACAGTGGGTATGCATAAATTTACATCATCTCAATTTCACACTTATGCAAAGTCCTCTTTTAGGGTGGATCAAGATAAGGGACAAATTTTCAGACTAAATTTAAATTCTTAAAAACATTTTAGAGGCAACACCAACTATAAAACTGGTAGGAAAAGTATCTTCAAAAAACGTGATTTCACTGAAAACAGTATGAAAAAAGTATGATAATGGAAGCAAAAACATGAATGGAAATCAAGTAGAAAAGGGGCTTTTGAGACATAAGCTATTCAATCAACAGATGGATTGAAATTTGACAGTTTTCATCATCATAACACACACAATTCCCACATCACATACATGCAAACACAATAAAGATTTTTAGTGCAGGCAGTAGCATCTTAATTCTATCTGCAAGAGTATTCTCTAGACACATGTTTTGCTTCTTTTAAAAAATAATCTTCATTTTATTCCATTTTTAGGATAATCCTCTTATCTCACAAATATATTTTAACGTTGGGTAAATAATTGATTATGTTAGTGGCTGAAATTACATATAACCAGAAGGACATTTTTATGTATAATTTTTAATAGGAAATTTATGATAAAGAGCAGCATCTCACAAGGCTGGTCTCCTGAACTGGCCGATTAAGATACTCTAACAGCAGAAGAGAGTGACTGGGTCTGTAGGACTGTTTATTGATTTAACAACTTGAAGTGGATGTGGAAATATCCTTTGCTATTAGATCATGCTACTAGATCATGTTATTGGACTCCAGCATAGAGTTTATTAAATACTCTGGGTCATGTCTCCGAGTCAGTTAAATTAAAAACAGTCTCTATCAGTCCAAAAGTACATATGTATCTACATAGCTTATGACCAAAACAGTCTTTTTAAAAATGGTCTCATGCTGCTTTTGGGCTTCCCAGGTGGCACTAGTGGTAAATAACTCACCTGCCAATGTAAGAGGTGATGTAAGGAGGTGTAAGATATAAGGAGATCATCTGCAGGGGATGAAAGAGGCGGGGGTTCAATTCCTGGATTGGGAAGATCCCCTAGGAGGAGGAGGGTATGGCAACCCCTAGAAAGAGGAGGGTATGACAACCCATTCCAATTGTCATGGTATGGCAATTTCATTCCAGTATTTTTGCTTGGAGAATCCCATGGACAGAGGAGCCTGGTGGGCTACAGAACACAGGGTCACAAAGAGTCAGACATGACTGAAGCGACTTAGCATGCATGCTGCTTTTAGCCATATACCTGAAACAGGAAAGAAAAAATGTTCCCAAAACAATGCTAAGAGTCTACCACATATGTAATGTTCTTCTTTCAAAAGAAATATACCTTGGTCTTAAAAACTGTTTCATTTAATCTGCATTAATTGCAGTTAATGAAAAAGACTATCACAGGAGGTCACTGGAAGATTTAACTGATAGTTGACCCATGAACTAGACCTGGGCAGTCAGAGGCTCTTCCCCTCCCCACCCCACCCTCAACCCCCATGCTTGGAATATACACTCTGCCCATGGTTCCCACAGTGGGAGACGTTCCAAGGACACAGCCCTGAGAGAGTAAAGTGTTGTTGAGGCCATGTGGACTGAACCCAGTTCAGGTATCTCTATTATTTTTAAGTTTCTGTCAGGTGGGGACAGAGATCTATTCATCTTGCAGCCACCTAAGACAAGTTTTGAACCTGAGTTCCCTTACTTATTAAACTCAATGCCTTCCCATCTAGAGTGATCCCTGTCTTTCTTCACTTGTCCCTTGCTCTTTGTGCTCAATTTTCAAACCAACAATGACCAAAGGTAAGAGCATGGCCTCTGAAGCCAGACCACCTGTTTCAGCCCCCCAGCCCTGTCTAGGAGACCTGAGCAAGTTTCATAATCTCTTTATACCTCCATATTTTTCTCAACTAAGAAATGACATCTACTGGATAATTCTGTTCAGAAGAGTAAATGAGTTATTTTATGTTATTTAATATCTTCCAAATAATCTGTTATACCAGAGATTCTGACCTCTGGGATCTACTGCTTGATATCTAAGGTGGAGCTGATGTAATAACAGATACAAATAAATCACACAATAAATATAATGCCTTTGAATCATCCCTAAACCATCCCCCCTTCTTGGGTCCAGGGAAAAATGGTCTTGCACGAAACCAGTCCCTGGTGCCAAAAAGATTGGGGGTCACTGTCTTATACTAAAAAAAGGAAGAAATACCATGGTCAGGTGAGGTTATGTGATTTCTACAAAGTCACAAAGTTAATAAGCATCAAAGGTGGGCTCAGTGGCCTCCTGCTTTACATCATGTGTCATTTTCTCTGTGATCTTCAGGCCACAACTTTAAATTATGTGATAATTTACTTTCTTTCCAATGTCAACTTTTGCATAGATTCTTTGATGATATGCAGAGAATTCTCCTCCTTGGTTACCAGAATATAATCTTCCAGAATGGGCAGACAGAGGGTAGGGCCTTCTCAGTCCATGTCTGTACATTAGCTTGCCAACTGACCGAGGACAAGTAAAGGGGAGAGGCAGGAGGCTGCAGGCCTCACAGCTTTAGAATATGTGACTGTTTACTTTCTATTCAATATCAAATTTTGCATATATTCTGTGGTTATATCCAGAGGTAATTTCCATGTGCAAACTGCATGCAAATTAACTACATATTAAAGGGTAGATGGCCACCTGATGCAAAGAAACAACTTACTGGAAAAGACCCTGGTGCTGGGAAAGACTGAGGGCAGGAGGAGAAGGGGGCAAAAGAAGATGAGATGGTTGGATGGCCTCATTGACTCAATGGACACGAGTTTGAGCAAACTCCAAGAGGTGGTGAAGGACAGGGAAGCCTGGCGTGCTGCAGTCCATGGAGTCACAAAGAATCAGAAATGACTCAGCAACTCAACTGAACTGAAAGGGTAGAGAGGAGACAAAAAGAATTGTATCTAATCCTAAAATCTTGCAACCATTTCCCTCACCCTTACAGTCCACCCACTTTTGCTTTTCCCCTACCCTTTTATTGTTTTTTCAATAATATTTTTCCTCAGAGGATATTTCTCTGCTTCTCTCAAAATTTTGAACTTGAATGGGATCCTCTGGGAAAATCCTCCTGTAAGGCCTAATGAATTAACAACTCCAAAAGAAACTTGCTTTGATACTTAGAAAATGTCCATGGCCTTATATATTTTCTAATAGTTAAATGTGCCTAACTGGCACAGAGAGCAAATGACCAACTCAGATCATGTCTTTTTTCCCCATTTTTCTCCTTATCTCTCATAACATCAGGTCCTTTGTTACTATACTAACAATTCTGACAGAAGTGGTATGTACTGAGAAAACTGTCCAGGTGTTTAGCCAATGGAGAAAATGAGAAGAATCAAGAATACACCAAACTGAGTCTCTTTCAGCAAGATTTGGACTGGATTCACCCACAAGCACCATATTTACTTTTTATCTTCCTCTCTTCTCTGTTCCCAAGTGGCACTACTGGTAAAAACCTGCCTGCCAATTCAGGAGACAAGAGACACAGATTCAATCCCTGGGTTAGGAAGATCCCCTGGAGAAGGAAATAGCAACCCACTCCAGTATTCTTGCCTGGAGAATTCCATGGACAGAGGAATCTGATGGGCTACAGTCCATGGGGTTGCAAAGAGTTGGATATGACTGAAATGACTTAGCACTTCTCTGTTAGCTCCTAATCATGAGCTTGGCAAGCCCTGAGATACTCTCAGTTCAGTTCAGTTCAGTTCAGTCACTCAATCATGTCTGACTCTTTGGAACCCCATGAATTGCAGCACACCAGGCCTTCCTGTCCATCAACAACTCCCAGAGTTCACCCAAACTCTTGTCCATCGAGTCGGTGATGCCATCCAGCCATCTCATCCTCTGTCGTCCCCTTCTCCTGCCCCCAATCCCTCCCAGCATCAGAGTCTTTTCCAATGAGTCAACTCTTCACATGAGGTGGCCAAAGTATTGGAGTTTCAGCTTTAGTATCAGTCCATCCAAAGAACACCCTGGACTGATCTCCTTTAGAATGGATTGGTTGGATCTCCTTGCAGTTCAGGGGATTCTCAAGAGCCTTCTACAACACCACAGTTCAAAAGCATCAATTCCTCGGCGCTCAGCTTTCTTCACAGTCCAACTCTCACATCCATACATGACTACTGGAAAAACCATAGCCTTGACTAGATGGACCTTTGTTGGCAAAGTAATGTCTCGGCTTTTGAATATGTTATCTAGGTTGGTCATAACTTTCCTTCCAAGGAGCAAGCGTCTTTTAATTTCATGGCTGCAGTCACCATCTGCAGTGATTTTGGAGCCCCCCAAAATAAAGTCTGACACTGTTTCCACTGTTTCCTCATCTATTTCCCATGAAGTGATGGGACCAGATGCCATGATCTTAGTTTTCTGAATGTTGAGCTTTAAGCCAACTTTTTCACTCTCCTGTTTCACTTTCATCAAGAGGCTCTTTAGTTCCTCTTCACTTTCTGCCTAAGGGTGGTGTCATCTGCATATCTGAGGCTATTGATATTTCTCCCGGCAATCTTGATTCCAGCTTGTGCTTTATCCAGCCCAGCTTTTCTCATGATGTACTCTGCATAGAAGTTAAATAAGCAGGGTGACAATATACAGCCTTGATGTACTCCTTTTCCTATTTGGAACCAGTCTGTTGTTCCATGTCCAGTTCTAACTGTTGCTTCCTGACCTGCACTCAGGAAACAGGCACAGTTCCTGCGCCAAGAAGGGGTTAAGGGAGTCCACAGCCCTTGAAGTGATTAGTAACATTTTGCATATATGTGCACACATACATTTTTCTGAGATAAAAGTCTAACTTTGATTTTCAGTCAATAGAATTTGTGATACTAAATTGCTAGAACTCTCCTAAGCATACTCTCCGTCTCAGCCCAGACTCCCTTATGGGTATTATTTTCGGCTCAACACCACAAAGACTAAACTCTGGTTATTCCTGAAATTTCTTTAGGAGTTAAACAGTAGAAAGAGAGAGAATGACAGTGTGGGATAAGGTGCTCAAAAGGGCGGAGCTGAATGGATAAGTGCCCCTGAAGGCTCATTTTCTCAACTTCTGTTATTTGTGTGTGTGTGTGTGTGTGTGTGTATAATAAAGTTTTATTCAAGTATAAAGGAGATAGAGAAAGCTTCTGACATAGGCATCAGAAGGGGGCAGGAAGAGTACCCGCTTGCTAGTGTTGACAATGAAGTTATATACTCTCCAATGAATCCAAAGAATGTCTGGAGGTTGACCTCATCAGACCTACTCCCATAATTTACATTTTAAGGTAACACTGTCCTCAGGCAAGATACATCCTTGTAAAGACCAGGTCTTAACAAAATGGATAAAATCAGAAGTGGTTTCTTTTCTCCTAAAACAACAAACTCCAGGTTTGGGGATTTCTTTTAAAATGTGATATTGAAGTAAATTTCTTGTATTCTACTTCCCAGAAAGTATATTAGGGGTATTATTTGGAGGAATTTTATGTATGAGGTTCTCCCTTGTTTGACAATTCTTCCCCCACGAAAAATTCCATTCCCTCAAGAAGTGAATCTGAGGGGATCAAGTAATTTTTCAATTAAAAGTTAGCTTCTCATAGAAATGAAGGAGTAGAGTGATCAATGGTTAAATAAACAACCTCTATTCCAAGGTTTCTATTTCTCTTTTTCAACCCATAATAAAACAGAAAATAAGCCAAAAATGATCTGGCTTCCCTCCTCTAGTTGGAGGCTGAAATTCATAAATTAATACAGAGAACACTCCAGGAGTTGAGTTACTTAATCTCTTCACTCTGCCCCTCACCCCTATAAAAACTGGCCTTTGGGGTTTTCCTCATCAATCCATTATATATGATCTGCAGAACTGGAACTTAACAACAACAAAATCAAAGCAATGATGGAAAACAATTTCTATGTGCCAGACACTGTTGTAATTCAAATATATTTCTCATACAATATAATTCCAGGGGGCAAATCATTATAATATCCATTTGATAGATGAGAAGAACAAAAAACTAGAAACAATACTTAATCATTATATCAGGTGTTTTCAGCTACTCAAATAAATCATGAGATAAAGAACCTGATTGTGATGTGTAAACATAAGACACTATTCAAATGCCATTAGTTACTTTTCTATTTCTGCCAACTGCTCCAAGATTTGCTGCTGCAAAGACAGCCAGCATTCCAACAATAAAAGCACTTCAAACTCCCTGAGCATTAGCATTCACCTTCTCAGTTAATCAGATTCCAAACCTCAGATCCCTAAACTGCTTCCTCTTAGTTTACCCTCCATAGTTAACCAGCCCTTCCAGCTTGTTGATTCTACCTTCACAGAGGCTTTTCAGTCTGTGCTTCCTTTTCCACTTTCCATGGAAGTTTCTTATTTCAGGCCCCCGTTATCTCTCCCCTTAATACCTGCACATAGCAATCACAGCAATCACAGGTAGCTTCTTGGGCAAAACATTTATCTAGCTCAAACAATTTGAGACCCAGTTCTAGATCTACCATTACTCTTTCTGTGGTCTGGAACAGGACATTTAACCTCTCTGAAGCTAAATTTCTTTAGGCATAAAATGGGATTATGTAATAGTTGCCTAACCTACCTCACAGACTATAAAGTTCTTTTAAATGTTTGAGAAGGCTCTTTGAAAACTATGAAACTCATCCCAAATATGTAACTCTCACTAAGGTCTAAATTTATTGTCATTCAAAGCCTCCAAAACCTAACCATGAGCTACATATCCAAATAATCTCCCATGGCAGACACACCCAAATCTCCTCTACTAATGCTGTCTAGGTTCTTCTTCTGTATATCTTGCAACCTCTGAATACACAGTTGCCTGTGCCCTGAATTCCTTTCCCTTCCATGGCTCCTGAGACCTGCTCAATATTTAAGACCAAAATAAAATGTCACTGATGACTAAAATGATGTACAACTTGAGAGTTGCAAGTTAAGTTTTATTTGGGGCAAAATGAGGGCTGCAGCTCAGAAGACAGCACCTCACATAGCTCCGAGACACTGATCCAAAGAGGCAGTGGGGAAAGGGCAATATATAAAATTTTGGTGAAGGGGAGTTCATGTAATCAAGTGCTTACTTTACAAAAGGTTTTCTGCTAGTCATGAGGAGCTGATGTAACCATGAAGGGATTCAGTGATTGTCTAGATATAAAGAGATGCAAGGATTGGGATCATGAAATCAGTTCCTGAAAATATCTAACTATCTAAAGATCTGTTCCACCAGTTTCCCTGGAACACAGAAAAATGCTTCACTCTCCACCATGAATTCCCCTTAGGCGGTGTTGAAAGTTGGCAGCTGCAGCAGCACAGAGTTCAATCTCTGCAGAGGCAGATGGCAAATGTTCTTGTGGTTGTTCAGTCACTGGCAAATGCTCTTGGCAAGCGCCAGTTTGTTGTTGACATCACCTTCTCTGAGAAGGTGTCTACAAAACCCCAGTAGGATTTGATTTCCTCCTTCTCTGGAGTTTCACCACATAGTTACCATTTTGTGAACTCTTACTAAATGTCTGACATTGTGCCAATGCATATAACTACTTATGCATATAATCTTCCGTGTGTAAAATTATATAATCCTTTTATGCCTGTGATCCTCACACTGACCCTTAGAGGTCAACATTATTGTCTCCACTTATAGATGAGGAAACTGGGTCTTAAGAATAGTCAATATCTTATCCAAAGTTACACAAAATATATAGTGCAGAGTTTGGCTTGGCCAGGTCTGTCTTTAGGAGCTTCTGCCCTTAACTTTTGTGTACAGAGATCCTCAGTGTCTATATAACAGCCTTTACCATAATCAGCCTGGTAGTAGTAAAAAGTGTGTCTATCCATCTCTCTCACAAGTTTGTGAGTACCTGGGTAATCAAGGAATTTTCTTTCTTATCCATTTGAACTACCAAATGACAGCTATATACCTTAAATATAACAAGATGATCAATGAATATTTACCAAGCTGAAATGAATTTACATGACCTTTATTGTTCTTCCAATTAAAATTTTCTCTTATCACCCCTGCTAACTCTCTCTCTCTCTCTCGCTCTCTCTCTCGCTCTCCCTTTATGTTTTCTTACCATCTAGAGCTAATTAAGCATGGCATATGGACAGCAGGATCAAGGAGAAGAACCACTTGGAAAATGTCATTTCCTCATCTTAATTCTGGTGTTTGAAATGAAAATATCCTATTAGAGTCTCAAGCCCTTCACAGAATGTATAAACACTTAATAACTTTTTGCCTAAATAGTGCCCATAGTAACCAAAATAATCACATTGCAAAGAACTGTAACTACATTACAGCCATAAATTGCAAAATAGCTTTATATAAAATTTCTTCTAAAATATGAATCATAGTAAGATTATTTTCTTACACAATAAAGGATAAGAAGAGACTCAGAGCTTTAAGAAAGAATTTGAATTCAAAGTTTTTAGAATAAAAGTTGAAAAATATGATTTCCTTTTCAACAGTAGGAAAAAAAGATTTCTCAGCTGACCAAAGTAGCAAAGACACAGCTCACATTGGGAAAGATTACAGTTTAACAAAAACAACAAAGAGAATTTGTGTCTATGCGTTCTCCCTGGAATGCACTCCCTTGAACAAATGAAGTGTTTCGTGTACACCTTAATAACCAGTAGCATCTACAGAGAGGCAGAACGACCTTTGATGTCTCCTTTGATATTCAAAGGCAGATTCTGAAGGAAAGAAGTTGTTCAACCAGTCAAAGAATGCACTCATAAATGTCTCCACTGCACCAAAGCTCAAATTAACCTTCAATATACTGTTCCATGGCTACAATAATGTTTCTTCCTGAACTGTGAAACTCTTATCCTAGCAAGTTACTTACAAAGAAAGGATTATGTACAAGAAAATATTTCCCTTTATCCTACTAGGAAATATAGAGATAGGAGATGTGAGAATCAAGTAGAATATAATTTCAGTTCTTGAAACCAATTTTAAAATCATTCAAGAGATGCCAAAATTCTAGTATAATTAGAAGGGACCATATGAGCTCTTGTAGTTTTACAAATAAGAAAAATGAAATGACTTGCATGAAACTTTCATCATTTACTGTCAAAGTGTCAACAGTCAACTGGGGTTCAGGTTCTTTATGTTCATTTCAGCTTTTTTCCTCAATATACTGTTTGAACAATTTAGCCAGAGATGCCAGAATAATAATATCTATTCTCTATAAATTAATACCTTTAGAGAATTCCTGGGCGGCCCAGTGGTTAGGACTCTAAGCTTCCACAGCAGGGAGCTTAGGTTCCATCCCCGGTCTCATGACATGGCCAAAAATTTACTTAATAGATTTAATCAGTTTGGTGCTGCTGACCACTTAAGTCAGAGAAGTTTCAATTTAATAACAAAATCTGATATTTACTGTGTTTAATATTTATTGGTCCCTGTGTGAAGCAAATGTGCTACACAGAGTCGTAACAGAGTCATAAATCTGTTTTACAGAGTTATGAAGTTCAGAGTTTTGAGTTATAGAGTTAAGAGACTCTTATCCAGGAGTCTGGAAAGTGATGGAGGTAGGACTCAAAGCCATCAACTAATCTCTACCCTCTGCAACTAAAACAAAGTTTTGCTTATCTAGCATGTTTTTATCCACTGGTATTTCTGAGTGTCTATAATACAATGATTATTATTTATTTGTTTTTCTAAAAAAATATGGATGTACAGTGTTATATATGTTACAGGTCTACAGTATGATGATTCACAATTTTTAAAAGGTTATAGTTATGAAATATTGGCATTGTACAATATATCTTTATCCCTTATTTCATTCTTATTGGTTTGTACCTCTTAATTCCCTACCTCTATATTGCCCCTCCCTCCTTTCCTCTCCCCAATAGTGACCACTAATTTGCTCTTTATATATGAGTCTATTTCTTTTTTGTTATATTCATAATTTGTTTTATTTTTTAAATTCCACATATAAATGATATCATACAGTATTTGTCTTTCTCTGTCTGACTTATATCACTTAGTATAATGCCCTCCAAGTCCATTCATGTTGATGCAAATCAGCAGTATCATTCATGTATCTTTGGAGCCTCCTAAAATGAGAATCGTCCCTGGCACATAGCTAGTACAGAATAAATGCTTGTCACAAAAAGAATGAACTTAGGCAATGCGCAGCCCTGAAGGGCCTTTTACAAACTATTTTAAAATATAAATATAGGATGTGTGTACATGTGTGCCCAGTCTCTCAGTCACATTCAATTCTTTGCAACCCTATGGACATGGGATTTCCCAGGCAAGAATACAGGAGTGAGTTGCCATTTCCTCCTCCAGGGGATCTTCCTGATCCAGGGATTGAGCCTGTATTTCCTGCATTGCCTACATTGGCAGGCAGATTCTTTACCACTTGGGAAGCCTCATATATTGGATACTGAAAGATAAAACAGAATCCGAAGAAGAGGCTGATTCAAAACCCCTAAGTGAAAACAGCTGAACATAGAGAGTATACACAGAGGAGAAGACAAACCCTAGGCCAGTTGGCTGCATTATAATTTCTCTGATGAATCAGCCAACCAGTCCCAGAGACTCAAATCTGCAGCCCAGGCTGCAGCTAGCACAAGAAGGATGATGAAGAATTCATGAGATGACTGCAGGTGACTTAGAGAGAAGAGCATATACAAAACCTTAGGCTTGAAAGAAAGCAGGGAACAAGGGAATAACTCAAGATCAAATATAGTGGGAGTATCAACCACTGGCTAAATGTGAGAAGTGAGGCCAGGGAAAGAAAAAGAGAAAGGCTAAAAGAAACTGGACCTTTGAGGCCTAATGAGGAGTCTGCCCTTTATTTTGAAGGCAGGTAGGAGCCAGGAAAGGGCTTTAAGCACATAAATGACACAGTCAGATTTCAAGCAATATAGCATCTACAGCACACAACATTGGTGCACTGCCACTCTGGGTCCATGGCAGAAAGAATCACCATGGTGTAGGACAAGGTATGGCAAAGCAAAGCCCAAGGACCAGAGACATCAGTGATGAGAGCCAGAAACAAAGTAGACAGCAGTGCTTTGGGGGAACATCAAGGGCACTTTTAGAAATATTGAGAATGTTGTAATGGTAGGAAGCAAAGACTCCCTTGGGCTTCCCATGTGGCTCAGTGGTAAAGAATCCACCTACGAATGTGGGAGATGTAGTTTTGATCCCTGGGTTGGGGACATCCTGGAATAGGAAATGGCAACCCGCTCCAGTATTCTTGCCTGGAGAATTACACAGACAGAGGAGCCTGGCAGGCTACAGACCATGGGGTTGCAAAGAGTTGGGCACCTCTGAAGTGACTGAGCATGCACAATTCTCCCTTAATTGTGGAAAAGAATGAAATGAGGAAAGTATATAATATGTATATATCAGTATGATTTAGGTGCTAAGTGTTTTCTCAAAATGATGTTCTGCTAATTGGTTTGTAACCTGTTATGTATAAAAATTCTCTATTATTGTATTTAATTTGCTAGAATATTTAAACATACATAAATAGACCCATTATGTATTTGTATATCATTTCATAGCTTATGTGGGGCTTTTCTATCCATCTTATTTTATCCTTGAAGGATCTTTGTGATGTTGGCAGGTCAGCAAGCATTGTTCCCATATCACAAGTAAGGCTCGCAGAGCTAAAATGGCCAGAGGCAGTAAACAGTGAACAAGAATTTGAGTTTTCTGTTCATATTTCTCTTAGCTTTATGACCATAAAGATACGGAATACAGCATGTTTTTTCTTTGATCTCCATCTGTCTAAACTTTTTACACAGCATGGACTCAAGGAATCCATGCAAATAAAATCACTGCTACTGCAGCACATTCTCATGCAGGTGTGTAAGGAAACAGTGCTAAGAAGATTAAAAACAGCCAAAGCCATTGTAATGATGTATCACGATGGTGTGATCACTGACCTAGAGCCAGACATCCTGGAATGTGAAGTCAAGTGGGCCTTAGAAAGCATCACTACGAACAAAGCTAGTGGAGGTGATGGAATTCCAGTTGAGCAATTTCAAATCCTGAAAGATGATGCTGTGAAAGTGCTGCACTCAATATGCCAGCAAATTTGGAAAACTCAGCAGTGGCCACAGGACTGGAAAAGGTCAGTTTTCATTCCAATCCCAAAGAAAGGCAATGCCAAAGAATGCTCAAACTACCGCACAGTTGCACTCATCTCACAAGCTAGTAAAGTAATGCTCAAAATTCTCCAAGCCAGGCTTCAGCCGTGCGTGAACCGTGAATTTCCAGATGTTCAAGCTGGTTTTAGAAAAGGCAGAGGAACCAGAGATCAAATTGCCAACATCCGCTGGATCATGGAAAAAGCAAGAGAGTTCCAGAAAAACATCTATTTCTGCTTTATTGACTATGCCAAAGCCTTTGACTGTGTGGAAAATTCTGAAAGAGATGGGAATACCAGACCACCTGACCTGCCTCTTGAGAAATTTGTATACAGGTCAGGAAGCAACAGTTAGAACTGGACATGGAACAACAGACTGGTTCCAAATAGGAAAAGGAGTACATCAAGGCTGTATACTGTCACCCTGTTTATTTAACTTATATGCAGAGTAGCTCATGAGAAACACTGGACTGGAAGAAGCACAAGCTGGAATCAAGATTGCTGGGAGAAATATCAATAACCTCAGATATGCAGATGACACCACCCTTACAGCAGAAAGTGAAGAGGAACTAAAGAGCCTCTTGATGAAAGTGAAAGAGGAGAGTGAAAAAGTTGGCTTAAAGCTCAACATTTAGAAAACGAAGATCATGGCATCCGATCCCATCACTTAATGGGAAATAGATGGGGAAACAGTGGAAATAGTGTGAGACTTTATTTTTTGGGGCTCCAAAATCACTGCAGATGGTGACTGCAGCCATAAAATTAAAAGACGCTTACTCCTTGGAAGGAAAGTTATGACCAACCTAGACAGCATATTAAAAAGCAGAGACATTACTTTGCCAACAAAGATGCATCTTGTCAAGGCTATGGTTTTTCCTGTGGTCATGTATGGATGTGAGAGTTGGACCATGAAGAAGGCTGAGCACCGAAGAATTGATGCTTTTGAACTGTGGTGTTGGAGAAGACTCTTGAGAATCCCTTGGACTGCAAGGATATCCAACCAGTCCATTCTGAAGGAGTTAGCCCTGGGATTTCTTTGGAAGGAATGATGCTAAAGCTGAAACTCCAGTACTTTGGCCACCTCATGCGAAGAGTTGACTCATTGGAAAAGACTCTGATGCTGGGAGGGATTGGGGGCAGGAGGAGAAGGGGACGACAGAGGATGAGATGGCTGGATGGCATCACTGACTCGATGGACGTGAGTCTGAGTGAACTCCGGGAGTTGGTGATGGACAGGGAGGCCTGGTGTGCTGCAATTCATGGGGTTGCAAAGAGTTGGACACGACTGAGCGACTGAACTGAACTGAGGTCCTTGTTAAACCTTTCAGTCTTTGTCTCCAGGGTATTTATCTGTGATTCCATTTTGTTTTCAAGATTTTGGATCATTTTCACTATCATCATTTGGAATTCTTTATCAGGTAGATTCCCTATCTCTTCCTCTTTTGTTTTGTGGGCATTTATCCTGTTCCTTTACCTGGTGAGTATTCCTCTGTCTCTTCATCTTGTTTATATTGCTGTGTTTGGGCCTTTCCATATTCTGGCAGTCTGTGGAGTTCCCTTTTTTGTGGAGTTTCCTCGCTGTGGGTGGGGTTGTATGGGTGGCTTGTCAAGGTTTCCTGGTTAGGGAAGCTTGTGTTGGTGTTCTGGTGGGTGGAGCTGGATTTCTTCTCCCTGGAGTGCAATGAAGTGTCCAGTAATGAGTTATGAGATGTCAATGGGTTTGGAGTGACTTTGGGCAGCCTATATATTGAAGGAACACAGGGCTGTGTTCCTGTGTTGCTGAAGAATTTGAGTGGTGTGTCTTGCTCTGGAACTTATTGGCTCTTGGGTGGTGCTTGGTTTCAATGTAGGTACGGAGGCGTTTGATGAGCTCCTGTCAATTAATGTTCCCTGGCATCAGGAGTTCTCTGGTGTTCTCAGGATTTGGACTTAAGCCTCCTGCTTCTGGTTTTCAGTCTTTTTTTTTTTTAAATTTTATTTTTCCATTTTTAAATTTCAGGTATACACATGCTCCCCATCCTGAACCCTCCTCCCTCACCCCTCCCCATACCATCCCCCTGGGCCGTCCCAGCGCACCAGCCCCAAGCATCCAGCATCGTGCACTGAACCTGGACTGGCATCTCGTTTCATACATGACATTTCACATGTTTCAATGCCATTCTCCCAAATCTTCCCACCCTCTCCCTCTCCCACAGAGTCCATAAGACTGTTCTATACATCAGTGTCTCTTTTGCTGTCTCGTATACAGGGTTATCGTTACCATCTTTCTAAATTCCATATATATGCGTTAGTATACTATATTTATGTTTTTCCTTCTGGCTTACTTCACTCTGTATAATAGGCTCCAGTTTCATCCACCTCATTAGAACTGATTCAAATGTATTCTTTTTAATGGCTGAGTAATACTCCATTGTGTATATGTACCACAGCTTTCTTATCCATTCATCTGCTGATGGACATCTAGGTTGCTTCCATGTCCTGGCTATTATAAACAGTGCTGCGATGAACATTGGGGTACACGTGTCTCTTTCCCTTCTGGTTTCCTCAGTGTGTATGCCCAGCAGTGGGATTGCTGGATCATAAGGCAGTTCTATTTCCAGTTTTTTAAGGAATCTCCACACTGTTCTCCATAGTGGCTGTACTAGTTTGCATTCCCACCAACAGTGTAAGAGGGTTCCCTTTTCTCCACACCCTCTCCAGCATTTATTATTTGTAGACTTTTGGATCGCAGCCATTCTGACTGGTGTGAAATGGTACCTCATAGTGGTTTTGATTTGCATTTCTCTGATAATGAGTGATGTTGAGCATCTTTTCAAGTGTTTGTTAGCCATCTGTATGTCTTCTTTGGAGAAATGTCTATTTAGATCTTTGGCCCATTTTTTGATTGGGTCATTTATTTTTCTGGAGTTGAGCTGTAGGAGTTGCTTGTATATTTTTGAGATTAGTTGTTTGTTGGTTGCTTCATTTGCTATTATTTTCTCCCATTCTGAAGGCTGCCTTTTCACCTTGCTAATAGTTTCCTTTGTTCAGTCTTATTTTTATAGTAGCCTCAAGACTTCTCCATCTATACAGCAGTGTTGATAAAACATCTCATTTCAAAGACAATGGGCTGCTTTTCTGGGTGCCTGATGTCCTCTGCCAGTATTCAGAAGTTGTTTTGTGGAATTTACTCAGCGTTCAAATGTTCTTTTGATGAATTTGTGGGGGAGAAAGTGGTCTCCCCGTCCTATTCCTCCTCCATTTTAGGACCGCCTCCTACATCTCAGATTTAAAACAGGGGAAGAAGAAGCCCTGAACCCAAAGCAATTTCATCCCAATGCAACCATAAAGAGAGGGACATGAACCAGAGGTATCTAATGGTGTTCTGATGTCCATTCTATTACTGTTCTCTTTACTTATGTTTGTTAGCCAAAAATTTTACCTAGAAGAATAAGCAGAAGGGCAGGGAAGGGTTCACTTCCCCTATGACTCCACCTCTGGATATCTTAAACCCAGGAACAAGCCATCCATCAGCAGGCAAGCAAATAGATAAATTGTATGGTACTTCCAAACTTGGCAATAAAAGAAAAGAACTACTGATCCCACAACATGGATGCATCTCCAAGTAACTAAGTTGTTGTTCAGTTGCCCTTTTGTGTCTGACTCTTTGCGGCCCCATGGACTTTAGCACACCAGGCCTCCCTGTCCCTCACCATCTCCCGAAATTTGCCCAAGTTCACGTAAATTGCACTGCTGATGCCATCCAGCCATCTCATCCTCTGATGCTCTCTTCTCCTTCTGCCCTCAATCTTTCCCAGCACCAGGGACTTTTCCAATGTGTTGGCTGTTTGCATCAGATGACCAAATATTAGAGCTCTAGCTTCAGCATCAGTCCCTCCAACAAGTAGTAACTATACTGAACATAAAAAGCCAGATGCTGAGGTATATGTGCTACATGACCCCACCTATTTGAAATACTTGATAAATCATTTGTAGTGACAAAGAGTAGGCCAGTGATTACCAGGGCTGCAAGTGGCTAGCCGGGAAGGAATACGATAGATTTTTCAGGGTGATGCAAGTATAAGGAATACTTTTGGGATTGGTAGAAATGCTCTACTTACTAATTTTGGTAGGGTCACATAGCATATAAATTTGTTCATTGAAATGTGCACTTAGGATGGATGCATTTTTATGTGTGCTAGTGGTAAAGAACCCACCTGCCAATGCAGGAGACGTAAGAGAGGCAGGTTCAATCCCTGGGTCAGGAAGATCCCCTGGAGGAGGACATGGCAACCCACTCCAGTAGTCTTGCCTGGAGAATCCCATGGACAGAGCAGCCTTGTGGGCTACAGTCCACAGGGTTGCAAAGAGTCGGACATGATTGAAGTGACTGAGCACACAAGCATTCTAGGTTGGACCTTGGATCAGAGAGAGGACTTTAGTGGAAACAGTGTCTAGTTTTGATAAGACCTATAGATTAGTTAATAACATCGTATCAATGCTAGTTTTTTAGTTGGCATAATTTTTTCCCAATTTTTTTTCTGGCTAAAATAATTTCAAAGTTAAGAGTTAAAAAAAAAATTAAAATCCATCTGTTTTTTGAGCTGAGTTCACACAGGGGCCGTGGAAGATGTTTTGCAGCCTCAGCTTCCCACAGACCACAGCTTGTCCTCAAATAGATCACTTCATAGCTGGGGTCAAAGTCCTTCAGCAGAGGCAACTCCTATAAAACACAGTGCAATTTAAAGGGTATAAATAATGCTGAAACAAGAAGAAATAAATCTTTTTCTAGCCCAAACAAAACTCATCCAAAGAACAGGTCACATTCCCCATCTTGCTCTCAATGTAGCTTTATATTTAAGGTTTATATTTAAGGTATGATGATTTGATCATTGTTGTAGATGGGGGTAGAAAGTCAGGAATAAGTCACTCTCTACACAATCTTGCCAGCACCTTTAAAGTTAATTGTTCCTCAAAAAAAAAAAAAAACACCTAAAACATTAGGCAATGAAAGCCAGTGACTCCTGAGAAATGAAAGTAATCATCCCCAACTTACTGGCCTGGACAACGTGTCCAGACCACAGTGGAGATTGAGAAAGGTCTCCTGAGCTGGACTTGAACTGGGCATCCCAGCAGTTGACAGTGGCCAGAGATCATGGAGGAGAGAGCTACCTGGACAAAGTGCTCTGTAGTTCTTCACTTGAACCTCAGATTATTTTTACCTTGAGGACAAAGACCTGTGTCATGTTAAAAACAGCCTGTAGATTTTTTTGTAAAGCTTCACTTCCTAATGTATATTCAATTTGATTTTTTCTTTTATTTTGAATTTTCACTCACGTGGAAAGCTAGCTCCTTGGAAAAATGCCATAAATAACATTTTGAAGTAGAAACAAGAACCACATTGAGCCCAGCACTGAGTATTCGAGACATACATACAAACGTTATTCATGTCAGGATATAAAACTTGGCCTACCATGTCTATCAGCATTGCAGAAATAATGTATACAGCTTAATCATGGCTTATATACATGTAAACCATGCATTTCTTTAGGTTATGCAGTTTTTGAAACCTAATCCCTCCATAGACCCATAAGTCTATATTTGGTGGAAAGGATATTTACATTGGAAAGCTGTTAAAATCTAGAAATTCTGGTCTATTTTATTATGCAGTATGTTTGCATATTTGCTTTTCACATTTCTGATCAAATCAACCCAAGTGTATTTCCAATGCGAAAAATCAGGAATCAGTAGAAAATACCCCAGTTTGTCCAGCTGTAGTGGTCCATACTGTGCTGCATCCTGAGAATGAGGAATCCTGTTTGCAGGGCCCCACCCCCCACCCTGGTCCTCCAGGCAGTCTGAGTGTGGGAGTGAATAGCCACGACATGGCCACAAAGTCAAAGAACACACACTAAAATACAAACACAGATAAAAATAAAACAAAAACCAAATTTATCCCCCAAATCTTTGTGTCTTTATCAAAAGTAATTTTTTGAGTTTTTAATTCAGACATAGTCTCTGGTTTCCTGTATGAGTCAGACTGCAAATAACAGTTGTGATTAGTGATGGCCCCAAATGATCTTCCCTCTAAGCAGGCAAGAGCTATTATCCCATCGTCTGCTGGAAAACATGGTCACATAGCCCAAAGTCACAGAGCAATTGAACAGAAGACCTGAAATGTCACTCGGGCCCAGTTGACCCCAGGAGCCTAAGCCTTTATCCATGGCAGTGATCTGTCTCTTTCTAGCCCTGAAATAATAACTTCATACTGGTCCAATTTACTCTCTGACTGGTCTTCCTAATGATGGTGGTGTTCTGATTCTTAAAATACTTTAATCAGGACTCTTTTTTTTTTTTTTGCAAACTTTTTAGTTTCAGTGCTCTGTGAATCTGGGTAAGTTTCTGGGCTTTCTGGGCCTGTTTCCACAGTGATCTCTACTGCTTCCTCTCATTCTAAGCTCTCAGAAAGTCTATTAATTTCCTCTTTACTGGAAGGCAAAGCACAATGAAACACACTTTTGTTCCAAAAGATAAAACTTTATTTGACTTTCAACATTCTCCTTGTTAATTCAGCATTTATATTGAGGTCAGACCATCACAATGCAGTTGTGAGAAGGTGCCTTGCTGAGGGGACAAATGAGGCAGAACCTGCATCTATCCTGGAGAAGGGAAGCCCATATACTAAATGTACAAAAGGTGTCCTCCACACAGCAATCATGTGTTCTGTGCCCACACTTCATTCTAAAGCATATATGGGTGTCCTGACCTCACTATTACTTAACACTTAGGGACTAGCAGCTTCATATTACTAACGACTTCACAGAGACTTGTTTGTGGGTGTGTGTGTTAAATCTCTTAAGTTGTGTCCGACTCTTTGACACCCCATGGACTGTTGCCCACCAGGCTCCTCTGTTCATGGGATTCTCCAGTCAAGAATGGAGTGGGTTGCCATTTCCTCTTCCAGGAGATCCTCCTGACCCAGGGATCAAACCCACGTCTCCTGCACTGCAGGCTGATTCTTTACCACTGAGCCATTAGGGAAGCTTCCATTTTGTTTACAGCCAATTTCATTTTCTCACTGATATGCTATTGCACTGTTACTATATTTCCAATCACCAAACCATGTGTGAATTAATTTCCAAATAAAGAAAATCATTTAATTTTTCTAGCTCTGTAGGAGCAATGAGTATCTTATCTGTGTTTCCATTCCATCCCAGGGCTTTACACAGTAAGCATTTAATTCATTCATTTGAATTTATGAAAGAAAAATTGTATTCATATCCTGTCTTTCAAAAATCTTAATAATATCATGATCATATTTAAAATAGTCATATTTTAAAAGATACACTTTTTGGCCTAAACCTGAGCCCATGGCCAAATAAAATTTCCTCTGAAAAATTTCTACCATAAAGTTGTAGCTTCTAAAATGTTACCAGTGAAACTAAATTGCCATCCTCCAATAAGCAGGTACAACACAAGCAATAAAGACTAACCAAAAGTGCAAATAAAAACACCAATACAGTATACTAACACATATATACAGAGAAGGCAATGGCACCCCACTCCAGTCCTCTTGCCTGGAAAATCCCATGGGCGGAGGAACCTGGTAGGCTGCAGTCCATGGGGTCACTAAGAGTCGGACACGACTGAGCGACTTCACTTTCACTTTTCACTTTCATGCATTGGAGAAGGAAATAGCAACCCACTCCAGTGTTCTTGCCTGGAGAATCCCAGGGACAGGGGAACCTGGTGGGCTGCTGTCTATGGGATCTCACAGAGTCGGACATGACTGAAGCGACTTAGCAGCAGCAGCAACGCATATATATGGAATTTAGAAAGATGGTAACAATAACCCTGTATGGGAGACAGCAAAAGAGACACAGATGTATAGAACAGTCTTTTGGACTCTGTGGGAGAGGGAGGAGGGGTATGATTTGGGAGAATGGCATTGAATCATGTATAATATCGTATAAGAAACGAATCACCAGTCCAGGTTTGATGCAGGATACAGGAAGCTTGGGGCTGGTACACTGGGATGACCCAGAGGGATGGTATGGGGAGGGAGGTGGGAGTGGGGTTCAGGATGGGGAGCACGTGTACACCCGTGGCGGATTCATGTTGATGTATGGCAAAACCAATACAATATTATAATTAGCCTCTAATTTAAATAAACAAATTTAAAAAAAAAACAGCACTTCCTTCATTTTTCCTTGAACATGTCTTTTGGATCTGAAATTCACCCACTGTCTATAAAAAATGTATCAAAGGCAAGTGTTTCTCTGGTGAAAAATAAATACTAACTGGTTTCAGCTCATTCATTCTGCAAATAGGAGAACTAGAATTTTCTCATCCATGAACGTGAAAGTGAAGTCATTCAGTCATGTCCAACTCTTTGCCACCCCATGAACTATAGCCGACCAGGCTCCTCCATCCATGGGATTTTCCAGGCAAGAATACTGGAGTGGGGTGCCATTTCCTTCTCCAGGGGATCTTTCCAACCCAGGGATTGAACCTGGGTCTCTCAGATTGTAGGCAGATGCTTTACCACCTGAGCCACCAGGGAAGTCCAATACTCATCCATAGAGTCAGACAAATTCAGCATACTGAAGTCAGCCAATATAACATACTTTATATTTTAATCTTAAAAAAATAACAAGAAGAAATGTAAGAAACAAGAGTTTCATAACGTCTAAGGCTATTTGGAATGAGCCTGTTTATTTAACTTATATGCAGAGTACATCATGAGAAATGCTGGACTGGAAGAAACACAAGCTGGAATCAAGATTGCCGGGAGAAATATCAATAACCTCAGATATGCAGATGACACCACCCTTATGGCAGAAAGTGAAGAGGAACTCAAAAGCCTCTTGATGAAAGTGAAAGTGGAGAGTGAAAAAGTTGGCTTAAAGCTCAACATTCAGAACATGAAGATCATGGCACCCGGTCCCACCACTTCATGAGAAATAGATGGGGAAACAGTGGAAACAATGTCAGACTTTATTTTTCTGGGCTCCAAAATCACTACAGATGGTGACTGCAGCCATGAAATTGAAAGACGCTTACTCCTTGGAAGGAAAGTTATGTCCAACCTAGATAGCATATTCAAAAGCAGAGACATTACTTTGCCAACAAAGGTCCGTCTAGTCAAGGCTATGGTTTTTCCTGTGGTCATGTATGGATGTGAGAGTTGGACTGTGAAGAAGGCTGAGCACCGAAGAACTGATGCTTTTGAACTGTGGTGTTGGAGAAGACTCTTGAAAGTCCCTTGGACTGCAAGGAGATCCAACCAGTCCATTCTGAAGGAGATCAGCCCTGAGATTTCTTTGGAAGGAATGATGCTAAAGATGAAACTCCAATACTTTGGCCACCTCATGTGAAGAGTTGACCCATTGGAAAAGACTCTGATGCTGGGAGGGATTGGGGGCCGGAGGAGAAGGGGACGACAGAGGATGAGATGGTTGGATGGCATCACTGACTCAATGGACGTGAGTCTGAGTGAACTCCGAGAGTTGGTGATGGACAGGGAGGCCTGGTATGCTGCGATTTATGGGTTTGCAAAGAGTCGGACACGACTGAGCGACTGATCTGATCTGATCTGATTATGTACAATCTAATGGTTTTAAGAGTTCACTTATGAACCAAAAAACTGCTTAGTTATTTACAGTGGAGGTTCATATTTTAAGAACTGAACTCAAATATAATATACATCATGGACAAAAAGAATTCAGGGAAGCCTGATGTGTTGCAGTACAAGGGGTCACAAAAAGTCAGAGATGACTTAGCTAGTGAACAACTGAACATCAAAAGGATTCTACCGTTAGTTTTAATTATATCATGTCTTGCTATATTGGACACTATGCTTGGTACCTACAATATTAATCCTATTTTAAAAGACAAAACCAAGCCATACCATTTGTGTCTACCATGTTTTTACTTATGAATCAACTTTATTGGATATAATTTACATGAAATAAAATGCACAAGTTATATGCATACATTTAGATACTTTTGGTCTGATATATACTTTTCCATCTCCTTTAGAAGTGTCCCTTTGAATTCAGTCCTGTCTTCCCCTGCATGAGGAACAGCTTTATGCAAACTGCATTTTTGGTCTGGCTTCTTTCACTCAGCATTATATTTTTAGGATGAATTCATATCAATGTATGTATCAGCATTTCATAGATTTTTATTGCTAAGTATCATTTTATTGCATGGATATACCACAATTCATTCATAAATTCACTTGTTGATGGACATTTTGGATTGTCTCCATTTTGGATATTATGAATAAACTTTTCATAAATATTCACTTGCATGTCTTTTTGTGGACATGTCTTATGCTAAGCGTATATTTAATTTCATTGAAAACTACCAATTATTTTTTAAATACTTGTACTAGTTTATGCTAGTAAACTAAACTCAGACATAAGAATGTCTGAGAGGTCCAGTTCCCTCACCACCTCACACTTAATATTGTGAGTCTTTAATTTTGACCATTCTAGCAGGCAAATCGTGCTCTTGTGTTTTAATTTGTATTTCCTTGACAAATCATGATGTCAAACATCATTTATGTGTTTATTGGTCATTTTTAGATCTAGTTTTCTGAAATGGTTGTTCAAATCTTAAGCCCAATTTTTCAAGTTGGTTGTGTGGCTTCTTACTATCATGCTATAAACTGTCTTCATCTATTTCGAATTCAAGTCCTACATATCTACTCTGGTATTTTCCTCCAGTCTAAGGCTTGCCTTTTCATCTTTATTTTCTTTATAATGCTTTACACTTTGATGAAAGATAATTTATCAGTTTCTTTTCCTTTTATGTTTAGGGCTTTAACTCTCTTGTCTAAGAAATCTTTGCCTACTTCAACGTCACAAAAACACCATTTTTGGTCTCTTCCAAAAGTTTTATAGATTATGTCTATCAGCCATTTAGAATTAATTTCTGAATATTATATAAGGTGAGGGAGGGCTTCCCCAATGGCTCAGAGGTAAAGAATGCCTGGGTCGGGAAGATTCTCTGGAAGAGGACATGACAACCCACTCCAGTATTCTTGCTTGGAGAATCCCATTGACAGAGGAGACTGGCAGGCTACAGTCCATAGGGTCGCAAAGAGTCATACACCACTGAAGCGACTTCATACACACGCAGGCATGGCATAAGGGAATAACTGAGGTTGAAGTTTTCTCCCTATAAGGATATCCATTTCCTAGCACTATGTACTGACATAATAATCCTTTCCCCGTAATACAGTTTGGTATTCCAATTGCCAAATCATATGTGGGTCTGCTTCAGGTCTCTACTCTGCTGTTCTGGTCCGTATGTCATAGACCAAATCAGTAAGTTTTGAAATCACATATAAGTTCTCCAATATTTTCTTTTCATTAAAATTGCTCTAACCATTCGAAGTCCTTTGAATTCCCAAAATTTGCATTGTAAAATTTGGAAAAAAAATTTTTGTCAACAAGTCTGGTGGGATTTTAATTAGAATTACATTGAATCTTTAGATCAATTTGAAGTGAATTGACATTTTAGCCACATTTGATGTTTTGAATCATGAACATGGTATATGTCTACATTTATTTTTTCTTCACTGATTTCTCTCAGCAATGTTTTGTAAATTTCAGTGTGTAGCTTTGGCATATATTTTGATAAAAATTATCCCTAAGTATGTCATGTTTGGGGCTACTGTAAATGATATTATTTTAATTTCATTTTGAAGTTGCTCATTGCTAGTATATGGAAATACTTCATTCATTTTCTATCCAGTCACTTTCTAAATTCACTTATTAGTTGTAACAGCTTTTTTATATATAGATTTTTTTACAATGTCTAATTTCATGATCACATTGTTTGAGAGTAAATCCAGTTTTGATTCTTTTCCAATATGTATGCATTTTATTTTTTCTTTGTTGTTTTACACTTGCTAGGACCTCCAGTACAATGCTGAATACACATGATGAGAGTAGTCATCCTTATCTTTTTCCCAATTTTGTTCAGACTTTCCACTAAGATACTAGTTTTATAGTTTTTATAGATGTGCTTTATCAAGAAAGTTCCCTTTGATTTTTGATTTTCTGAGAGTTGTTTCATTAAATCATGAATGGATATATAATAGATTTTTGTCAAATGTATTTCTACATCTATT
Source organism: Bos taurus (assembly GCF_002263795.3). NCBI lineage: Eukaryota > Metazoa > Chordata > Mammalia > Artiodactyla > Bovidae > Bos > Bos taurus. The sequence continues at coordinate 79,168,131 of NC_037332.1, forward strand.
TAGATGATCATGTGAGTACTTTAAAATTTTTTCTTATTATGTTAATATGGTATCTATTAATATAGATAAGCCAATTATTTACACATATGTGTGTCCTTGTGTATGGGTATGTGTATTTACCACCATCTTGTCTTGTTGAGATAAACCCCATTAGATCATGATGGTGTATTATCTTTATATGTATGGTTGAATTCAATTTGGTAATATTTTTTTTACACATGATGATGATAATCTCAAATTTGTCCCATGTCAAACAATGTTTACTTCTTCTCATTCATCATCCCCATTCAACCAAAACCACATATTCCTGCCTTACTCATTTTTAGTCTTCAGTCTCATTAACTTTCTGGAGTAATCAATAGTGCTGGTCATCTTCTCCTTCCTGAAATTCCCATTCATTGCTTTCCTGACCTTCCTTGTACTATACATATCATTCTCTGTGATTTCCTTTGAGTCTACTACTGGTCCCCCTTTTTCCTGTAGACTTGTAGCACTTGTCATAGGCTCTGCCTTGATATGCCTCCTACCTTTACAAGAACACAGCCTGCCTCCCTAGATTTCTATCATAAGATTCTCTTTGCATTGTCAGTGTCACACCATCCTCTCACAATAGATACCAAGAAGTATTTGTGGATGACAGCAAGTGTAGTTTGTGAAAACTTCTCTAGTATTTCTAAGAAATTTGGTCTTCAAAGTCCTCTGCTTGCATGATACATATTTTTCTGAAGACATTTATATATAAGCTGTCTCTTCATTCTTATATTTTTTTCAGAACTCTTAGGAAAACTAGGAAGAGACTTTTCTTCTGTAGCTGATCCATTATCCCATTTGGTTGACCCTCCAAAACAGTCACACTTCAGCACTGACTCTTGTCTCAGACACTGACACTCTTGCACAGACCTCTGACATTACCCATCACTGTATCACCAAATCCAAATAAATATCTCAGTCTTGCTACAGTCTTTCATTATCTTGAAAATCTGAATACCTCTGTTATGAATCCAACTCTTATCTGTTAAGTCAAGAAGGAAATGAGTAAAGAGAGGGTTAAAATCTCAATGATAGAATGAACCCTTCACCCTCCAGTTATGAACAATTAGGCTTGTCAGCATTCCCTTCAGGAAACTCCTGCTGCTTTATTAGGACTAATAGGCAATGGAATTTTGACCCTTTGATACTTGGGGCTATAAATCTACCATCAAGACAAGAGAGGACAAGCTATGTGCACAAGCACAATCTTTATGGACCCCACAAGACGCCCAACTTAGGAATGTCCTTTTTGTTCCAAGGTAGGAGTGAGAGGAGATGAAAGAATTAGATATGGACTAAGGAATAATTTTCATTTAACCAAATTTACAATAGGGCAGGTAACAGCTGTGCAAAGCAATATCTGTAATTTCTCTGGTGTGTCAACCAAAGAATTTTTGCGTATGTAAAGTTCTTTCCTTTATAGGTCTAGACAAGATTTTATTACTTTCATTGAAATTTATAAATTGTTTTGTATACATTCTTCTACATGAAAATAGTACTTCCACTTTTGGCAGAGAACACAGTAAAGGTGAAGGAAACAAATGAAATTTTAGTGTGCCTTGTTCTTAATAAGAACCTATATGAAAGAACAAAAAAGTTTTATTAAACCATAAAGGCTTCTGTGGTGGTTGGTAAAGAATCCGCTTGCAATGCAGAAGACTGGGGTTCTTTCCCTGGATTGGGAAAATCCCCTGGAGAAGGGAATGACTACTAATTCCAGTATTCCTGCCTGGAGAATTCCATGGACAGAGGAACCTGGCAAGCTACAGTTCCATGACGTCGCAGAGTCAGACATGACTAACACTTTCACTTCACTTTCAAAATGTTTTTAATTCCCTTTGAATGCTGATTTATTCTGAAAGGCTCCATGTTTAAGTCAACAAATCAGATAAACATAGCTTCTTTTTACACATTAGTTTAATAAAAATTCATATAACTCTAACCAAAATTTTGTTTTCAAACTTAAATTATTTTCAAAGCCAAGAAGTCCATAATTGTTTTAATTCATGACCAAAAAGCTTTTAAACTGGTTGAGTGTTCATCAAGAAATGTTTTCAGCTTCCCAACTGGTGGTACAGATCCCTATTTTTAATTCTGTTAGGAGAAAATATCTTAAATATCTGATGGTCTCTTTCTAATTCTCCTATATTGAAAATTGTTTGGTCATGTCTTCACTCTCAAAAACTCCCAGAAGGATCTTTCAAGAACATCAATCATTCTCATTACTTCCTTGTTTAACATCTTCAACACTTCCCCATAGAATTCATAATAAAATTCAAATACCTTCCCATGGCTTACATCATCCTTCATGATTTGGTTCTAACAGCATTTCTGTCTTCCTGCATTTACAGAGGCAGTATCTTTATGAGGTCAAGAATTCTACCCATGACATTTTTATTTCTGTGTCCTAACACCTGTCATGAACACGTAATGCTTCAAAACAGGTGGGTGGATGAATGAATGAATGAGTAATTTCATGTCTTTGAGGCCTTTGTTCATTGTTCTTTGATGGTACTCTCATTAGAAAGAGTTCATATGATCTTTATTAGGATAATTTCGTTCTTCTGGAAGGAATTCTGGAAAGTTTGATTTATCTGCATATCTGTTAATTCAATAACATTTTGAATAAGATTAAGAATTTCAGGTCAATAGTTTTAATTTAATTTAATTAATTATTGTGCTCTATTCACAATAATTTCTCCAAAAAATTGAACAAAGCTGAATTTTGCTATTTTCTACATATCATCCTCATATGCTTTCTAATGAAATTGATTTTCTTGTCTTTTTTTAAGATTTATTTTTATGTATTTACTTACTTGGCTGCATCAAGTCTTAGTTGTGGCATGTAGAATATTTAGTTGTGGCATGTGAACTCTCAGTTGTGGCATGTGGTTGGTGTCTAGTTGCCTAACCAGTGATCACACTCAGCTCTCCTGCATTAAGAAAGTGGAGTCTTGGCCACCAGAAAAGTCCCTGAAATCAATTTTTGAAGATGTCTTGTATGAGGCACTACCACAGAAGAAGATAGAATTGTGGCTTAAAACAACTGAGTTTTTGGTGCTCAAATAACACCACCACCAGCTTTCAAAGAAAGATGCACCTAATAGTCAGAAAGAGCTTCATGGAGAGACTGAAACTGATCCGACACCTGCAGGAAAGAAGGGATTTAGAGGGGGCAGGTGTGCACTTCCCAGAGGGCAAGAGCTCAAGAAACTGGGAATATTAAATGCAGAGACAAGAGCAAAGTAATGCAATTCTATACAACCCTCCTCACTATTCCCTTTATGTTGAGACATTAGTGTAATAGGATTACATATTCCTTCTGCACAATTCCACTTTAATTTTATCACCATTCTAAAGCCATTAAAAATACACTCTGGCTCCTCACTGAGCCACAATGCTAATTAGGTAGTGCCATTAGCATCAGGGCTTAGTCTGAAGTAATTACTTTGAGCTACATTTTGGCTTCTTTACTGAAATGTGGGGATGTGAAGAAGTGATTCTGGAAGTACTTTAATAGGGTTTAGCACAGATGCTTTCATCTGGAACACTGAGTCCAGGAATCATCAACCACTTAGGGATGGTTATGCATAAAAATGATTATTTCTGTGCAAAATTAATGACTAGAATCAGATTCCCAGTTCCCTGAATTATATTGTTGACACTATTGATGACACTCTCTAATGGCATTTTTGGTAAACTTTAGTTTCTGTGCTGTGGTTTCTCACTCTGCAAAGCACCGCCTCCCTTTTTTGTAAGTTAATGGAGTTTTTTTTTTTGCTATAATTCTTGTTTTGTTTTTAAAATTGTGACCAAAAAGTAAGAAGAAAGGTAAGGGAAATGAGGGCTTCCCTGGTGGCTAGGTCGGTAAAAATCTGTCTGCAATGCAGGAAACAGGGTTTGATTGCTGGGTCAGCAAGATTCCCTGGAGAAGGAAATAACAACCCACTCCAGTATTCTTGCCTGGAGAATCCATCCCATGAACTGAGGGGCCTGAAGGGCTGCAGTCCATAGGGTCTGAAAGACTCAGACACAACTGAAGCAACTGAGCATACATGCAAGGGAAATGAAGGCTATAGATTAGGCTTTATCTATGAAATGTGATGTGGAAGGAAGTGCAATGGTGAGAGAAAATAAAAAACTCCTAGCAGAAAAGTGGACTTTTTTGTGGGAAGTGTGATTAGGAGTTGTGGAAGAAGATGTCAGTATTTCTGTCCTTGAGAAGATAAAACATACCTGGGGGCCATGCTGGGTCTCATGAAGTGAATATGCGTGTGTGAGGAGTGGGGCAGTGGAAGTGAGAAATAGATTTAAGGGACTAGATCTGATAGATAGAGTGCCTGATGAACTATGGACGGAGGTTGGTGACATTGTACAGGAGACAGGAATCAAGACCGTCTCAAAGAAAAAGAAATGCAAAAAAGCAAAATGACTGTCTCAGGAGGCCTTACCAATAGCTGTGAAAAGAAGACAAGTGAAAAGCAAAGGAGAAAAGGAAAGATATACCATTTGAATGCAGAGTTCCAAAGAATAGCAAGAAGAGATAAGAAAGCCTTCTTCAGCGATCAATGCAAAGAAATAGAGAAAAACAATAGAATGGGAAAGACTATAGATCTCTTTAAAAAATTCGAGATACCAAGGGAACATTTCATGCAAAGATGGGCTTGATAAAGGACAGAAATGGTATGGACATAACAGAAGCAGAAGATATTAAGAAGAGGTGGCAAAAATACACAAAAGAACTGTACAAAAAAGATCTTCACGACCCAGATAATCATGATGGTGTGGTCACTCACACTCACATAGAGCCTGACATCATGGAATGTGAAGTCAAGTGGGCCTTAGGAATCATCACTAAGAACAAAAATAGTGGAGATGATGGAATTCCAGTTGAGCTATTTCTTAAAAATCTTAAAAGATGATGCTGTGAAAGTGCTCCACTCAATATGCCAGCAAATTTGGAAAACTCAGCAGTGGCCACAGGACTGGAAAAGGTCAGTTTTCATTCCAATCCCAAAGAAAGGCAATGCCAAAGAATGCTCAAACTACTGCACAATTGCACTCATCTCACATGCTAGTAAAGTAATGCTCAAAATTCTCAAAGTCAAACTTCAGCAATATGTGAACCATGAACTTTCAGATGTTCAAGCTGGTTTTAGTAAAGGCAGAGGAATCAGAGATCAAATTGCCAACATTCGCTGGATCATCAAAAAAGTGAGTTTCAGAAAAACATCTATTTCTGCTTTATTGACTATGCCAAAGCTTTTGACTGTGTGGTTCACAATAAACTGTGGAAAATTCTGAAGGAGAAGGGAATACCAGACCACCTGACCTGCCTCTTGAGAAATCTCTATGCAGGTCAGGAAGCAACAGTTAGAACTGGACATGGAACAACAGACTGGTTCCAAATAGGAAAGGGAGTACGTCAAGGCTGTATATTGTCACCCTGCTTATTTAACTTCTATGCAGAGTACATCATGAGAAACGCTGGGCTGGAAGAAGCACAAGCTGGAATCAAGATTGCCGGGAGAAATATCAATAACCTCAGATATGCAGATGACACCACCCTTATGGCAGAAAGTGAAGACGAACTAAAGAGCCTTTTGATGAAAGTGAAAAAGGAGAGTGAAAAAGTTGGCTTAAAGCTCAACATTTAGAAAACTAAGATCATGGCATCTGGTCCCATTACTTCATGGCAAATAGATCGGGAAACAGTGGAAACAGTAGTTGACTTTATTTTGGGGGGCTCCAAAATCACTGCAGATGGTAACTGCAGCCATGAAATTAAAAGATGCTTACTCCTTGGAAGGAAAGTTATGACCAACCTAGACAGCATATTAAAAAGCAGAGACATTACTTTGTCAACAAAGGTCCCTCTAGTCAAGGCTATGGTTTTTCCAGTAGTCATGTATGGATGTGAGAGTTGGACTGTGAAGAAAGCTGAGTGCCGAAGAATTGATGCTTTTGAACTGTGGTGTTGGAGAAGACTCTTGAAAGTCCCTTGGACTGCAAGGAGATCCAACCAGTCCATCCTAAAGGAGATCAGTCCTGGGTGTTCACTGGAAGGACTGATATTGAAGCTGAAACTCCAATACTTTCACCACCTGATATGAAGAGCTGATTCATTTGAGAAGAACCCTGATGCTGGGAAACATTGAAGGCAGGACGAGAAGGGGATGACAGATGATGAGATGGTTGGATGGCATCACTGACTCAATGGACATGGGTTTGGGTGGACTCCAGGAGTTGGTGATGGATAGGGAGTCCTTGCCTGCCGCGGTTCATGGGGTCTCAAAGAGTCGGACATGACTGAGCAGCTGAACTGAACTGAACTGAACTGAGGAGTGGGGAGGATTAGAGAGAAAGCAATTACTGGACCAAAGGCAAAATGATCCCAAACAGATACAAAGTGAATGTTTAGGGGGTGATGTTGGGATGTCTTGGTTTTACTCTGCAGTATCAATCACGTATGCAGGTCACCCAACACCAAAGGGCCCTCCCCATGATGGGCACAGTGACAGTCCTTCCTTGGCTTGGCTTCTTCACCAACCATCCTTATTTTCATCCTGATGAGATTCATGAGACACAAAGATGATGCTTGGCTCGTGGGTATTGTGTCCCCTAGAACAGAGCTTTCCTAGCTGCTATTATGCATTTCTTTTAGCCTCTCACCCTTATGCTCCCATACAAATCTCATCTTCCTCTGCTCTCCACCCAGGACATCCTGTGCTCCAAGGCTATCACTCAGAGCCCTGCTACTTGTCTCAGGGCTGCCCTTTATTCTTTTTGAAAACCTTTGTTCCCATCACAAATTCTAACATCCTCCTCTTCCCAGCTTGTCATGGCTGCAGCTATTCACCTACTGACATTGGGTAAAGTACTTTTTTCTCTCACAAGAGGAGTTGTTGTTGTTTAGTCACTAAATGGTGTGTGATTCTTTTGCAACCCCATGGACTCTAGTCCACCAGGTTCCTCTGTCCAGGAGATTTTCCAGGGAAGAATACTGGAGTGAGTTGCCATTTCCTTCTCCAGGGGATCTTCCCAACCCAGGTATCAAACCCAGTTCTCCTGCACTGCAGGCAAATTCTTTGCCACTGAGCCACCTGGGAAGCCCCACAAGGGGAAAAGTTGAGACAAAAGAGCAATTGGGGAAGTTCCTCAGATGTTTATGTTACCCTTGCATTGGTTTTAGCATCACCTTTCTTGCTGATTCTGCTCTTCAGATGACCTTGACAGGGTTTCTCCTCACAACTCATTTTCCATGTCAGGCCTCCCTTCACTGAGAAGCCCTCCTTTCTAGCTGCCTACTCCCACTTCCCCTTTTCTCCAACTCCCACATCACTACATTGATAGCTATGGGTTTGATTCTTCATTTTCCTGGGCTAAACTGTATACACCCTGAGGTAGCAGTCATGGTATATGTCTTCTTTTCTACCCCTCCAGGTGGTTACTTGTTTACAACAGATATAGAATGAGTCTCAATTAGTACAAGACACTGTAAGGAGACAAAGAGATATATTCATTCCACAGTGATATTTTGAATTCTTATTATGTGGACCCTGGCCTCCTGCAGCTTTCAATCCAGTGATGGAGATGTCATACAAATATTTAATTTACAAACAGTGGTAAAATTACCTCAGAAAGCTATTGAATGCCATAATGAGCTCGTAATGGGGTCACCTTACTTAGTTTGAGGGAACATGTTTTTGCTTTGGCACAGCGTGAATTAACAAATGAATGAGTAAATGAATGAATACAGCTAAGAAGAACAGGAAATATGTGCAAGGAAGCTCCCAACAAATCTAACACTTTCTTTATTAAAAAACCCATGTGGAATTCAAAAAGAAAAACTACTAATCATAATCAATAAAAATCATAAAATAAATAATTTGACTGGAAGTAACTTTAGACATCATCCAAATTTGTACTATTAGCATCTGAGGAACCCTTAAGAATTCTAAGACAAATAAATGTTTGCAGACAATTGCAGTGAGACCCCCGCTAAAGCTCAAGAATGCCATGATGAGTTAAAAAGCATTTTTCTTACAATACTTTTAGATATATGACATATACAGTCAAGGTAAATAATAGTTTTCCAGTCAGAGCTACAGCATACCCAGAATAGCAGGTCCTCCCCAAAACTTTGATTTGTTCAATAAACTCCTAAGAAAAGAAGTTCTCCTTGAAAAAAATATCCACAAGGGTCTAAAGACAAATCTAGAATATATTCTCTTAAACTTTGTTTGGCAGTGGGGGGGAGACGCCAAAAAGGAGAACAATCAGTTAAAAAGACAGATTCAAGATGTTTGGAACATTTACAAATCAAATCCATACCTTAAGTAGGAACAAGTCAAAACAAAAAGTTATCTTAGTTTTCTTTTGAGTAAAGTGAGTTATTTTATATCTCTTGTAAACATGGGAATAAAAGAAAGTACTGTGTCTGCCAAGTGTACATGCTTCCAGACTAGTTCTCTCTAGTAGGAGAAAAATCAGCATGAAAAGATACTGAACAAGTGTAGAAACACAAAATAAGAGAGATTAAGTCATTGTTTTTGTTTCTTTTTACACCACGTAATGAAAAACATAAGTTTCAAATTTACAGAAAAGTTTCAAAATGTAAGGAACCCATTTTATAGAGTGGTTATAAAGACATAGATTTTGGACCCAAACTGCTGCAACAAATAAATTTTAATCCTTTTTTGAACTGAATAGCCTTGGTCTATGCATTTAACATTTCAGAGCATACTTTCCTCTTCTGCAAAATGGGAATAATAATAATAATAACAATAGCAATAATTATAGCCTCATGTAGAGCTCAGTAAATATTAAATAAAAAATAATCCATATAAAATACTTAGAAGGATACTTGACACATTTCAAAAATGCAAGAAAGAAAGTAGAAAAGAGAAAAAAGAAAGAAAAAATATTTCCACATTAGAGAGAGCTAAGAAGAGAGTAAGATGTTTCCATATAAAACTACATCTTTTAAAATACTTTTAAAATATAATATCAGAAACAAAGGTTGAGAAAAAGAAATCTCACAGATGTCCAAAAGAAAGAAGCAAAACATGGAAAAGAAACCAGAGAACTCTGATGGTTGAACTCGTCTGAGCCACAAAAATGACTACCCACTCCAGTATTCTTGGGGCTTCCCTAGAGGCTCAGATGGTAAAAAATCTGCCTATAATGCAGGAGACCCAGGTTCAAGCACTGGATCAGGAAAAACCCCTGAAGAAGGCAATGGCTACCCACTCCAGTATTCTTGCCTGGAGAATTCCATGGACAGAGGAGCCTGGTAAGCTACAATCCATAAGGTCCCAAAGAGTCGGACACAAGTGAGCAACTAACACTCCATTAAAAAAGAAAACTTGAATAGCTCTATGTTTATTGATGCTGACATGTAATATTTACAATATACATAAATGTATGAGGTTTATAATATACATCAGTTCAGTTCAGTTCAGTTCAGTCACTCAGTCATGTCTGACTCTTTGCAACCCCATGAACCACAGCACTCCAGGCCTCCCTGTCCATCACCAACTCCCGGAGTTCACTCAGACTCACATCCATTGAGTCGGTGATGCCATCCAGCCATCTCATCCTCTGTTGTCCCGTGCTCCTCCTGCCCTCTATCTTTCCCAGCATCAGGGTCTTTCCCAATGAGTCAGCTCTTCGCATCAGGTGGCCAAAGTACTGGAGTTTCAGCATCAACATCAGTCCTTCCAATGAACACCCAAGACTGATCTCTTTTAGGATGGACTGGTTGGATCTCCTTGCAGTCCAAGGGACTCTCAAGAGTCTTCTCCAACACCACAGTTCAAAAGCATCAATACTTTGGTGCTCAGCTTTCTTTATAGTCCAACTCTCACATCCATATATGACTACTGGAAAAACCATAGCCTTGACTAGATGGACCTTTGCTGACAAAGTAATGTCTCTGCTTTTTAATATGCTGTCTAGGCTGGTCATAACTTTCCTTCCAAGGAGTAAGCGTCTTTTAATTTCATGGCTGAAATCTCCATCTGCAGTGATTTTGGAGCCCCCCAAAATAAAGTCAGCTACTGTTTCCATTGTTTCCCCATCTATTAGCCATGAAGTGATGGGACCGGATGCCATGATCTTAGTTTTCTGAGTGTTGAGTGTTAAGCCAACTTTTTCACTCTCCTTTTTCACTTTCATCAAGAGGCTCTTTAGTTCTTCTTCACTTTCTGCCATAAGGGTGGTGTCATCTGCATATCTGAAGTTATTGATATTTCTCCCGGCAATCTTGATTCCAGCTTGTGCTTCTTCCAGCCCAGTATTTCTCATGATGTACTCTGCATAGAAGTTAAATAAGCAGGGTGACAATATACAGCTTTAACATACTCCTTTCCTATTTGGAACCAGTTTGTTGTTCAATGTCCAGTTCTAACTGTTGCTTCCTGGCCTGCATACAAATTTCTCAAGAGGCAGATCAGATGGTCTGGTATGCCCATCTCTTTCAGAATTTTCCACAGTTTATTGTGAACCACACAGTCAAAGGCTTTGGCATAGTCAAGAAAGCAGAAATAGATGTTTTTCTGGAACTCTCTTGCTTTTTTGATGATCCAGCAGACGTTGGCAATTTGATCTCTGGTTCCTCTGCCTTTTCTAAAACCAGCTTGAACATCTGGAAGTTCACGGTTTATGTATTGCTGAAGTTTGACTTCGAGAATTTTGAGCATTACTTTACTAGCGTGTGAGATGAGTGCAATTGTGCAGTAGTTTGAGCATTCTTTGGGATTGGAATGAAAACTGACCTTTTCCAGTGCTGTGGCCACTGCTGAGTTTTCCAAATTTGCTGGCATATTGAGTGTAGCACTTTCACAGCATCATCATAAATGAACATAAATCACAATGAAAAATTAAAAATGCTATCAAATGTCTCACCATCTTATGAAAACATAAGTGAAGAAAATTATGCACAAAAAAGACAGGCACTCCCATAATGAGGCAAGTTATCTTGAGTAAGTCTGAAATGGCTGATTTGCTAAGGGAGGGACCAACATTATGATAGGACCAGCTTAAAGGTTTTTTTGGCAGCTTTGCACTAAACATGTTGGGCCCCTCACTGGTCTGCTGTGCTGAGCACAGTTTGTCCCTTTTCAGAGAAACAAGCAGAGTTTACAGCTGACTTCTGTTCCTATTGATTCTACTGAACAAGGTCCCTTAATCAAGCAGCTGACACACAGCTAGCTGGCTTCCAGACTGAGCTACTCCAAACTCAGCCCGCACCCCCTGGCCAGGGTCTGCCGAGAATCTGTAGGCCTGTAAGGACACAGTGGATGCCTTGTAAGTCACTTGGCTGCTCATGCTCCCACTGCATGCCAATTAGTCTGCAGGCTGCTCTTTTTCTGCTGCCATCAGAACCACACTCCTGAATCAGGGATGTCTCAGGAACCACATGACCGAGACACCAAGTGCTGATGCTGATGCCCAGTGTCTGTCATCAACCTGGACCTCAAATGGCCTTGGCAAACCCTGAACCCTTAGCAGACCATTTTCAGAATAGGTACTATGAAAGTTACCTATTTTACAAGGTAAGAAGAGGAAGTATTTACACACGATTTTTGTGATGATTGTGGGGTGTGGGTGGAATAAACAAGTATTCAAAGTAAATAGATTTCTGAGTTTAATCCAAATGTTGTTTTTCTGTTCCTTCTAACCTACTGAAATGTTCTTCATTGTTCTATAAATTCTAATGCTAAAAAATTAAACACATTGAGCTAGGGTTTTGTCAATTTTTGTTATTTAGTTGCTAAGTTGTGTCCAACTCTTTGTGACACAGTGGACTGTAGCCCTCCAGGCTCCTCTATCCATGGGATTTTCCAGGCAAGAATACTGGAGTGGGTTGCCATTTCCTTCTCCATGAGATCTTCCTGATTCAGGGGTTGAACCCAAGTCTCCTGAATTGCAGGCAGATTCTTTACTACTGTGCCACCTTGGAAGCACCCTAGTTTTTTTTAACTCAAGTTATAAACTAAAAATGATAATATATTTCTAACATGGCTATAATGAGTGAGTTAATGAAATCAGAGGAGTGTACATAGGAAATACTCAGGGATATGGGGCTGAGAGGCAGGGCATGAAAGATAAACTGTTGAGCTTCTGCATGCTCTTGGCAAAATCCTCCCAAAGCCACTTTACAGATTGCCCTATATTTTCTGGCTCATCTCAACATACTCTTTTCATAAGGCCCCACCATTCTCAAATGTACTGCAGCCAGCCGTGGGGAAAAAAAAATACATGGAAGAGAAGCCTAAAAATTAATGGCACTTTCAGATCATTTACAACAAACAGAAAACACACTAAGAGAATCGACAGTGTAGAAAGATAAGTATTGTATGATCTCTCTTACACGCGGATTTTAAAACAGCTGAGCTTGTAGAAACAAAGAGTATAATGGAGCTGGAGGATGGAGAGATATCAGACAAAAAGTGCAAACTTGCAGTTATAAGATGACTAAATTCTGGGGATCTAATGTGCGTATGGCAACCACAGTTAGGAGTACTGTGTTGTATATCTGAAATTTGCTAAGATAATAGACCTTAAGTGTTCTTAACACAAAAAAGAAAACTGGTAACTATGTGAGGTAATGGATTTCTTAATTAGTTTGATTGTGGCAATCATTTCACTATATATATGTACATCAAATCATCATGTTGTCCTTAAATATATGCAACCAAGCAGGACCTTATGGGGCTTTCCCAGGACAGGACCTTCCCCAAGCTTTAGTCTCTAAGACTTCCCCTGAGTCACAAAAACATGGCTTAAGAGTTAATCAAATTATATATATAATCAAATAATAATCAAAATTATTCCAATTTTTTTTTAACTTTGAGAAGTCATGATTTTATTTTATTTTTTTTTCTTTTCTCTTTTTATTTTTTTGTTGTTGTTTTTTTTTTTTATTCTTCCAATTTTATTTTATTTTTAAACTTTACATAATTGTATTAGTTTTGCCAAATATCAAAATGAATCCGCCACAGGTATACATGTGTTCCCCATCCCGAACCCTCCTCCCTCCTCCCTCCCCATGCCATCCCTCTGGGCCGTCCCAGTGCACCAGCCCCAAGCATCCAGCATCATGCATCGAACCTGGACTGGCAACTCGTTTCCTACATGATATTTTACATGTTTCATTGCCATTCTCCCAAATCTTCCCACCCTCTCCCTCTCCCACAGAGTCCATAAGACTGTTCTATACATCAGTGTCTCTTTTGCTGTCTCGTACACCGGGTTATTGTTACCATCTTTCTAAATTCCATATATATGCGTTAGTATACTGTATTTATGTTTTTCCTTCTGGCTTACTTCACTCTGTATAATAGGCTCCAGTTTCATCCACCTCATTAGAACTGATTCAAATGTATTCTTTTTAATGGCTGAGTAATACTCCATTGTGTATATGTACCACAGCTTTCTTATCCATTCATCTGCTGATGGACATCTAGGTTGCTTCCATGTCCTGGCTATTATAAACAGTGCTGCGATGAACATTGGGGTACACGTGTCTCTTTCCCTTCTGGTTTCCTCAGTGTGTATGCCCAGCAGTGGGGTTGCTGGATCATAAGGCAGTTCTATTTCCAGTTTTTTAAGGAATCTCCACACTGTTCTCCATAGTGGCTGTACTAGTTTGCATTCCCACCAACAGTGTAAGAGGGTTCCCTTTTCTCCACACCCTCTCCAGCATTTATTATTTGTAGACTTTTGGATCGCAGCCATTCTGACTGGTGTGAAATGGTACCTCATAGTGGTTTTGATTTGCATTTCTCTGATAATGAGTGATGTTGAGCATCTTTTCATGTGTTTGTTAGCCATCTGTATGTCTTTTTTGGAGAAATGTCTATTTAGTTCTTTGGCCCATTTTTTGATTGGGTCGTTTATTTTTCTGGAGTTGAGCTGTAGGAGTTGCTTGTATATTTTTGAGATTAGTTGTTTGTCGGTTGCTTCATTTGCTATTATTTTCTCCATTCTGAAGGCTGTCTTTTCACCTTGCTAATAGTTTCCTTTGATGTGCAGAAGCTTTTAAGGTTAATTAGGTCCCATTTGTTTATTTTTGCTTTTATTTCCAATATTCTGGGAGGTGGGTCATAGAGGATCCTGCTGTGATGTATGTCGGAGAGTGTTTTGCCTATGTTCTCCTCTAGGAGTTTTATAGTTTCTGGTCTTACGTTTAGATCTTTAATCCATTTTGAGTTTATTTTTGTGTATGGTGTTAGAAAGTGGTCCAGTTTCATTCTTTTACAAGTGGTTAACCAGATTTCCCAGCACCACTTGTTAAAGAGATTGTCTTTAATCCATTGTATATTCTTGCCTCCTTTGTCGAAGATAAGGTGTCCATATGTGCGTGGATTTATCTCTGGGCTTTCTATTTTATTCCATTGATCAATATTTCTGTCTTTGTGCCAGTACCATACTGTCTTGATAACTGTGGCTTTGTAGTAGAGCCTGAAGTCAGGTAGGTTGATTCCTCCAGTTCCATTCTTCTTTCTCAAGATCGCTTTGGCTATTCGAGGTTTTTTGTATTTCCATACAAATTGTGAAATTATTTGTTCTAGCTCTGTGAAGAATACTGTTGGTAGCTTGATAGGGATTGCGTTGAATCTATAAATTGCTTTGGGTAGTATACTCATTTTCACTATATTGATTCTTCCAATCCATGAACATGGTATATTTCTCCATCTGTTAGTGTCCTCTTTGATTTCTTTCACCAGTGTTTTATAGTTTTCTATATATAGGTCTTTAGTTTCTTTAGGTAGATATATTCCTAAGTATTTTATTCTTTCCGTTGCAATGGTGAATGGAATTGTTTCCTTAATTTCTCTTTCTGTTTTCTCATTATTAGTGTATAGGAATGCCAGGGATTTCTGTGTGTTGATTTTATATCCTGCAACTTTACTGTAGTCATTGATTATTTCTAGTAATTTTCTGGTGGACTCTTTAGGGTTTTCTATGTAGAGGATCATGTCATCTGCAAATAGTGAGAGTTTTACTTCTTCTTTTCCAATTTGGATTCCTTTTATTTCTTTTTCTGCTCTGATTGCTGTGGCCAAAACTTCCAAAACTATGTTGAATAGTAATGGTGAAAGTGGGCACCCTTGTCTTGTTCCTGACTTTAGAGGAAATGTTTTCAATTTTTCACCATTGAGGATAATGTTTGCAGTGGGTTTGTCTTTTTTTAAAATTTAAGATCATCAACAACAAAATAAATAAATTGTATAAATATAACTTTAATAGAAAAATCAGAATCTTTCTTTTAGGGTGATGATAGTATTATAGGGGCTTCTCTAGTGGCTCAGATATAAAGAATCCATCTGTCAATACAGGAGGTGCGGGTTTCATCCCTGGGTCAAGAAGATCTTCTAGAAAAGGAAATGGCAACCCACTCCAGTATTCTTGCCTGGGAAATCCCATGGACAGAGGAGCCTGGACAGCTCCAGTCCACAGGATCATAAAAGAGTTAGACATGACTTATGCACATAAAAGAATATGCACATAAAAAAGAGTATTATTTTCTGTAAGAAACTATTTTCTATGCAAAAATCTCCAAATAGGTTAATCCCTAAAGACAAAATTTTAACCACAATATGTGTTCTTGCCTGGAGAATCCTAGGAACGGGGGAGCCTGGTGCGCTGCCATCTATGGGGTTGCAGAGTCAGACATGACTGAAGTGACTTAGCAGCAGCAGCAGCATGTTCTCAGCCACAATAGCAATTATTTTCTTCCTAACTTCATTTCCCTACTGTTGGTTCACAGGCCACCTTCAGTATCCACAACAAATGGGAACAAGAACAGGAAACTCAAGTGTGCAGATGCTGAGCATGATATGTTCCTAATTCAACATGGGACAGAAAAGAGGCCCTGTACAGTGAGTCCTTAAACTGAAGTCCTTGTCCTCAGGCCACATATAAAGTCTTTCTACATATATTACTTCCTTAGGTTTGCCTGAGATAGTAAGCAGTCCATTTATTATGTTGTTTCTCCTTCCCAATAGCTGTTCCTACAACCTAGTAGAGGGAAGGCAAAACTTCCCCTCTTCGAGAACATCACAAAAGTCCACTGCCCTGGAGGGTAAAGACTGATGAGGCATCACAAAGAAAATTTCTGTTGTGGTTACAAAGAAAAATGACTGGAAACATGGAGAAGAAACACTTTGCAAGGCAGATGGTATCCAAATCCTTGCTTTCAATATAATTGAACCAGGTCATCTAGTGAAGGATCATTTTAAAATATTTGATCGAAAATGGGAAGTGATTTTTTTGGGATGTAACTTGGATTATTTTATTATACACTTAGAAAATTAAAACCATTTACTGATTTATGAGAAAAGTTGCTCTCTGTAATACTGCAATGGAAAATAGGGATAACACTGATGTTGAGAAATAACTGATATTTATCATGCATTTCCAATAAAATTTATTTTCCATGTAAAAGTATCAACATGAAAATAATATATATATATAGTGTTTACTATGGACGTTAAGTGTTATATATTTTTATCTCATTGGACTCTGTTAAGATCTCCAAGCTTAATGTTATTTTTACTGCACTTTACAGTTGAGGCAATAAAAACATAGGTTGAGAAACTTTTCCAAGGCTACATATCTGGGCAGAGCTAGCTTTTGAATCTTGGCAGTCTGATTCCAGAGTGTGTGTTCTTAACCATACCTTGTGTTGTCTCAGTGCATTTATAATAAGTATATTTAGGTTACTTGTATTAATAACCAAATCCACAAACATTTTTCCATATTTAGAAATTTACAGTCATAATTTAAAATTTGAAAATGTATATACAAATTTTTCTTGTGAATAAATATGATAGAGTAGTCAATGAAAGTCATTTGATTCTTAAAAAACTTTTTTATTTTGTATTGTGGTATAGCCAATTAACAATGTTGTGATAGTTTCTGGTGAACAGAAAAGGGACTCAGCCATACATATACATGTATCCATTCACCAACAAACTCTGCTCCTATCCAGGCTGCCACATAACATAAAGCAAAGTTCGTGCTATACAGAAGGTCCTTGTTGGTTATCCATTTTTAATATAGCATTGTGTACATGTCCATCCCAAACTCCCTAACTATACCTTCCCCACATCCTTCCCCCCAGCAACCATAAGTCTGTGAGTCTCTTTCTGTTTTGTAAGTAAGTTCATTTGTATCTTTTCTTTTTAAATTCCATATATAAGGTATGTCATATGATATTTCTTCTCCTCTGTCTGACTTACTTCACTCAGTAAATGAATCAAAGATGATACAAATAGATGGAGAGAGACATACCATATTCTTGGATTGGAAGAATCAATATTGTCAAAATGACTATACTACCCAAAGCAATCTACAGATTTAGTGAAATCCCTAACAAATTACCAATGGCATTTTTCACAGAACTAGAACAAAAAATTTCACAATTTGTATGGAATCACAAAAGACCTCACATAGCCAAAGCAATCTTGAGAAAGAAAAACAGAACTGGAGGAATCAACTTCCCTGATTTCAGACTATACTACAAAGCTATAGTCATTGAGACAGCATGGTATTGGCACAGAATCAGAAATATAGACCAATGGAACAAAATAGAAATAAGCCCACAGAGATAAACCCACAAACATACTGGCACCTCATCTTTAACAAAGGAGCAAGACTATACAATGGAGAAAAGACAGTCTCTTCAATAAGTGGTGCTGGGAAAACTGGACAGCTACCTATAAAACAATAAAACTAGAACACTTCCTGACACTATACACAAAAATACATTCAAAATGGGTTAAAGACTTAAATGTAAGTCCAGAAACTGTAAAGTTCTTACAAGAAAGCATAGGCAGTACACTCTCAGAACTAGATTGCAGTAAGATACTCTTTGACCTACCTCCTAGAGTAATGGAAATAAAAATGAAAATAAACAAAAAGACCTAATACAACTCACAATATTTTACATAACAAAGGGAACTATAAACAAGATGAAAAGATACCCCTCAGAATGGGAGAAAATAATTTCAAATGCAGCAACTGATGAAGGAATAATCTCCAAAATATATAAGTAACTTGTACAGCTCAATATCAGAAAACAATCAAAACAGAAATACAGATGGGCTAATAAACACATAAAAGTATGCTCAACATCATTCATTATTAGAGAAATGCAAATAAAAATTACAATGAGCTATCACCTTGGACTGATCAGAATGACCATCATCAAAAAATCTACAAACAGTAAATGCTGGAGAGGATGTGGAGAAAAAGGAACACTTTTGCTCTGTTGGTGGGAATGTAAACTGATACAGTCATTGTGGAGAATAGTATGGAGATTCCTTTTAAAACAATGGATAAATCTATAATATGATCCAGCAATCCCAGTACTGGGCATATATGCTAAATAAACCACAATTTGACCACATGTACCCCAATGTTCATTGAAGTGATGCTTACAATAGCCAGGACCTGGAAGCAACCTAGATATCCATAGACAAATGAATGGATAAAGAAGATGTGGTACATTTTTACAATGGAATATTACTCAGCCATAAAAAGAAACAAATGTGAGTCAATTGTAGTGAGGTGGATGAACCTAGAGCCTCTTATACAGAATGAAGTGAGTCAGAAAGAGAAAAACAAATATCATTTATTAACACATAAAATGGAATTTACAAAAATGTTACTAATGCTCCTATTTGCAGGGAAGCAATGGAGACACAGATGTAGAGAACAGACTTGTGGACACAGCAGGATAAGAAGGGATGGGAATAATGGAGAAAGTAGTATTGAGATATATATATATATTTATCTCAATATATATGTATATGTATATATGTGTGTGTATATATATATATATATATATATACAGTATCATGTGTAAAATAGATAGCCAGTGCATACATACATGCACAGTTGCTCAGTTGTGTCCGACTCTTTGCAACCCCATGGTCTGCAGCCCACCAGGCTCATCTGTCCATGGGATTATCCCTGCAAGAATACTGGAGTGGGTTGCCATTTCCTCCTCCAGGGGATCTTCCCCACCCAGGGATCAAACCAGTGTTTCCTGCAGTTTCTGCACTGGAAGGCAATTCTTTACCACTGAGCTCCCTGGGAAGTACAGCTAGCCAGTGTGAAGTTGCTATATAACATAGACAGCCCAGCCTGGCACATTGTGATGATGTAGAAGGATGGGATGGGGTCAGGAAGAGAGTCCCAAGAGGGAGGGGAGATATATATATATATATATATATATATATATATATATATATTTATATTTATATTTATATTTATATTTATATCTGACTGATTTACATTGTTGTATGGCAGATACCAACAAACATTGTAAAGCAATTTTCCCCCAATTAAATATTTAAAAAATAAAATACTATTACAATGAAAAATAAGAATTTTATAAGGAGTATTCATAAATCTACCACATACACTCTACATCGATATTTTCTTATATTTTTATACTTTCTTATCACAAAGGCATCAATTCATTCAATTTGTTTTTTTAAAGCTCTATTAAATACAATAATTTAAATGGACAGTATGAGGAATTTATTAGGTTTATAAAAATCCTGCAATGATTTTCACAAGCCAGTTTTAATTTACATCATCTCTCCAAAATCCCCATGCACAGTTTGCAACTAATCCTCAATTCCACCCCCAGTCACTGACAAGCACTGACATGCTTTCTACCTGTATAACTTTCCATTCTCCTATTATTTCAATATATTTGACTCATCTATTATGTGTATTTCACAGCTGATTTTTTTCACTTAGAGTGATGTCTGAATTTCACCCAGATTGTTGCATATTCAGTAGTTCATTCCTTTTTCTTTTTGGGTAGTACTTCATGGTGTAGATATTCCATATTTTGTGTACTCGTTCACCAAATGATGGATGGATAACTGGTTTGTTTCCAGTTTTTGACTGGTAACGATGAATGAAGCCTCTAGGTACACTCACATGAAAGTCTATTGTGGACATATGTTACCATTTCTCTTTGATGAATACCTAGGAATGTAATTGCTGGTAGAATAGGAAATGTGTATTTATTAATACCTTTTTAAAAAACTGTGTGTGCCTGTTTTCCAAACAGTTTGTAGCATTTTTTATTCCTTCTAGTAATGCAGGAGAGTTTCTCCATATTCTTGCCAACATTTGGTGTTGAAAGACTCTAACTTTATTGTTCAGTCACCAAGTCATGCCTGACTTTTTGTGACTCCATGAACTGCAGCAGGTTAGGCTTTCCTGTCCTTCACCATCCTCCAGAGTGTGTTCAAACTCATGTCCGTTGAGTCAAGATGCCGTCCTACTATCTCATCCTCTGTCACCCCCTTCTCCTCTTCCACTTAGTCTTTCCCAGCATAAGGGTCTTTTCTAATAAGTCAGCACTTCACATCAGGTGGACAAAATATTGGATTTCAGCTTCAGCATCAATCCTTTCCACGAATATTGAGTTGATTGCATTTAGTATTGACTGGTTTGATTTCCTTGATGTCCAAGGAACTCTCAAGAGTCTTCTCCCGCTCCACAGTTTGAAGCATCAATTCTTTGGTGCTGGGAGCCGGCATATTGCATATTGAGTGCATATTGCATATTGCATATTGAGTGCATATTGCATATTGAGTGCAGCACTTTCCACAGCATCATCTTTCAGGATCTGGAATAGCTCAACTGGAATTCTATCACTGCTGGGAGCCAGCGTGAGGAACTCCACCCATGACAAAGGTCATTAGGAAGGAGGCTCGGCATACGCGAAGGCAGGATCGAGCCTCAGGAGTCCCCCTGGAAATTCTTGAGCATCTACCCCCAAAACCAGAGTCTGCCTACTTTCTGCTTTGTGCTTTCAACTACACCTCTGACTTTACGAGGGCTGTCCCCCACTACCTCTCTCTGAAAAAAGAGTTAGCTTACAGCTCCAGTTATTAATTCCTGGGTGGGTGTGACAGTGTTTCAACCTACAAACTCCTTTGGAAATCCTCTAGCCTACCTGAATAGGTTTTTCGGGCCACATGTGATTGTTCAGAGCCTCCCAACTGTGAGAGGCGGGAGATGTTCTAAACTGTCTAAACACAGATTCCTTTGAGTAGTTAAAAGATTGATTAGAAATTGTATTGGTGAAGGGTTTTTCACTTATTGGGCCAATGTTTGCTGCTAAGTCTCCATACTCCTTACCTACTGTGTCCTTGGCAGTGTATTGATTGATATAATGGATGTATAGAAATGTAAGTAGTAGCCTCAATGTTTGTAACCTTGGCTCCTTGAGTTAATTTTTTTCTTGACTGAGCCCACCTCACCTTTGCCCTATAGGAATGCAGCTTTGTCCAATCCTTTTTTGGAGGCTGGTGCCTGACTTTGGAATAATCACCTTTAGAGAAAAATAAGTTTCTTAAAATGTTAACAGGCCTCCTGGCCAGAAGATGATGTAAATCACCTGAACTTTTGCATATGATAAGTTTGAAAGCCTGGCTTCGATTAGAACCAGGAACTGCTGTCCTTACATGACTCCACCCCTTCCCCCATTATCCTCTATGCATAACTTAAGGTATAAAAACTACTTTGGAAAATAAAGTGCGGGCCTTGTTCACCGAAACTTGGTCTCCCCATGTCGCTCTCTCTCTCACTCTGGCTGAGTCTCCATCTGGAGCGCAGAACCCACCATGCTTACTAATTATGCCTGGACTTCTAAGATCCGACCGGGGAGGCCTCAGTGTCTTCTCTCCTTCGGGAGAACGGAAGGACGCCTGCGGCCTACGTAAGTGGTGCAAACTTCTTGTCTTGAAGTTTTATTGGTCTTCCGCGTAAACCAAGCTACTCAGCCTCTTTTCTCCACTGAATTTCCTCACTGAGCTATCCTCATTCTATTACTCTTTATATCCTTAATTAACGTTTAATTAAGCAGTTGTTTCCTGATCCTCGCCGACACCGTCTCTCCTTCGAATACCCTGGATCAGCCGGGGCTGGACCCCGGCACTTTGGTGCTCAGCCATCTATATGGCCCAACTCTCACATCTGTATGTGACTACTGAAAAATCTTTGACTATAGGGACCTTTGCTGGCAACGTTATGTCTCTGCTTTTTAATATACTGTCTAGGTTTTCCACAGCTTTCCTTCAAAGGAGTAAGCATCTTTTAATTTCATGGCTGCAATCACTATCCGCAGTGATTTTGGAGCCCAGGAAAATAAAATCTGTCACTGTTTCTAGTTTTTCCCTTTCAGTTTGCCATGAAGTGATGGGACCAGATATTAGCTTTTTGAATGTTGAGTTTTAAGTCAGCTTTCTCATTCTCCTCTTCCACCTTCTTCAAGAAGCTCTTTAGTTCCTCTTCGCTTTCTGCCATTTGAGTGGTATCATCTGATATCTGAGGTGTTGATATTTCTCCCAGCAATCTTGATTCCATCTTGTGATTCATCCAGCCTAGCATATCACATGATGTACTCTACATAAATATTTAAAAAGTAGAGTGACAATATACAGATTTGATGTACTCCTTTCCCAATTTTGAAGCAGCCTATTGTTCCACTTGTGCTTCTTGACCTGCATACAGGTTTCTTAGGAGATAAGTAAGGTGGTCTGATACTCCCATCTCTAACAGTTTTCTACAGTTTGCTGTGATCCACACAGCCAAAGGCTTTAGTGTATTGTAGTGTAGTCAATGAAGCAGAAGTTTTTCTGGAATTCCGTTGCTTTTTCTATGATCCAATGAATGTTAATAATTTGATCTCTGGTTCCTTGCCTTTTCTAAATCCAGCTTGCACATCTGGAAGTTCTCAGTTCGTGTACCACTAAAGCCTAGCTTGAAGGATTTTGAGAGTTATCTTTCAGGTGTGTGAAATTAGCACAATTGTTTGATAGTTTGAACATTCTTTTTGCATTGTCCTTCTTTGGATTGAAATGAAAACTGATCTTTTCCAGTCCTCTGGCCACTGCTGAGTTTTCCAGATTTGCTGACATATTGAGTGCAGCACTTTCATGTCATCATCTTTTAGGATTTTGAATAACTCAGCTGGAATTCCATCACCTCCTATAGCTTTGTTCATAGTAATGATCCTAAGGCCCGCTTGACTTCACACTCCAGATGTCTACACTGGGTGAGTGACCGCACCATCATGGTTATCCAGGTCAAGACCTTTTTTGTACAGTTTTTCTGTGTGTTCTTGCCACCTCTTCTTAATATCTTCTGCTTCTGTTAGGTCCGTACCATTTCTGTCCTTTATTGTGCCCATCCTTGCATGAAATGTTCCCTTGGTATCTCCAATTTCCTTGAAGAAATCTCTAGTCTTCCCCATTTTATTGTTTCCCTTTATTTCTTTGCATTGTTCACTTAAGAAAGCTTTCTTATTTTCATGTTATTCTCTGGAACTCTGCATTCATTTGGGTATATCTTTCCTTTTCTCCCTTGCTTTTTGATTCTCTTCTTTCCTCAGCTATTTTTAAAACCTCCTCTGACAACCACTTTGCCTTCTTGCATTTCTTTTTCTTTGGCATTATTTTGGCCACTGCCTCCCATACTATGTTACAAACCTCTGTCCATAGTTTTTCAGGCACTCTGTACCAGATCTAATCCCTTGAATCTGTTTGTCACCTCCACTGCATAGTTATAAGGGATTTTATTTAGGTCATACCTGAATGGGCCTAGTGGTTTTCCCTACTTTCTTTAAGCCTGAATTTTACAATAAGGAACTTGTGATCTGAGTCACAGTCAGCTCCAGGTCTTGTTTTTGCTGACTGTATAGAGCTTCTCCATCTTTGGCTGCAAAGAACATAATCAACCTGATTTCGATACTCACCATCTGGTGATGTCCATGTGGAGAGTCATCTCGTGTTATTGGAAGAGGGTGTTTGCTATGACCAGTGTATTCTCTCACAAAAATCTGCTAGCCTTTGCCCTACTTCATTTCGTACCCCAAGAACAAACTTGCCTTTATGCCAGGTATCTCTTGACTTCCTATTTTTGCATTCCAGTCCTCTAGGATGAAATCCTCTAGGATGAAAAGGACTTCTCTTTTGGTGTCAGTTTTAGAAGGTCTTGTAGGTCTTCATAGAACCACTCAACTTCAGCTTCTTGTGCATTAGTGGTTGGCTCATATCCTTGGATTACTGTGACGTTGAATGGCTTGTGTTAGAACCAAGGTCATTCTGTTGTATTGTAGATTTCGCCCAAGTACTGCATTTCAGATTCTTTTGTTACCTATGCAGGCTACTCCATTTCTTCTAAGGGATTCTTGCCCACAGTAATAGATATAATGGTCATCTGAATTAAATTCTCCCATTCATATCCATTTTAGTTCACTAATTCTTAAAATGTAAATGTTCACTCTTGCCATCTCTTGCTGACCATGTCCATTTATCTTGATTCATTGATTTAAACATTCCAGATTCCTATCAATATTGTTCTTTACAGAATCAAACTTTACTTTTACCACCAGACACATACACAAATGAGCTTCGCTTCCGCTTTGGCCCAGCCTCTTCTTTCTTTCTGAAGCTATTTTTCCACTCTTCCCCAGTAGCATGCTGGACACATTCCACCTCGGAGCTTATCTTTTCACCTTTCATACTCTTCTTTTTCCTTTTTTTTTTTTTTTTTTTCCCTTTTCACACTCTTTATGGGGTTCTTAAAGCGAAAATACTGGAGTGGTTTGCCATTCCCTCTTCCAGTTGACCATGTTTTGCCGTAACTCTCCACCATGACCTGTCCATCTTGCGTGGCCCTGTATGGCACAGATGGCTCAGTGCTTCACTGAGTTATGGAAGCCCCTTCACCACAAGACTATGATCCATGAAGGGGTCAATTCACTGTAAACAAGTGAATTTTTTTTTCTGCACTCATTATACTATCTCTTGATCTACAGGTGTGTGTGACCAGTCGTTCAGTCTTGTCTGACTCTTCACAACCCCATGGACTGTAGCCTGCCAGGCTCCTCTGTCCATGGAATTTTCCAGGCAAGAAAATTCCTTGAGTGGGTTGTCATTTCCTGGAGTGGGTTGTCATTTCCAGGTGACCTTCCTAACCAAAGGATCAAACCTGGGTCTCCTGTGTGTCCTGCATTAGCAGGCAGATTCTTTAGCACTGCACCACCTTGGAAGCTCTTTCTTGACCTATACATCTTTCCTTATACCAATTATACACAATCTTGATTACTATGGTGTTGTACAGTTAGTTTTAAAATCAGGCAGGCTTTCAGTAGTTTCACAATATATATCTTTCTGTTTTCATAAACTTGGTGTTCATTGCATCTGCAGTTTAATATCTTTCTTCAAACTTGGAATCACTCAATCATTAATTTCTAGTTTTTCTTTTGTGTCTTTCTCTCTTCTCCTTCTGAAATTCTCATGAAGCATATACTGACAGGACAGTTTTGTATAAATCCCTAAGGCTCCATTCACTTTCTTCAATCTTTGTTTCTCATGATCTTTGGATTGAACGATTCCTATTCATCTACCTTCAAGTTCAATGATTCTTTTTTCTGTCATCTGAAATCTGCTATTAAGACAATCTAGGTCGCTAAGAGTCGGACACGACTGAGAGACTTCACTTTCACTTTTCACTATCATGCACTAGAGAAGGAAATGACAACCCACTCCAGTGTTCTTGCCTGGAGAATCCAAGGGACAGCGGAGCCTGGTGGGCTGCCATCTATGGGGTCGCACAGAGTCGGACATGACTGAAGCGACTTAGTAGTAGCAGCAGCAGCAGCAGGGAGTATTTAAGTTGTTTTCAACTGTAGAATATCTTTTGGTTCCTTTTTAGGTTCTATTTCTTTAATGATATTCCATATTTGTTGAGTTATTGTCATATTTTAGTTCTCAGAATATAGTTTCCTTTCATTCTTAGCATTATAAGGACTGCTTTGCAGTGTTTGTCTGAAAAATCCAATATTTGGGCCTTCTCAGTGTTATTTCCTTTTTTTTTTTTTCCCCTAAATGTAAATTTCATGAGATCTCAGTTGAAAACTGGTCATTTCTGCTAATGTATTGTAGAAATCACAAACTCTATTTTTTCTGAAGGTTTTTTTGTTGTTGTTTGTTGTAACTTGCTTGAACTTTGGAATTTGTTTCCCCTACAGTATGTAGCCACTGGTGTTTCTGCTTAATTTTTAATTCTGTCTTTATTTTTTGGTTTTGTTTCCTAGGAGTTGCTTCTGGGTCTGCATACCTTAGAGGTTACCTAATGACTTGGGCAGATATTGCCTAACTACCTTGAGCTGTACACCCTCCATCTTCCATGAGTCAATCTTTTTGAGGTTTGGGGAGCACATTCAAAATTACAGCCAGTTCTTGGATCTGCCTTGCCTTTTACTGGTTGCTTGCATGTAGTGTTTTTAGCTAACTGGGCACAAGTGTAGAGGTTGTGTCAGCCTTCTATGACACTCTCATTTGCAGATTCTCACTGTTAAATTCTCTGGATGATCCACAGTTCACTTGAACAGGACTTAGGACCATCAAAGTTTCCACTGAGTCTGTAAGTTTTAGTTGACAAAATAGTGATTTTCCATTGTACCTCAGATTGTTTGCTCCTTCTAGCAGTGAAGCTGTTTGTTTGTTTATTTTGCATCCATCTTTACTCTGGTAAATTGACAAAACTACAGCTGGGAAGGATGACTGGGACAGGCTCCAGGCAAGAAGGCTGCAGATATCCTGATGTTATTACCTGAAGTCTAGAATTATTTCAGTAGTGAATGCTTCTCAATTTTCTGTCTGGTTCCATCGAGTTTGCATGGGCCTGAAAGTGGTTGTTTTTTATTTTAATTACGTGTAGTTTTATACTTTCTTGTTTTGGAGGCATTTCTCCAAACTACTTACTTTGCCATACCTGGAAAGCCCTCTTATTTGTGTGTGTTTAAAATGGATGTTAATGGATAACAAATCACTCCAGTATTTATATTCTATTAGGTGTTCTTGCCTGGAGAATCCCAGGGATGGGGGAGCCTGGTGGGTTGCCATCTATGGGGTCGCACAGAGTTGGACACGACTGAAGTAACTTAGCAGCAGCAGGTATATTAAAAAGAGAGATAAAAACAGCTTTGTGTAAATCATCAACGTTAAAAGTATATGGCAAATGACATACTTTAACTTTTAACATGATTAAAAAATTTAAGATACCAATTTAAAAATTGTGAGGGCATGTGCAGTTTGTAAAAATTTAGTAGGTACACAAACCAAAAGTTTAAAGGTTTAAACTCCCAGCCCTAGATAAAAGAAAAGCTTCAAGATCAAAGTTCTGGGCCTAGAGAACTGTCCCATAATTATTTGAAATATACCAGGTCTGAATGGAATCATGCCTGCTGATTTTTCCTAGAATGACACAGTTTTAGTAAAAATAGTTGTGTTCTGTGTCCTATTAACATCTTACTTAAATTTGCCCACACGCAAAATAGGAAATAAATACTCTTAAAATTTTCTAAGGGTTATAATTAGGCTACCAATTGCATTCTTTAGTTTTGATGTTTTTTATTAGGTACAAGACTGTTCTTATACATATGATATAATACCCACTTATAATTAGAAAGTAGCAAGTAACAGTCATTTAGCAATTATTCTGGAATTTTCAAAAATTTATGATGTTGGGGGTTTACAATTCTTTCTAAAATATGTGTTTTATTACAATCTAACAGACCAATAACTGTACTTCAGTTTGGCAAGTTGCCTCCTCAGCTTTCAAGAGATTTATGGTAAAGTAACAACAGGCACTTACCAAGATTAAATACTCTACAAAAGCTGCAGATCACTTATGATGAGTTAAATCTCATTATTATACTAGTTACTATGCAGGAATATGTAAACTATCAAAACAAATATAGGACAACAACTTTAAAGCTTCTAAAAGAGATAAATGTATTTTACAAGGTAGTGAATTTCTCCTTTCTACATCTAGTATATGCCCAAACATGGTCTAAGTGGTTCTCTCTATGGAGAGAAATGGTAGTTGGAGGACAAAGGGCTAAAGAGGGACTCATTCTTCACTTGTTACTTTTTTGGATAATGAGAATTTGCCTTCTAAATGTCACATGCATGTATTAACTATTCCAAAAGAATAAATAATTTTAAAGTATAAAATGATGGAAAATATCTTCTATCTATTATGAAGACATGTTTCTTATTAACTCAGGTGTTACATTTTTAATGAAATTACTTACTGCTTTTTGAATACACATTAGTAAATCAATGTAAGGAAAATAAGAGATAGGTAATGGGAATCAGCAAAACCAAAATAAAAACTTGCTGCTAAGAAAAAAAGGATAAGTTTTAACCCACAATGTGAATTAAAAAATGGATAATGTGGAATTAAGAAAGAAATCTGGGTTTTTACTCATTGTTTCATCACTTTATATTTTGAGAGTATATGGAGGCTGGTTAGGAAAAAATGGTGATTTCAGTGCTGAAAGTTGCAGTTTAACTCTCAGTAGTATCGTTTTTCCTCAGATGACTATCTTGCAAGAAAACAAGTGTAGAGGTTAAGAACATTGCCGGTAAAGTTCAAGTTAAGTCTCTGCCACTTATTAAGTGGCCTTGGGTACAGTGCTTAACTCCTCTCACCCCCATTTCTAGATCAAGAAAACAGACTAATGACAAACTTTACCTAATACGGCGGCTGCAGGGATCAATGAGGTAGTACACGTTGAATGCAAAACAGCCCAGCCACACAAGCAACTGATAGACGCTTGCTGTCATTGTTAAGGGTTATCAGTGTTGCTATGAATCCCAAGCTTAAAAACCAGTGACACAATTTGTGAACAGATCTTTTGCTCCTTTATAATTTTTAGGCATTTGACTAGATTTTGCATATGTGAATTAATAGATAAGATGAAAAGTTGGTAGATTTTAGAATGTTTATGACCTACCACTCTGTGAAAAGGCAACCAAGCTGCCCTGGTGTCTGTCTATGTTCCATGATGTCCAAATTGAAGAACTAAGGAAACAAATATGTGTAGTGTATTTAAAGAAAAAAATTATAAATTCAAGATGAATGAAAGCTCAGTGGAAAAGGTAACTTATTCTAAAATAAAAGTTAAAAGCTTCATTGTGACAAAGATACCTATCCTGCACTGCATAGATCCCTGACATCACAATGACTCTAACTGCGTTAGTCCAGAAATACAGAATGCTTTGAAAGGCAATAGGAGAAAGGGGATCCTGAAATACCTTGTGAACAGCCAGGGCTCATGATTGGGATTCATTTCCAGGCAATCAATCAGCTTGTTGATTCACCAAATGGAACTGTTGTTTAAAATCTGAATGCTTGGTTCAAGAGCCACTGACTGCTGTCACTTGAGACACTATAAGTTTCAGCCTACATTAGCTTTATGGTTGTAGAAAGGCTGAATATCTTAATGAAATCAAGCCTCTTTAAGTGACCTATAAATTCAATATGATTTTAATCAAAACTTTATAAATTTGGAATATTTAATGTCTAAGAATAGCTAAGAACCCATAAAAAAAGAAACATATTTGTTATTGTACCAAATCCATAGTTATTATAAGGCTATAATATTAAAAATCATGTGGTATTAGCACAGGGAAAGTAAAAAGAGAATCACAGATACATGGAAACTTCAGTGAGGAAAGGGTGGATTTTTCCTAAGCCACATGATGATCAGTGATTTTTGACATAGTGGAAGAGGAACTGTATTCCAAGGCTACTCTGTGTGTACTAAAAAAGTCAATTACAGGGTCTTTAATGAGTAAAATAAATAGCCAATGGGAATTTGCTGTATGGCTCAGGAAACTCAAACAGGGTCTCTGTATCAACCTGGAGGGGTGGGATGGGGAGGGAGGTGGGAGGGAGGATCAAAAGAGAGGGGATATATATATATACATATGGCTGATTCATGTTGAGGTTTGACAGAAACAGCAAAATTCTGTAAAGCAATTACCCTTCAATAAAAAATAAATTAAAAAAACAGCTATGAAAAAGCAAAGCTAAAAACTTTTAGAAATATAATATAGGAGGGTCTTCATGTATTTGGAATGGAGAAAGATTTCTTAAATAAGACACAATAAGTATAAACCATAGAGGAAGTTGTTAAAATTAATAGCAGTCTTCATCTTCCTGCTGTCATAACAAAGAACCACAGGCTAGATTGTTTAAACAATAGAAATGCATCCTCTTACAGTTCTGGGTCTTAGAAGTTCAAATTAAAGTTTTGTCAGTGTTGGTTCCTTCTCAGGCCTCTCTCCTAGGCTGGCAGACAGCCATCTTCTTGTTCTTCACATTACCTTCACTCTGAACCTATCTGTGTCCAGATTTCCTCTCACTGAGGCACTAGTTGAATTGAATTAGGGCTCACCCTAGCAAGGTACTATTAACTACCTCTTTGAAGGTTGTATTTCCAAATATGGTCACACACTGAAGTACTAGGGGTTAGGGCTTCAGCATGTGAGTTTTGGAGTGACACAATTCAGCCTATAAAAAATGGGCAAAGACTTAAAACAAGCCCTTCACAAAAAAACCCCAGTGGCTGAGAGTGCACTATCAAAATATGCTAAATCTCATTAATATTCACAGAAAAACAAGTTTAAAACCACAGTGACGTACCATTTCACACCCACAAGATTGGTCAGGATTTTAAAGCTGATAGTATCAAGTATTGGCAAAGATATGGATCAACTGGATTGCATATATTCAAGAATAAGACTGAAAATTTAGCTAAAGACCTTAATTTTTTCACCCATCCAGCAATATTGATGGCGTCTATATCTTAAGTTTCAGGATTGTCAATTCTAGGAAAATTAACTAAAGAAGGTCTTATGCATTTACATCAATGAGCATGTAACAACTATTCATACGAGGACTATTTGTAGTAGGTAACAAAACAGTGGAAAACCAAAGTTTATCAATAGCACTATAAATACATTATAGTACAATCCTATAATGAAGTATTCAACATCCACTGAAAGGAATCAATTACAGCTAAATGCAAAAATGTAGATGAATTTCAGGAACATAAAGGTAAATGAAAAAAAAGCAATTTCAAAAATAACACTTAAAAATGATGATTTGATTTATATAAATTTCAAGAATATGAAAACCTAAAAAATATTTTTAAGGATGTGGTTTTAAAGATGTGGTTAAGCCATAAAGGCAAAATAAACATAAAATTCTGGATAATGGTGCCTCTGAGGCAGAATGGTTTGGGGAGGGGCACACAATACAGATATATTCACTGAATCCATCTGAAACTTTAAAATATATCAAATGTTTTATTACAATTTTTGTTATACATTTAATATTTACAAAAAATATTGTAAAGTAAAAAATTAGGACACATGATACACCTATTTCACATTGTGTGAAAGTATATTCCAATATCAGAACTACACTGGAATTGATGTGGTGGGGAGGGAACAATGTACATGAGTCCCAGTTTTATAAACCAAATACTCAAATTCAAAATGCAGCTACATAATCATAAAAGTGGGGCTTCCTGGGTGGCTCAGTGGTTAAGAGTCTGCTGCAAATGCAAGAGACACAAGTTCAATCCCTGGGTCAGGAAGACCCCCTGAAGGAGGAGATGGCAAACCATTCCAGTATTCCTGCTTGGAGAATTCCATGGACAGAGCAGCTTGGCGGGCTACAGTCCATGGGATCACAAAGTCAGACACGACTGAGCGACTGAGCATGCATGCACGCAAATGTGAAAGTGACATTTCAGAAAAGGGAATCTTAATCCAAATAACAGGCCATCTGGCAGAGAGAGACAAATCCCACAATGACCTCTTACTTTTTTGTCATAAGCTTTCATATACAGAGCCAGGATTCCATGGCCTGACTGAGTAACCAATTATTGATCCAAAAGGAAAAGGAAGACCGTATACTATGCTCTGATTCATCTAACACTGCTCCAGGAAACACAGTAGAGTCTCAGGGAGTACCACTCAACCCCACAAACCTGAGAGAGTTTCTGCCTAAATTCCTGAGCTGCAAGGCAAAGTGTGGGTAGAATATAGGAAGTGAGGCCTGGCAGGGGAGAAGCAGCCTGTCTTGTGAGGTTTCCTAAATTTCTGCCCTAACTTCTACCTGTTTAAATAGATATTTTTAATGTTTTTACTATAATCCAAAATCAATTAACATGAAAGCTGCTTGCTTTCATGGGGGACATTTAAATACAGTACTTACTCTGTTAATAACAAGGATTCCACCATTTTTCCAATATTAAGAAAATCCCAAAGAAATGCTTTACAGATTTTTATAGCTTTCTTTTGGAAAAGAAAAAAAAATTCTGGATCTTCAATACAAGTGGGAATGGAGCATTTAGCTAAGACAGACATACAGAAAGAAATACAGACCAACTGTGTTTCTCTTCAAGGGTTTTTGGAACCATCATCCTTATCTTACCATAGTCATCACAAGATATACAATAATTTCTGAAACTCTGTACCTTTTATCCTAAATATCTCATCCCTGGTTAAGTATTATACATACTAATCCTAAATCATGGCTGGAATAATCATTTAGTATCAATGGCACATAAGACAAGCATCCTTAACCACAGATTAGGAAAAATTCAGAAGCCAGATCATTCAATGCTTCTAGAATAGAGATCATTCTAAAGATGGAAAGACTTGTTTCTGTACTTGGAAGTTAAACATGTGCTTAAAAGATTATCCAGTCCAAACATCTTCATGATTTGTAACTAACCTGGATGTAGTTGAGACAATGAATTACATGCACATGGTAACAGGACAGCAAACACCCTATTCCACAACATTCCAGAAGGCACTGCTGAGCGCAGCAGGGGGATAATACGGCTGCTATGGTCTAGTTAGGCTAGGAGCATCATTGAATGCAATTAAATTCCACAAAATGTCAAAATGCAGCAAGGAAATCATAATGCATAATGTCACAGAAGCTCTGCATCTGGAGAAATTCTCTGCATAATTTATTGAGCCTGTGCTACAGCACTGCATGATCAAAGCAAAAGAAAGAAAAAGCAGAAAGGCCCACTACAGTGGACCCTGACTGATCATCTGAAACACAGAGTTGTGATTTGCATAGTGAATATAGGAATGAGGATTACAGGGAAATGGAACCCTAAACCACATGTACAAGACTGTGAGATTTAGGAAACCATAACAATGAAACCTTCTTTGAAGCTTAAGTTATAACAGGGTTTATTGCTTTCTATTCACAGGTCCTCACAGCTATTACAAAAGCAAAAGGAGTTTCAAAATTATGGGTTTTAAGCACAGCATTGACTGGCCACACTGAATTAAGTATCCTCCATTAGTCTGATAGTAGAAACCCTTCTAAAGAAGAAGGAGCTTTATTCAGATGCTAGAGGTTTCTTCACAGGAATATTACAATTTGGGGCTCCATTTACAAGGCACACCAAAAATGACACAATGTGGTACCTTGAGTATCGGGCTCTGTTTTTAGACCCAGCCCCTAATCAGCTGTGACAGGAATGAGAATCCATGTGGCAAAAGGAAGCAGTGCCAGATGCTAGGGGAGGCTGTGTTCCTGGAAGGAACAGCTGAGAATGGAGCAGCCCCTATGTGGCCAAAAGCTCAAGTGCTGTCACCTGAACTCAGCCTGTGGGGAGGAGGCTGCCATGCCAGCTCCCCTCCAGGGCATCCTAGGCTGTCATGACCAGGAGACCACACCAGGACAGCTGGAAGGTGCTTCCAGG
Organism: Bos taurus; assembly: GCF_002263795.3. Classification (NCBI taxonomy): domain Eukaryota; kingdom Metazoa; phylum Chordata; class Mammalia; order Artiodactyla; family Bovidae; genus Bos; species Bos taurus. The sequence continues at coordinate 79,201,804 of NC_037332.1, forward strand.
CTGAAATCAGAGGCGTGGGGTTCACAAGCCTGGCTGGGCCTTAATATCACCCGACCTGCTCATGTGACACATCAGAAAAAGGAAGAGCAGAGAGACCACTGGTTGAGAGTCTTACCCTTAAGACATGGACTCCATGTCTAACTGCAGGTCCTGGATCCCTCGCTGCCAGAAACAGATCAATAGCAGTTGGTAGAAATGCAGGTTCTCAGGCCCTGTGGCAGGATCTGTTGAACCAGGAGTTATTCTCAAAGAGCCCCTAAAGATTCCCATGTATATTAAGGTTTGGAAAGAAAGCACAGCTCCACACCACATTGCTTAATTCCTGCAGTCCAGCAAAGCTCAGACTTAACCGACAAACTGTTACTAGCTGTGTGATCCTGGGTGAACTGCTTAAAACTGTCTCTCAATTCCTTATGCAAAATCCTCACAATACTTACTTCACAGGGTTCCTGTTGGGAGTAAACTAATGAATGTATGGAAAGTGCCAAGTATGATGCCTGCTGCTACTGCTGCTGCTGCTAAGTCGCGTCAGTTGTGTCCAACTCTGTGCGATCCCATAGACAGCAGCCCACCAGGCTCCTCCATCCATGGGATTCTCCAGGCAAGAGTAGTGGAATGGGGTGCCATTGCCTTCTCCGAGTATGATGCCTGGCATAAAATAAATTCTATAAAAATTTCAGCAATTATTTTTTTAATATTAGTTTTATTTAAAATGATTTGACAAGAAAAACATCTGAAAGTCATCAACTACCAAGTTCTGCATATATATGAAAGTGAAAGTCACTCAGTCGTGTCCAACTCTTTGTGACCCCATGGGCTATACAGCGCATGGAATTCTCCAGGCCAGAACTCTGGAGTGGGTAGCCTTCCCTTTCTCCATGGGATCTTCCCAACCCAGGGATTGAACCCAGGTCTCCTGCATTACAGGAAGATTCTTTACCAGCTGAGCCACAAGTGAAGCTCAAGAATACTGGAGTGGGTGGCCTACCCCTTCTCCAGAGGATCTTCCCGACCCAGGAATTGAACTGGGGACTCCTGCATTGCAGGCAGATTCTTTACCAACTGAGCTATCAGGGAATGCCTCTGCTTAAAGATATGGATTTTGCAAGACTCGATATAGTGACTCCTTGGTGCCTTCAAAGAACTGAGAACTCCCAGGCTCCATATAAAAGGATGGCTTAGTGTCTTATCCCTGCTTCCTAATCCAGTCTCTTCTTGCCACAATGAGAAAAACAAAAACAGCCACATTTCTTAGGAGGCAGATGGATTAAGCCAAATGTCTCATTAGCAACATGTGTCACTTAAAATTCTGAGCTTGAGGCTTTGCAAAATCATCTTTCCACATCTGCCTGAAAGTTTCATTAAAATACCAACTCCTTAGAGCCCAGAAGATGCTATTGATTCTTTTCCCCAACTATTCCTCCCCCCAGAGTGTCCCCGAGTCCCAGTTACCCAGTGTAGGTCAACTGAACATCCTGAAGATACCCACAAACAAGCCACATTTCCACCTCACTCCACAAAACTTATGAAGCACTGCTCTATGAATCTGTTGTAATTTTGCACTCAGAAAATCTAAGGGGAATAAAGCTATTTTAATATGTGCACACAGGTAAGTAAGTATTTAATATGTGCATACAGGTAAGGCTTCCCTCACAGCTCAGTTGGTAATCCACCTGCAATGCAGGAGAACCCAGTTCTACTCCTGGGTTGGGAAGATCCACTGGAGAAGGGATAGGCCACCCACTCCAGTATTCTTGGGCTTCCCTGGTGGCTCAGCTGGTAAAGAATCTTCCTGCAATGCAGGAGACCAGAGTTCAATCTCTGGGTTTGGAAGATCCCCTGGAGAAGGGAAAGGCTACCCACTCCAGTATTCTGGCCTGGAGAATTCCATGAGCTGTATAGTCCATGGGGTCACAAAGAGTTGGACACAACTAAGCGAGTTTCACTTCACTTCACTTCACAGGTAATTTTGGTGTTATGTCAAAATGTAAGATCTTTCTCCAATTTTTATGCATGTTATTCTTCTTCCTCACCAAATTACACAAACCGGAAAACAGTGAAATTTAGATTTGATTACAGACATAGGGACATGTTTACAGCTTCTCACAGACTAAGATAGCTCCAGTCATTGTGAACTACTTATGATTTTTTTTTCAGTTTATCAGATTCTCTCCATTTTATGCATTTTTTTACATACTTAAAATGTTCTTTCTCAGTTTTAACTGTTGTGGATACTTTCCAACTTAAAACTACAAGGAATACACTGATTCCTACAAGGAAGTTTTCCTACAAGGAAAACTACAAGGAATATTCAACAGTTGACAGTCTAGTCTATTGCTCATTGCAGAAAGGGGAATGACACCTTGCAACTCTGCGATGCCTTAGGAAGAGGGTTTAGAAGGAACCTATCATAGAATTGGGGTTAGTATTAGGTGAATACAGGTAGCGAGGAAGAGCATTACTCAAGACTTACTGTTGTCTACCTTATTAACAATGGGGAAGAACTGAAGCAAAACTAAATCTGTAATTTGTAAGGAAAGAGCACTCACCCATATTATCTAGAATGGAGGAATATTTGGTTGTCTTTGCACTTTAGACAATGTTCTGGCTTTTTTCTCTGCTCAGATGTGATTTTAGAATACACTTGTTTTTGACTTGATTATTCTGAGCTCAGATCTGTCAATATTTTCAGACGTTGCTGTTCTATGAAATTATTTATATGCAGCAAGACACCCAGGCCTGACAGTGAGTGACAGGCCAGTAACCAGCTAGCAGTGGCTGGCTTTCTCAACAAGGAAACCCTTCATCCTTTAAAACC